>NC_062558.1:55604006-55912934 GCF_016906955.1 Phacochoerus africanus | reverse complement strand
TACAACTTAGTGGCGTTGAGTACATTCACATTGCTGTGCTGCCGTCATCGCCACTCAGTTCTAGAACATTTTCATCACTCCACAGTACCCCCCTACACCCATTAAGGAGTTGTACCCCTTCCCCCTGCCAGCCCCTGGTAAACACCAGTCTGCTTTCTGTGGATGGGCCTGTTCTGGATACTTCAATCAAAGGCATCATACAATCAGTGGCCTTGTGTGTCTGCGTCTCTAACTTAGCAGGATGCTTTTCTTTTTTCTTTTTTTAAAAATTATTTTGGGTTGCAGCATGGAGAAGTTCCCAGGCCAGGGAGCAAACCTTTAACCTCTAGGCCACCAGGGAATTCCTAGCGTGATGTTTTTGAGGTTCATTCGTGCAGTAGCCTGTGTCACTGACTTGTTCCTCATTAAGGCCATTGCTGTTCTGTGGTCAGGGCGCTCCACGGTTCACTTAGCCAGACGCCCCTGAGGGACATGCTGCTGCCTCAGCACGTGCTTCTGAGTGTCTGGTATTCTCTGGAGGCTGCGTAGACCTGGCGAAGGTCACACGTGGTTCCTGCCTTCATGGAACTTGAGCAGGGAGAACATGGAAACTCTGCCTCCAGGGTCCCACTGGCCGATATGACTTAGTGACAGTCCTGAGAGTGGTGACACCAAGCATGAAATGCTTCTGATACAAGGTTGGGGGCTGATTTCACTCTGTCATCTCTAATTCTCCCTCCAGGATACATGTTTGAAAAAGAACCAGGGCCTCTGCTGCTGTTTGAGTTTAAGTCAAACCCCTCTGCCCTGCTCTGATTACAGCAGCTTCTAGGGTCCAGACCACCACTAGGATGGAAGGTGGAGCTCAGGGAAGGCTGGCCCGGACCCTTGGGGCCACGTGGAGCAGTGTCACCCCTCCCATGACAGACTGCCTTTTGCAGGCTTGGTGGCACCTTTCTTTGCGGGTCCTCCCTGCTTGGGATGGCACATTCTTAGTTCCCTTCATTGTTTCTGGTGGCATGGGGGTTTGTCCTTCACCATCCAGGTCGCTGTCCCCTGTGTCCCCGTCCAGTGCCCCGTGGTGAGTTGAGGGCCCCCCCCCCACCTTGCTTCCAGCCAGCGGCTTCTGTGTCCCCTCCCCTTGGGAGGCACCCATGGGTAATCTCCTGGGCAGGAATCAGGAGCATCCTCTGACACTGGGGGGCCGCTGCACAGAACACCACAGACTGGGCGGCCAAAGCACCAGCCGCCTGTCTCTCTCTGATGCTGGAGGCCGGCCGTCCAGGGCAGGGCCTGGGGAGGGCTCCTTCCTGCCTGCAGGTGGCTGACTCAGAAGCACAGATCCTATCCACAAGGGCTTCACCCTTATGACCACGTGGTCCCAGAGGCCTCACCTCCTGACTCCAGCACCCTGGAGGTTGGAATCTCACCACGTGAGGTTTTAGGGGGTGAACACAGGCACGCACTTCATAACAAATACCCAGCTGCTCCCAGCAAGGGTAGGAGTCCCAGCAAACCTTGGCATTCTCCTTCCTTCCAAGGCAGAAAGTGATTTTCTTGGGGGGAAAACCCCCGAGGCACTGTCACTGCTGACCTGTTTTGTGGTTTGTGCATCCTTTGCTGAGAGAGGATGGGTTTCTGGGGGTGAGACCTGGCAGGAAGCCCCACCTTCCCAGGGCCTGGAGCTGGGCTGGCCGTGTGGGAGGCGGTACTTTATTTGTGTCTGTCTGGCACAGTTAGGGGCAGGGCCTGGGCCACTGGACTGTGACAGGCTTTGTGGCCAGAACAATTCTGAAACATCAGAGCAATCATGGTGTGGCCACAGCCCTGCCCATTCATGAGCCTGAGGCGGGCGAATCTGCCAGGGAGGCTGCGGGCTTTGTGTCCACCTGTGTCCGTGACGGGCAGGATGTGCATCTGTGACCAGGCTGTCGGGGGGGCAGGTGGGTGGCTGGGCTCACATCTGTTACCTCCTCCCTGCAGGTCAGGCCCCGCCCCCTTAGAAGCAAGGCTGCAGGCTTACCTGTGGGGCTTCCTAGGTGGGGGCCACAGGCTGCCCTCTGGGGATTCACGTAACCACTTTTAAAAGCCAAGATGGAGTTCCCGTCGTGGCGCAGTGGTTAACGAATCCGACTAGGAACCATGAGGTTGCGGGTTCAGTCCCTGCCCTTGCTCAGTGGGTTAACGATCCGGCGTTGCCGTGAGCTGTGGTGTAGGTCGCAGACATGGCTTGGATCCCGCGTTGCTGCGGCTCTGATGTAGACCAGCGGCTACAGCTCCGATTCGACCCCTAGCCTGGGAACCTCCATATGCCGCGGGAGCGGCCCAAGAAAATGGCAAAAAGACAAAAAAAAAAAAAAAAAGCCAAGGTCACCGTAATGAGTATTTGTACTAATAACCGTCTTATCTTCCAGGGAGATACGGAGGTCTGGGAAGGTAGGAAGAGTTTATCAGGGCAAGCAAGCAGGTTCATGGCAGTCTGACCAGCCATGCCCCTGAACCCAGATGCTCAGGTGGCAAGAGGTGACATGGGACAGGCAGGGTTCAGGGTGTCGAGTGGTGACTGTGAGGGCATTTGGATATTTGGACAGGTGCGCTTTCCATGGTGCACCCTGCCCATCCCCGCCGTGTTGCATCAGACCTGACTTGATCAGTATGGAGCCCAGAGCTGCTGGTGGCCTGGCTGGTGCTGATGCTTGGATGGAGCCTTGGTTTGCTTAACAGGGTCGGGAGGCTCTGGTGAGCAATGGAGGGTGGAGGAGAGAGGGACCTGGTGGCACTGGGAGCTGGAGCGGGGAGGGGCCTTTGGTGGGGGTCAGGGAAGGGGGAGGCTGACGGCGGGTGGAGATGTCATTCTCACAAGGACCTCATCCCTTCCTTCATCACTGACAGAATCAGGGGCACAGAGGTGTGAGGCCGAGCTCCTGCCCTCGTGGGGTTCCAGGCTGACGGGTGGGGAGCAGGCCACCCCCCCAACACACACACACTCGAGCCCAGGGAGGGCTTACAGGTGCTGGCTTAGCGGGACAGGACAGCAGAGCTCTCAGGAGGCCTGGAGAAGGCTGAGGATGCTTCCAGGGAGATCTGGGCCTTATAGACGTTCAGAGGAGAGGCAGTGTCAGCGTTGGTCCCGAGATCACCTATGAAAGCAGGCAGCTCTCTGAAGCCGGGCAGTGAGCAGGACTCGCTGCTTGAGCTGTGCACTTGCCAAGTTCAAGGACAGGAGATGATGTGGGAGCCAGTCACTTCCCTGGGGGCCCATCACACTTGCACCCCCCTCCCCCCAGCCCAAGGAACCCAGGGCACATTTGGCTCAGGCTGCCACACCCAGGATCACATGGTGGGGACAGCCTACCCCTTTTCCTTCATGGGGATTCGTAGCTTTAGAAACGACAGGCCCCTGCCCTTGCTGAGCTGAAACTGGCCCTCTTTTCGCCTCAGATTCCTACAGCAAGGGAGATACCCTTGACTGGGACTCAGGACTTCCAAAATGAAAGAAAATTGCAGGTCGTGTCACCCTGCTGTGCTGAATGAGGTGCTCAGCATGTGGAGACACAACCTAATGACTGCCACATGGGAGCCAGGACCTCGGAGTTTGCAGAAATTCCCTGGTTTATCAGGAAGTGGGCGTTGCAGGTGGATCTCGGGTGCGAATAGTGGATGTGTCAGTGGTTCCTAGCCATTCTGAGTATGAATGTTCCTTTTATTGTTAAGAAAGCACATAGGATCTTAGTTTTATACTTGGGGCTTTTGAAGTGTGGTTTGAGGGGCTATGCAGGGATTACTGCTAATCAAAGCAGCCACAGCAGGGGCAGC
Organism: Phacochoerus africanus; assembly: GCF_016906955.1. Lineage (NCBI taxonomy): Eukaryota > Metazoa > Chordata > Mammalia > Artiodactyla > Suidae > Phacochoerus > Phacochoerus africanus. The sequence goes on along the minus strand of NC_062558.1, from coordinate 55,909,139 downwards.
AAATACTTCATGAACACTGAGGTAGTGTCTGTTGGTGGCAGGCATTTGGCTAAGTGCTCTATCTGTGTAAACTCACCTAAGCATCACAGAAACTTATGAGATGGACACGACTTTTCGTCTTATTTTACGGATGAGGTACCTGAGGCACAGAGAGGTGAGGTAGCTTTACTAAAGCCATATAGCTGGTAAGTGGTGGAGCCAGGATTTAAGCCCAAGTGCACCCACTCCAGAGTCCACAATCTTACCTGTCTTTCAGTGTCACTCTGCTGGAGATGGACACACAGCTGTGACCTATAGACAGTGGACTACCCCACTTTGGTGCCGATGAATAAGCGAGAGCCCCATGTTTCAATCTGGATATGTTGCAGATGCCCCATGACAGGTGCACAGACAGGTTGCAAAAGGGTGTGGAAGGCATGCATTCAAATGAAGTGAGAAATCATGCAAGATGGGACTGTATGTTGTTTATCTGAGTAAAAGTAGAAGCCTGCCTGGCTATCAGAGCACCAGATTCAGGTAGCTGTCCCTCTGCACAGGAGGGAGGGAACAGAACCAAGGAGAGAGATGCTGGGAGCTTCAGTGGTGTCTTTTATATTGATTAGAAAGAAAAGACTCTGGCACAAACAGGGCAGTGTCAAGGAGACTGACCTGCATGGAAGGTATGGAGGTTTGGCTTATGTTATTTCTACATGTATATATGTGATGCAGTTTCATAATAAAGTTTGAATCTACCATACATTTGGAACATTTTCTTTTCTTTTTTCTTTCTTTTTTGCTTTTCTTTTTTCTTTTCTTTTTTTGTCTTTTAGGGCTGCATCCATGGCATATGGAGGTTCCCAGGCTAGGGGTCGAATCAGAGTTACAGCTGCCAGCCTGTGCCACAGCCACAGCAATGCAGCATCTGAGCTGCGTCTGTGACCTGCACCATAGCTCATGGCAACGCCAGATGCTTAACCCACTGAGCAAGGCCGGGGATCGAACCCAAAACCTCATGGTTCCTAGGTGGACTTGTTTCCGCTGTGCCACGATGGGAACGCCAACTTTTTTGGTTTTTTTTTTTTTTTTTTTTTTTTTTTTAGGGCCACATTGCCGCATTTGGAAGTTCCCAGGCTAGGGGTCACTGCAGCTGCTGGTCTACACCACCACGTCAGCAACTCAGGATCCGAGCTACATCTGTAACCTACACCCACACCACAGCTCATGGCAAGGCCAGATACTTAACCCACTGAGTGAGGCCAGGGATCCAGTAGCATTGTCAGTGGGAACTCCCACCTGTAACATTTTGGAAGAAATTTGTATGCATACCTTTAAAAGTAGTATGAGCATGAGAGACAGGCAGGTGAGATTGATTTAGACCCCAGTCTGAGCAGCAGAGAATTGCAGACCCTCTCGGCTGCTCCCAGGGTCTCCAGGGTTCCAGCCCATAGGTGGGACCAGGACGCAGGACCTGGGGTCTGGAGCCTGTTCAGGGTGGGAGGGTTGTTCTGCCTGATCCCTTCTAAGGGAGCAGCAGTTCAGGAAGTGATGGCGCAGAGGTGGAGACATGGGTTGCGGTGTGTGTGTGTGTGTTGGGGGGGTGTTTATAAAGCAAAATGGCTGCATAGAGAAATTCTGAATAAAGTGCGAGTCCGGCTGCATAGTGCCTCATTGAGTCGTCACAGACGCTGCCTCTGGGGACAGAAGAGGTTCCTTTTGTTTGGTTTCCCTGAATGCACAAGAGACACTGTCGTGCCCACAAAGAAGGGCCTGGAATGTTTCTACCAGAAGCAGCCAGCATGACCTTAGGAAAAATGATTGTAAGGCTGCAGATGCCAACCAGAGTTGGTAGGAGGGCAAAACAGGCAGCCAGGAGTTCAAAGGGTGGGAACAGACTCTGTGAGACGTTCAGGGAACTGTAATTTATGAGGGTAGGGAGGCGGAGGGCAGCAGCTGCTTCTAGAATCTTCCTGCTTCCGTCAGGCAAGTGCGTCACAGACGGAGCTCTGGGCCCCCCTGCGTCATCTGAGAGGCAGTAGGGAGGGCATGGGGCCGCTCAGAGGGCACCCAGCCTGTCCACAGGTGGGGGGGAGTCAGGCTGGGGACCGAGGGGGCTCCCTGCTCCACCTTGGCCTCCCTGGGCCCACCTGGGTGTGTCTTCTACTTCCCCTCACACCTCCTCTAAAACTGAAGCAGGAATCAGAGGAGCCAGGGACACTCACAGTGGGTGTCCAAACCTGAGTTACATCTTCAGAAAGTCCTCTGGTTTTCCTGTCATGGGCGCCAGTTCTAGGCAGGACTTCAGAAAGTGGCGGAAATGATGTTGAGACCAGCAGGAGTTTGTGAGGGGAGAAAGCTATTTCTAGGACATGATTCCAGATATGGTGCTCAGTGTCCATGGACCCGCCATGAGCCTTCCAGCAAAGGCTTTATTTCCTGGAAGCTGTACCCATTCCCGACTCTGCTTCTGCCCTTGCTCCTGGCCCTGTAGGGTTGAGGCCGGCCTCTCCTTGAGGCAGCATCCTGTATCCCATCTTCTCTAGGTGAAGTGTCCCCAGGAAGTAGCTGGGCCACCTCCTTCCCTCCCAGCCTGTGCCCAGCCTGCTTGCCCCCCTCCTCAGCACTGTGCCGCCAATCCCTGCCTCCCCCTTCTGCTCTGCCATCCAGGGCCCAGGCTCCTGGTCCTGAAGGAGATCCTGGTGCCCTTGAATAATCTCTCTCTCATTTCACATTTTTAAAGAGTAGCTGCTGTTCTAGAATAAACTCTCCACTCCCACTTCCTCCCGCCTGTCTGCTGTCCAGTGTCCCCCATTTCCCCTCCAGGCACCTCCCTCTCTGCCAAGCTGGGGCTCAGCTCCACAGTTATCCTAGCCCTTCTCGGCCTCCCTGAGGGTCCCCTGTCCCCGGCCTTTCTCCCGGGGCCTCTGAGGCCTTGTCGCCCGGGCTGCTCCCCCTCTCAGCCTGCTCCTGCCTGCCCTCTGCCCCTTTATGTTGATCGAGACAAATTCACACACTCCAGACAGTTCCCCATTTAAAGTTCTCTAGTCACTCTCTTGTGCAACCACCACCGCCACCAATTTCAGAATGTTTTTTATCAGATGGAAGAAATCCTGGAGCCCTTAGCAGTCACCCCGTGTCTCCCCCACCCCCGGGTCCCAGGCAACCACTAATAGACCTCCATTTTCACCTTCTCCTTGATCCCCTGTCCCAGGCCCTTTTCTGCTTCCCACCCCTGATTCTTCTTCTTCTTCTTTTTTTTTTTTTTGTCTTTTCAGGGCCACACCCGAGGCATATGGAGGTTCCCAGGCTAGGGGTCAATCAGAGCTACAGCTGCCGGCCTACACCACAGCCACAGCAACACAGGATCAGAACCGCATCTGTGATCTACACCACAGCTCACAGCAACACCAGATCCCTAATCCACTGAACAAGGCCAGAAATCAAACCTGCAACCTCATGGTTACTAGTCGGATTCGTTAACCACTGAGCCACGATGGGAACTCTGATTCTTCTGATTGTGTTAATTCTCCTGAAAACTTCCCTTGTCTCTCGCCAGGGAAGTGCACGTCCTCACCTACTGCAGACCGCTCCTCCCTGACTGCCTCCCAGCCTCGCCTGCTGCCCACACCGCCCTGCCCAGGGAGTCCAGGTTCCCCTCAGGCTGCCGTATCTCCAACACAGTCTCACCTCCCCATACCATCACCCCTCACCTCCTCACACCACATACCTTATACCTCCCCACACCTCCCCTCACCTCTTCACATTACCTCACACCTCTCCACACCTCCTCATACCTCCCCCACACTCCCTCACATCACCCCACATTTCCTCACACATCCTTACACCACACACCTCCCCACACCTCTTTACGTTACTTCACACCTCCTCACCCTACACCTCACAGCTCCCCACCTCACCTCACCCCTCCTCACACCTCCCCATACCTCTTCACGTTACCTAACACCTCCTGACATCACCCCACACCTCCTCACACCTCACACTTACACCTCCCCACATTCCTCGTATCACCTCACACCTCCTCATACCCCCTCACATCACCTCACACCCCCTCACATCACCTCACCTCACACCTCCTCACATTACCGCCACCTCCTCATGCTTCGTCACAACTCCCACACTTCCTGATACCTCCCCACACCTCCCCACACCTCCTCACACCTCCTTACACCTCTTCACACCTCTTCACGTCACTCCACACTTTCCCACACCATGTCTGTGTCTAGATAGGAGTTTCTCAAGGTCAGGGATCAGCCTTTCCTTATTTTTATAATTCTTGATTCCCAATTTGGTGCTCAGTGTCAGTTGACCCACCATGAATACCCACCAGTCAATGTCGGGAGAATTTGAATTTTTTTTTATCTGGCTTCATTTGTTTCCTGCCACTCACAGTGTCCTTGTCTTCCTGGCTGATCTCCCGGCCCCCCACCCCCCCACCCCCACTGTGTGGGTCTGATTTTCACAGAGCAGGCAGAGGCCCTCGCTGTCAGTAGCAGTAGCTGTAAATTATGAAGGAGCAATTCATGCTCGTCTGCCTCCCCCTCAGGAGCCCTGTCCTCCTCCCAGCCTGAGGTCCTGCTGAGGTCAGCAGGAGCCAGAGCAGACTGCAGGAGATGGGCAGCCCGATAAGACAGCAAAAGTTAGGCCAGGAGGTTTAGCTCTATTTCTGGCCACTAATCAATTTTAATGAAGTTTGGAGTTCCTGTCATGGCTCAGCCAGGAAACGAATATGATTAGTAGCCATGAGAATGCAGGTTCGATCCCTGGCCTCGATCAGTGGGTTAAGGATCCAGTGTTGCTGTGAGCTGTGGTGTAGGGCTCAGAAGTGGCTCACATGTGGCGTTGCTGTGGCTGTGGTGTAGGCCGGCAGCTGCAGCTCTGATTCAACCCCTAGCCTGGGAACCTCCATATGCCATGGGTTCGGCCCTAAAAAGACAAAAAAATTTTTTTAATTAAGTTTCTTGGAGTAAAGACAGGAGTGGGGGAGGGGTGAGTAGCTTTTCTGTCTTTTTTTTTTTTTTTTTTAAATTTGGTTCAGGCATTTATGTACTTTATTTAATGAGGGCAAAAGTTATACTGCAATTAAGTATACATTATATCAGCTTAAAGTGCCAGGAATTGGAGTTCCCTGGTGGCTCAGCAGGTTAAGGAGCTGATATGTTGTCACTGCTGTGGCTTGGGTCACTGTGGATTTGATCCCCAGGTGGTACTTCTGCAAACAGCAGGCATGGCCAAAAAAAACCCCACAAAAACAATGCCACGGATTTAAATAGAACTTTAAGGAACTTAAATTTAAGGATGAACTTGGAATATAAGTAAGAGTTTCTAAGCACAGCTCGAGTCGGCCCAGCTGAACTCCAGACAGTTGACCCTTGAACAAGACATTTTTCGGTAGTAAATACCTCCGTGCTGCAGGATCTGAGATTGGTTGAATCTGTGGAGGTAAAACTGCAGATATGGAGAAACCACATATATACTGAGGTCGAACTCTAAGTTATTCTCCAGTTTTTGAGCTTGGTGCTCCAACTGCCATGGCCACAAATTATAAAGAACAGAGAGAGTTTGCAAATTGAGATTGGGGCTTCTGTTTTGATGTTATCTACTACACTTGCTTTTAGCTCAGAGAGGATCAGGTGGTTTATATCAGTCACGTTGTGCTTGTCTGGTGATGAGGTTGCTCCTCCAGGCAGGGGTGTAGACTTCATGAGGATGTGAGTTGGGTATCCCCATCTTTTACTGCACAAGTCATTGTACAGGTTGGGGCTCTGGGTCCCTGTCGGGGTAGAATGGTTGACTCCAGGGACCCCTTATGTTCTGTACCTTGCTTGGTGCCCATGTTCACGGGGCGGGGCTGAGTATGATTTTATTATTTATTTATTTATTTATTTAATTTTTTTGTCTTTTTGCCTTTTCTAGGGCTGCTCCCATGGCATATGAAGGTTCCCAGGCTAGGGGTCCAGTTGGAGCTGTAGCCACCGGCCTACGCCAGAGCCACAGCAACGCGGGGTCCGAGCCGTGTCTGTGACCTACACCACAGCTCACGGCAACGCCGGATCGTTAACCCACTGAGCAAGGGCAGGGACCGAACCCGCAACCTCATGGTTCCTAGTCGGATTCGTTAACCACGGAGGCACGACGGGAACTCCTATTTTTATTTTTTATTTAACTTTTATTTATTCATTTAAAGTATAGTTGATCTACAATGTTGTGTCAGTCTCTACTGTATAGCAAAGTGACTCAGTCATAAATATATATATGTTCTTTTTTAATTTTTAAAATTTTTTTATTTTGTTGTCCTTTTGCCTTTTCAAGGGCTGCTCCCGCGGCATATGGAGGTTCCCAGGCTAGGGGTCCAATCAGAGCTGTAGCCACCGGCCTACACCAGAGCCACAGCAACGCGGGATCCGAGCCGCGTCTGCAACCTACACCACAGCTCACGGCAATGCCGGATCCTGAACCCACTGAGCAAGGGCAGGGACCGAACCCGCAACCTCATGGTTCCTAGTCGGATTCGTTAACCACGGAGGCACGACGGGAACTCCTGTCATGGGACTTTGGAGTCATGTATTAATCTATTCCGTTTTCCTAAGAAACATTGTTTTTTAACGTTTCCCTTCTTGTGAGCTGTAGAGAAACACCAAAAGTGCCGTGACTTGCCTAACCCCCCCGGGGGCTTGTCAGAGAAGCTGAGCCAGGGTGCCTTTGAAGGAAGAGTGCTGTGCTCTGTTCTTACCAGATACTTTATTTAGGATGTAAACCCCTACTTCCTACCTCCTTCCACAAAGGACTTAGGACAGAGACCAAACTCATGGGGGAAAACAAAATAGTTCTTTGGTAGGTTTGGGATGCTCCTCTGCCTGTGAAGCTCTGAAAAGGTGTTTTAAAAAGGGAGGGGGTGTGGCAAGTGGATTGGCTCATTGTAAGGTCAGTAGGGGCGCCCGTGGCTGCCTCTTGCCCCGAGGTTGGTCCTGCTTCTTGGAGTCCTCTCCTGGCGGCTACCGTTGGAAGTTTGAGGCGGGTGGGTGAACGTAGTGGGCGCTGTCTGTGGACTTGGAGATTCCCCTGACCTCTGTTCTTGGCACCACCTCTGGCCTCTTTGGGTGTCATCTGATATTGGGACCACTTCTTTCAGTGTGTTTTAAATGCATGATTGCAGAGCTACTCAAGAATATTAGATGAAGCAGTTACGTCTCTTTAGATCAGTATTTCCTGAGAGGTGGTCCTTGGGCTACCCAAATCCAAATCCGAATCACTCCCTAGAGGGTAGGCAGTTTAATGAGATACAGATTCCTAGGCCCCAGCCCAGACCTGCTGGCATGGCATCTCTGAAGGTGGGGCCCTGCGATTTGCATCTCTAGCAAGATCCCTTGGGTGATTCCTGTGCACCTAAGTCTGAGAGTTATTAGTGAAGGTCCTCAGAAGAGTGTCTTAAAAGACTCCCAGAAGGAATGACTTCTGCTATTGAGTATGTGTCATGGTAATCAGTCCATGGCATCACCACAGAGGCCTGCCCCCTCCGTGACATCTGTAGTAGCAGGTGTGACCAGGTGCTTGGATCCACGGAAAGGTCTCTTGGCATTACTTTCTTTTTTTCTTTCTAGGGCCACACCCGTGGCATATGGAGGTTCCCAGGCTAGGGATCGAATTGGAGCTACAGCTGCCTATGCCACAGCCACAGCCACTCCAGATCCGAGCTGTGTCTGCGACCTACACCACAGCTCACAGCAACGCTGGATCCTTAACCCACTAATCGAGGCCAGGGATCAAACCTGTGTCCTCATGGATACTAGTCAGATTTGTTTCTGCTGAGCCATGATGGGAACTCCATCCTGGCATTACTTTCAAATATGCATCCAGCAAACCGATTTCTCCTCAGACTAGAGGGTGACAGTATTGGACCCCTGTGTGCCCTCAGGGGCCCCAGAGCTACCTGTCCCCTCCTCCCCCGTCACCAGAACTGCGCTCATACCCCCAACCCTGTTTTCCCTCTGTCCTTCGCCCCTTACACTAAGGTGGATCCCCCGCTTAGGTATTTGTGGGGGCTGAGCAAATCCTAAGGCATACCAAGGACCAAGGGGGCGGAGAAGAGGGGGACAGCAAGTATGGCTGGTGGATTAGTGAGGAGAGGTGGGAGAGGGACGGGTGTGTGTGTTGGAGGGATCCCTGAGGGACATTGTAGTCCACAGGGCCAGCAGGAGGTGGAGGCTGAGGGCGTGTTTAGGAGCTCCGTGCAGAGGGCGTGCGGGAAGCAGGGAACGCAGATCTGGTACTCAGCATAGCAGGAGCATCTCTGAAAAAACATCCTCTCTTCTCTGCCCTTCCATGCCCTTTATTTGCTTCTCCCCATGCCCCCCCCACCCCCACACACACACTGGGGATCAGAAGAGTACAGACACTGCTGCCCCAGCCCCCAAGGCAGACCCTGACAGGGACCTGCCTCAGGGCTCCCACGCACACACCACGGGAGGAACCACAGGGTGTGGAGCTCAGGTGACACCTGCTTTCTGTTTCCCCTTCCCTGTCTCCCAGGCTCTGTCAGGCCAGCCTGTCTACTCCTTGTGGACACGGTATGCAGGCTGCTAAGGGCTGGATAAATTCCAGCAAGCAACATCTATAGAGAACAATCGAGTCTGAGGCTCCTTTGGTCCCGTGTGCTGCAGCATTTGATGCCTGCACACTTAGAGTCCACCCACAGTCACTTGGTGCTGACGGAAATTCTCCGAAACGTAAGAATGGACTGCTTATCTCCGGGCAAGTAAGGGCTCACATACAAATCTCTTTTCTTTTCTTTCCTTTTTTTTTTTTTTTTTTTTTTTTTGCTTTTTAGGGCCATACCTTGGCATATGAAGGTTCCCAGGCTAGGGATCGAATTGGAGCTACAGTTCCTGGCCTATGTCAGAGCCACAGCAACGCCATATCTGAGCCACATCTGTGACCTACACCACGGCTCATGGCAATGCCGGATCTTTAACCCACTGAGCAAGGCCAGGGATTGAACCCAAATTCTCATGGGTACTAGTCAGGTTCATTACTGCTGAACCATGATGGGAACTCCTCAGATACAAATATTAAGAGAAATACTGGGCAGTGGTAGACCAGTAATACCTTAAAAAACCTTTTAAACCATTTTTAAATGCCTTTGATTTTTTCTTTTTCTTTTCTTTTTTCTTTTTTTTTTTCTTTTTTTGGCTGCACCTGCAGCATATGGAAGTTCTGGGGCCAGGGATTGAACCCAAGCCACATCAGTGACAGCGCCAAGTCTTTAACCTGCTGCGTTACCAGGGGAACTCCAGAATACCTTTACCTTCGAAATTGTATGCTCAGCCTAAAAGATGTTCAGCTTCATGAACTTTCTCACAAAGCAGATGTCTCAGTTTCAGAGGTCTTGCCTCCGCTCCTAGATGTGAAGGGCACGGGGACTTCCATGCAATGATAGCGGCTTGTAGGTGTCAGTATATTGTGTCCCCAACTTGCCGTGTTTTTTTCTTTTTTCTTTTTGTCATTGCAGGTGATTTTTAAAGCCAAGTCAAAATATTCTCCAGAATTACTCAAATACCGGTAAGTCCCCCAGGCGTTTCTCTCTGTGACCCCAGGTGACTCTTTCTCCGATGGGGCTGGCACAGGTCCCTCCTCTGTGAGCCACCCGAAACCTCCACTTGCTGGGGGTTGCCCTGTAAGCAATGAGCCCGGTGCTCACTGGATCACAACTTACTATGTCTTGTAGCATATCTGCCTTGCTTAGAAACAAGAGTCGGGTCCTTTCCTGACCAGGGAGAGCAGAGAGGGGAAATAAGCCATGCACGCTGCGCTAATGCTTTCAGAGGCACTAAGGCTTTCACTTGTGTTGAGAAGGACCTCAGAGGAAGGAAGATGGGCTCCCTGAAGATGCCTGCATGGCTAGGTGTCCACTCCCTGTCCTCGGGGGTACAGCTGTGGCGGAGCCCTATCTCCACCCCTTGGTGGCCTGACTCCCTCTTCTCTGGCCACAGATGGCTGGCTGGCTATTTCTGGAACTCCATGGCCCGTTGTTCAGTGAACAGAACTCACAGAACGTCCACTTGTCTGGCTCTCCATCCATGTCCAGAAGTTTTGTTTTGCTTTTTTGTTTTTAGGGCCACACGTGTGGCATATGGAAATTACCAGGCTAGGGGCTGAATCAGAGCTGCAGCTGCCAGCCTGTGCCACAGCCACAGCAATGCCAGATCTGAGCTGCAATTGAGACCTACACCACAGCTTGTGGCAATGCCAGATCCTTAACCCACTGAGCAGGGCCAGGGATCGAACCTGCATCCTCATGGATCCTAGTTGGGTTCTTAACCTTCGGAGCCACAGTGGGAACTCCCAGCAAATGTATTTTTGACCATTGCACGGTTCAGCACCCCAGGCAGAAACCAGTCTATGTCCTTGAGAAGCTCACGCTCTGTCTGTAAAGGCATCCTAACAGCACACAGACTCACAGAATCAGGCAGAGTAGTTGGTGACCTGTCAGGGGCATGGCCTGTCTCTGCCAGGGTGGGGGTGGGGTGGGCAGCTGTAGGAGTCACAGGACTTCTGCAGTGGGGCCAGTGCAGGGCTGAGCTGGAGAGGCTGGACATCTGGAAGGGGAAGACTTAACATCACAGGCCAAACTTATGGGGGTGGGCTGTGTATGCTCTTACCCATTTTCACAAAGGTCTGTTGACTCCTTAACAGCCAAGAACCAAGGGCTTGGCCAGAGGGGGAAGGGTGACAAGGTGTCCAGAGGGCATGAGATGGGCACTGCATGAATCAAGGTGTCCCGACGTCCCTGCTCAGGAGAGCTCGGCTGCTGTGGGCAAATGTTTCTGAAAAGGCAGCCTTGGCCACGTGCCTTCTCCAGTCAACCTGAAATTGTAATTATTCTGTTAACTTTAAAAATATGTAAAAATGTATATGTATTATATTTTATTTAAATAGATCTCATCTTAAATTTACAAAGGCTTTTATTTAAAATTCTGGGAGTTCTTATCATGGCTCAGAGAGTTAAGAATCTGGCTAGTATCCATGAGGATGCGGGTTCAATCCCTGGCCTTGCTTAGCGGGTTAAAGGATCTGGTGTTGCTGTGAGCTGTGGTGCATGTCATAGACTTGGCTCGGATCCCGAGTTGCTGTGGCTGTGGTGTATTCTGGCAGCTGCAGCTCCGATTTGACCCCTAGCCTGGGAATTTCCATATGCCTCAGGTGCAGCCATAAAAAGCCAAAAAAATAAAATTCTTTAAGTGTATATTTTAATCCTTCTTTTTTTCTTTTTCGGCCATCCTATGGCATATGGAATTTCTGGGCCAGGGATCAGAACCGAGCTGCACTTGTGACCTGTGCTGCGGCTGCAATACTGGATCCTTAACCCACTGAGCAGGGCCAGGGATCAAACCTGTGCCCTTATGGATACCAGTCAGGTTTGTTACCTCTGAGTCACAATGGGGATTCCCCAGAGACTTTTATTTAAATACTGAATGTGTATATTTTAATCCTTCTCCTCCTTCCGCCTCTCCTTACTTGGCCCCCTGGTAGCATTTGGAGTTCCTGGGCCAGGGGTCAGATCCAAACTGCAATTTCAGCCTAAGCCACAGCTGTGGCAATGCCGGATCCTTAACCCACTGTGCTGGGCCAGGGAGTGAACCTGCATCCCAGGGCTCCCAAGACGCTGCCAGTCCTGTTGCAGCACAGTGAGAATTCCTTTAATCCTCCTTTTATTTCCAGGGAAGCTGGAGTCCAGAACGTTGGACCCCAGTCCTTGGCCAAGACGCAAGTAATGAGACTTGTGCCGTGTTTTTATTTTTTATGTTTTCATTGGATCATGCTGTCTCCTTTTACTACATTTTGAGGCAATGAGTTCTTGTTTGTGCCAAACTGTTCATCTGGGACTTCAGAGTCTCCCGTGGAATGACTGATCCTAAGAAGGGCAGTTCATAGTGGCCAATCCATGGAGAGGATTCCCTCCCTTTTCTGATGACAAAATAGCCCTTCCTCTGCATCCATGGTCTCTGTCCTCTATCCACTCAACTGGAAATGTTGAATATCTGGGGCCGGAGGGCTGGCGAGCAAAAACGAGCAAAGAAGGGGGTGGCAGAGAATATTCTGATTGGCTTTTGGAGCCCACCTCGTCTTGGGGACAGGTTGGGGTGGCTGGGGTGATGAGATGTCATCTAGCTTTGAGGTATGGACCCGCTAGTCAGAAAGGAAGGCTGTGTTACATGTTTTCCAGCTCTGAGCCCTTGAAGGATGGGGTCTTTGAGGTGAGAAGATGAGTGTGGGGCTTTTGGGGGGGGCGGCATTTCGTGATCCTTGAACCAAAACCCAGACAGCAGGACAGGCTCTGTTGGTGCGTATGACTGTTGCCCTTAGGAGGGGGTTTGCTGTCCCGGGGAGGGATGAGGAAGAAGCAGAGGAGAAATGCAGTGGGATCCAGGTGTTAGAGGTGAGATATGTGGGCGAGAGAAGGTAAGCATTTCCTGAAGCCGGGAGGATGAGGATCCAGCAGGTGAAGAAGCCTGTGATCTCAGATCTAATCATTTTGTGGCCAGGTGTAGACACATCCTAGGAGTCATTCGTCTCTACATCCTTTACAATCCTCTGTTTCACTCGCCATTTCTCTTAAGCCAGATGTCACTGTAGACATTTCAGGCTGTGATTTATCCCTGGAGATGCTTTGATAGGTTGGCTTCCAAATAGACTGGCTCCCTGCATTTAATCACGACTCATTTGAAATGAAACACAAGCCATTTGTCCAGCACTCATTCCCACCCCCAGCTACTCCCGTATCCATTCAGGGGCTTGGAAGATTATTTCTATTCAACCCAGCCAAGAACCCATTTATTTATCAAAGTCCCCCTTTCACGAACACATGAGTTGGTTCTGAGTTTTGCTAGAGTTGGTGCCCGTTGGATTTGGGTTTTCGCTTTCTCAGTCTACATTTTTTTAAATCTTTGGCTGGGGAAATGTGGCCACTGGTCATGGAAACACTTCAAGACAAGTGCTTTGATTTGAAACCGTTTCAGCTCTTTCCCCAGCTTTGAAATTTGAATCAGCAAGGAATAGAACGAGCCAGGCTTTGCTTTTCCATTCTGTAAGAAATGTAAGGTGTTGGAAGAGCAAGTTAAACCATGCTTTGCGATCCACTGACATTGTGCCCCCGCAGTTGGGGGTGGTTACTGCCATCCCACTGGATTGGGGCAGCCCGCATGTCTGGCACTTGCTGTCTGGAGACCATGTGGGTCAAGAGGCTGGCAGGGGCTGGGCCTGGCCTCCGAGCTTGCTGAGCAGCTAGAAGCTGATCCTCCTGGCCTCCCACATGTCAAGTCCCACCAATTTTCTTTTCCTCTGGTCTTTTCCCTCATCTTGGGCTGTTTCTCCTGACAGTATGGTTCAGGTTGAAGAGGAGTAGTTTAGGGACACTGTTCCCATGGAAACAGACCCCTGTAAAATGGTCTCTTCTGGGATTTCCATTGTAGCTCAGCAGGTTACCAATCTGACTAGTATCCATGAGGACCCCAGTTCATCCCCTGGCCTCGCTCAGTGGGTTAAGGATCTGGCGTTGCCCTGAGCTGTGGTGTATGTCGCAGGCGTGGCTCAGATCCTGTGTTGCTGTGGCTGTGGTGTAGGCCGACAGCTTTAGCTCCGATTAGACCCCTAGCCTGGGAACCTCCATATGCTGCAGGTGCGGCCCTAAAAAAGACAAAAAGACAAAATAAATAAAGTGGTCTCTTCTGTCACCCTCCCACTTAAAACTCTCTCTCCACACCTCGAAATCTCTCCCTTTCTTCCAGAGCTTCAGGCCACCAGGGCAAAGTTAAATTTTGCAGGGCTTTCCCCCACTTCAGTTATATAAGTTCATTAGAAAACATTATAAAATAGAAGAAGAAAGTTTGTGAATTTACATATGTGGAAAGAAGTAAAACAAATCTACTGAACTCCCCCTACCCCGAGTGTAATCCCCTTCAACCCTAAGGAAATACAGTGATTTATTCCAGCATAGGTTTTCTCATGCATTTTTCAAGACAGAGTTGATGTTTTATTGCATTTCCAATTTTGCTTTCTGACTTTTTATCTTAACGATAGAGCACGAGTACTTTTCTTTTTTTTAAAAAAATTTATTATAGTTGATTTACACTGTTCTGTCAATTTCTGCTGTACGGCAAAGTGCCCTAGTCAAGTGTGTATATATATATACACATATACATACATTCTTTTTCTCATGTTATCTTCCATCGTGTTCCACCACAAGTGATTGGACATAGTTCCCTGTGCTATAAAGCAGGATCTCATTGCTCATCCACTCCAAATTTGATAGTTTGCATCTACTAACCCCAAACTCCCAGTCCATCCCACCCCTCCCACGTCCCCTTGGCAACCAGAAGTCTGTTCTCTATGATAGTGAATTTGTTTCTGTTCTGTAGACAGGTTCATTTGTGCCATATTTTAGATTCTACACGTAAGTGACATCATATGGTATTCGTTTTTCTCTTTCTGACTTAACTTCACTTAGTATAAGAGTCTCTAGTTCCATCCATGTTGCTGCAAATGGCATTATTTTGTTCTTTTTTATGGCTGAGTATATTCCAGTGTGTATGTACCACATCTTCTTCATTCATTCATCTGTCGATGGGCATTGAGGTTGTTTCCATGTCTTGGCTATTGCGAATAGTGCTGTGATCAACATAGGGGTGCACATATCTTTTTGAATGAAAGATTTGTCCGAATATATGCCCAGGAGGGGGATTGCTGGATCATATGGTAGTTCTATATTTAGTTTTCTGAGGAACTTCCATACTGTTTTCCATAGTGATTATACCAATCTGCGTTCCTACCAACAGTGTAGGAGGGTTCCCTTTTCTCTGCGCCCTCTCTGGCGTTTGTTATTTGTAGACTTACTAATTAATGATGGCCATTCTGACCAGTGTGAGGTGGTACCTCACTGTAGTTTTGATTTGCATTTCTCTAATCATTAGTGATGTTGGAACATTTTTTCCATGTGCCTGTTGGCCATCTGTAAGTCTTCTTTGGAGAAATATCTGTTTAGGTCTTCTGCCCATTTTTCAAATTTTTTTTTTTTTTTTTTGCTGTAAGTTGTTTGTATATTTTGGAGACTGTAAGTTGTGTAAGTTGTTTGTGTGTTTTGGAAGCTAAGCCCTTTTCGGTTGCATCATTTGGATCTATTTTCTACCATTCTGTAGGTTGTCTTTAAAGGTTTCCTTTGTTGTGCAAAAGCTTGTCAGTTTGATTAGATCCCATTTGTTTATTTTTGTTTTTATTTCTGTTGCCTTGTGAGACTGACCTAAGAAAACATTTGTAATAAGTACTTTTTCTTTTCTTCTTTAAAAAAATTTTTTTTTTGTCTTTTTAGGGTCACCCTCGCAGCATATGGAGATTCCTAGGCTAGGGGTCAAATCAGAGCTGTAGCTGCTGGCCACAGCCGCAGCAACTTGGGATCTGAGCCACATCTGTGACCTACACCACAGCTCACGGCAACACCAGATCCTTAACCCACTGAGCAAGGACAGGGATTGAACACATGTCGTCATGGATACTGGTTGGGTTCATTAACTGCTGAGCCACAGCGGGAACTCCCATACCTTTTTGGTATTGTTTTAAGTCTCGTAATTCAGCCTGTTTCTTTAGGACACGAAGAGACTTTTGTTTAGCAGGTAATCCTTTAGGCTCAGAGAGCAGGATTTCCCAGATGGAAATCAGGGGTCAGAGAGAGCCACTTGCATAAAGACAGGGATGTGGGGGCACCCGGCCAGGTTTGGGGACAGCGAGTAGACTGGCTTAGCACCTTGGGTTCCCACGGAGTGACCTAGCTTTGGGGGTAGGGGATCAGAGGGTGCGAGGATGGGGTTTAGGGGACAGGTGAATTAGGAAATGCCACATTAGTTCTGGCCGGAAGGTGTGAGGCCGTGTGCTGGGGGTTGAGGGCGGGAAGGAAGCACGGATAGGAGATTGGATAGAAGCATCTGTTGAGCATCACAGCCTGAACGAGGAGTGGAGTCAAAGGTTTTAACAGTTTAGGAGTCTGCGAAAAATTATGGTGGGAATGATGGTGGCATTTTGGTTCCAGTCAGCTCTGTGTATCCACAGGTTCCACAGCTGTAGATATAGAAGGTGGGAAGGGCCCACAGTCCCTTAAGTGAAAGGTTCTGCATTATTGTATTTAAGGGACTTGAGCATCCTTGGGATTTGGGGATGGGCCTGGAGTCCTGGAACCTGTCCCTTGCAGATTCCTAGGAAAACTTAGGGACAGGCTGGAGGAGGAACATCAGGGGCTGGAGCTTGAATGTAGGCCTCAATGGCAGGCTGTTTGGAATGTGAGTCGCCTTGGACAGAGGCAGGTTTGAGACAAGAGCCTTTCACTTGGTTGCAAGAAAGCTGTGACTGACGCTGGAGGAGTGGACATGTTTTCCGCGGAAGAGCATGCAGAGCAGAAAAGCCACAGATGCTGTCACTTTGGGGGAAGAAGAGGAGGAGGAGGGACCAGGGTCTCCGGGGACAGGCTCAGATGGGGGGCTCTGGGAAGGTGGGGGAGGTCACACCTGTGGGGTCAGTGAGTGGGTAGTGGGAGAACACGGGGCCAGCAGGGGTTACCTGCGGAGGAAGTGATGATGGCAGGCATGACACCTGTTTCTAGAAGTTGCTCTTGACGAGGGTGAGGCCTGGTGGCTCCCGGGGTGACATCAGAGAAGCACAGGGCCCGTGTGAGGTCAGAGTGGAGGGGTTGGCCCCATGTCACAGAGGAGGGGCCACCTGGTGTCACGCTCTGAGTCCTCTGGGTCCCACACAGCAGATGAGGGCAGGGGAGGGAAGGAGAGGAGCGGAGGCTGGGCGGCCGTCATGTGAGCATCTAGGACGGATGGGGTGGCCAGGACAGGCCCGCAGTGTGGGTGCCATACCGTCTGGGTGGCAAGCTGTGCCTGGTTTCCTTGTTTGCTGTTCCCCGTGTCCTCTAGGGGTCCTGTATGACTTTGTAGTAAAGAAAGAAGAGTAAGAACTTACATCCACCATGGTATTTGGAACGATACCCAGGAGATGTCCTCTGAAAAAGCTCAATGTCTACACCGTGCCATCCTATGGATAGAGCGTGTGTGCATGCACCAGCAGGGGGCCTGAGCAAAAGGGCTGATTCCAGAGGGTTCTGGATGTTTCCAGAGTGTGTTCTTCACACAGATAATAGTAAAGCAATAACAAACAGGGCTTTCAGGGAACCAGAATGCATTTTTTTGGTGACTGATCCTGGCTCTGTGTCTCCATGTCCCTGACGCCATGACGAGAGTAATAAGTACATTATCATGTGGATGGTTTCATTTTGGTGAGTCGTGCTTTTTGGGTCATATGTCTGTATGTTTGGCATGGGAAATTTTTGTAAATTTGTTTTGGAGATAGTAGGAAGGTACTTGGTGTTTTGGACGATGTATAATATAGAGTTGTCATAATTGATGGTGATGTGGTTTGACCAGGGAATAGTTTAATTAGAATTTCAGCTTTGGGTGCTGATGGCCGATGCCCACCACCACTGTGGGAACATGGCAAGGGCAGATAAGGACCATAAGAATTTACCAGGAGCCTGGACGCCACACCTCCCCCTCCCCCCAGCCTCAGTAGCCCTATGGGGGAGGACACCGAAGTGCCCCCCGCTGGAGTTGTGAGGGGCCAGGGAGCTGACGCCTGGCTTGGTTGGTACAGTACAGCCTCCAGGTCATACACATTTTGCATTCCCTGATGCCAACCTGCCATCCTCCCCAAGGCGCACCACAGCTTGACAGCAGATTCAGGAAGGGAAGAAGCAGTCCCCCATCAGAGGTACAGCGTCCCTCCTGGCAAGGTGATCCTGGTCTTAGCAACGGGCAAATGTGAAGTGGTGCTTCGGGCACTCGAAGAATCGGGCAGGTGGACTGGGTGCTTGCCGTGAGCCCAGCATGGCATTTGGGCCCAGGAGATGCCAGCGTGGGGGCTTCCCTCCCCAAGCTCTGATTGGTGAGTGGGGGCAGGGATGGCAGCATCCAGGACCGGACAGCTGCAGCAGTGGGCTGTGACGGGAGCCACGGTGGCCAGCAGGGAGGGCCTTCTGGTCTTTGGGAGAGACTTGCTGGCTGAGCTATAGCTGGCTGGGAAGAGCGGGGCCAAGACCCTCCACGCAGAGGGAACAGCAGGAACCGTGAGAGAGCGGGGCGGATTGGAAGGGCTTGGACCCGCAATCACGTCCTTTATGAGAACCTGTCCTTGGCAACAAATTCATGTTCATTTTTCCAGGAAAACCTGATGCTGCTCGAAAAGCTTTCAGTGCTTAACTACACATAGAGTTGAATCTCTGAGTCTTCAGAGCACTGTCTGCCATCACCCCACGTAGCCCAACTCCAGGGGGTGCTGGTCACACCAGGCCATGCTCTGGGCCCAGTGTGTTGCCCCCCCTCACCCCCAACCGCCCCCTGCATTCCTCTTACTCCTCTAATGGCATCACCCTGCACCCAGTCCCTCCCCAGCACCCTCGTCTCTCCTGTCTCTTCATCCCTTCCATACTCTGCCGGCTCCGTCTTTCTCAGACAGACATGGCCACGTGGGTCACGCCTTTGCTTCTCAACCTAGAGGGTCCCCCAGCTGTCCTGCCTGCCCCTTGGGTCTCTCTCCCACCCCTTTGGGACTTGTGCTTCCACCCAAGCTGAGCATCCTTCCCTGCCTTGCTGTCCCTGTAGCTATTCCATCCTCTCTCCCATGCACCTCATCCAGCCCTCCAGTATTTTCCAAGCCCTTTCTTTCCTGTCTTGTTATCTCAGCCCCCAGTGCAGGGCTCTGGGAAAAACCTGCAGTCCTTTCTCTGACCTTGAAAGAGATGAGTGTTCAAGTTTAGATTGTTTCCCCAAGAAACGGGAGGGTCTGGTAGCTGCTGCAATGGAGGGTCTGGAGGAAAGAGAAGAAAGGGCAGCTCCTGTTCAGGGATCTGATGCTTTTTTTTTTTGTCTTTGTCTTTTTTCATCTTTTTAAGGCCACACCCACAGCATATGGAGGTTCCCAGGCTAGGGGTCCAATTGTAGCTGTAGCCGCTGGCCTCCGCCACAGCCACAGCAACACAGGATCCAAGCCCCGTCTGTGACCTATACCACAGCTCTCGGCAATGCCAGATCCTCAATCCACTGAGCGAGACTAGGGATCAAACCTGCTGCTCATGGATGCTAGTTGGGTTCGTTAACTGCGGAGCCATGACGGGAACTCCTGATTGATGCTTTTTGGGTTCAAATGCACATCTCTCTTTCCTTCTGCCCTCCCTCCCTCTTCAACAAACTTATTGAGCTCCTACTATGTACAGTGTGGGTGGAGGGGGTGAGGGAAAGAGCCAAAACCTCTACCCTCATGGAGAGTCCTGCCCTGGAGGAAGCAGGTGCTGGTCAGACCGTATAGTCCGTGTGCTTCATTGTAAATTGGTGATAAGTCTGCGAAGTTAAAGTACAGGGAAAGCAGGTCTCAGGGAGCCCGCATCCTGTGTGTGTGTGTGTGTGTGTGTGTGTGTGTGTGTGTGTGTATGCACGCATGCACGCGTGTGCATGTGTGTACTTGGGGGGTGCAGGAAGGAGTCAGGAAAGGCTTCTTTGAAGAACAAATAGCTGAACTAAGATCTGAAGGATGGGAAGGAGTGAGGTCGGCCAAATTCCTTTGGTAGAATGTGGGTTCTAAAAATTACGTGAGAGCCTTTGCCAGTGGGTTGTAAGTCATTAATTGCAAGATTTGAAATCCCATTTGGATTAGCTTGGGTTGGCTGGGGTGGGGGGAGGTATCTCATCACCCTGACATCTGAAGGCAGGGAATAAAACTACAGCTGCACCATTCATGCACGCCCCCCCCCCCCCAAGTCACTTCCAGGGCTCCTGTTGGTGGCGAGATGTCTGGAGCTGGGCCTGGGATCCAGGTTTCTGTGTCCTGGTCTCTGATGGCTTCAGAGGACCCCAACATCACCCCCTAGCTTCCAGCCTGCTTTTAGTTCATGACTTTCTGCTTTTGGATTTGCAAACACATTCAGCAGAAATGGTCTGTGTTTTAGCCAAACCAGTCTGTTCCTTGTTGGCCCCATTGAGTGACGTCTACCTGATGTAAACAGATGTGGAGAGGAACACAAAAGGTGAACTTCTGATTTTGGTTTTAGTAAATCTGAGAAGCCTTCCCTGAGGCCTTGCCCAGGTCCCCTAGGCAGCGTGGAGCTCTGACAAGCTGCAAGTTAAAACTGGCCAGTGACACAGCTTGTCCCCTCCAGCCCCGGGCACGGTGCTGAGGCAGAGGCTTCCTCATGGCAGCCCGCCCCCTGGGAGCCCTCCCAGCAAAAGGGGGTGCTACCCAGACTCCATGACTTTGCAGGATAAAAACCCTTTTTAAACATTATCTCACTTGGTCCTCAGAAACAGCTTGCAAACTTGCTGTTATTGATACTGTTTTTGGATGACGGCCCTAAAGGCTCACACAGGGCGATTAGGCCCACGTTCTTGGTGCAGAGTGGTTCACGCTCTACCTCTGTGCCTGGCTCTTCTCCTGCATCCCTGAGAGTGGTGGGTGATCCTGTGAGTGGTGGGTGCAGGTACCCATAGGCCCATCTGTCCTCACAGCCCCAGGGCAGGGAAGGCAAACTTGGTTAAAGGACCTTCCTGCACAGCTTGTAGTTAATTTGTAATTTATTTTATTTTTTAAAATCATTTATTTATTTATATATTTTTTCTACTGTATAGATAGCACATTACGTGTTCCATCATAAGTGACTAGACAGAGTTCCCAGTACTACACAGCAGGATCCCATTGCTAATCCATTCCGAAGGCAACATTCTACATCTATTTACCCCAAGCTCCCAGTCCCTCCCACTCCGTCCCCTTCCCCCTTGACAACCACAAGTCTATTCTCCAAGTCCATGATTTTCTTTTCTGTGGAAAGGTTCATTTGTGCTGTATGTTAGATTCCAGGTATAAGTGATATCATATGGTATTTGTCTTTCTCTTTCTGACTTACTTCACTCAGGATGAGAGTCTCTAGTTCCATCCATGTTGCTGCACATGGCATGATTTTGTTCTTTTTTTATGGCTGAGTAGTATTCCATTGCACACACACACACACACACACACACACACACACACACACACACACACACACGTCTTCCTAATCCAATCATCTATCAGTGGACATTTGGGTTGATTCCATGTCTTGGCTATTGTGAATAGTGCTGCAATGAACATGTAGTCCAGAACTTCTGAAGCCCAAGGTCTTAGGTATTCACTTTGGTGTGTTCTATGTCTAGCATTTAACCAAAAAAAAAAAAATAATAATAATAATAAAAAAATTGGATGCCATTTGCATCAGCATGGATGGAATTTGAGACTCTCATACTAAGTGAAGTAAGTCAGAAAGACAAATAACATATATGACTTATATCTGGAATCTAATATACAGCACAAATGAACCTTTCCACAGGGAAAAAAAAAATCATGGACTTGAAGAACAGACTTGTGGTTGCCACAGGGGGGGCAGGGGGAGTGGGGTGGACTGGGATTTTGGGGTTAAGAGATGAAAAGTATTGCCTTTGGAATGGATAAGAAATGAGATCCTGCTGTATAGCACTGGGAACTGTATCTAGTCACTTAGGATGGAGTATGATACTGTGAGAAAAAGAATGTGTATATGCATGTGTATGGGTCACTTTGCTGTAAGGTAGAAAATTGACAGACACTGTAAACCAGCTATGATGGAAAAAAAATAAAAATCATATTAAAAAAAAAAATTGGGGAGTTCCCTTCGTGGCTCAGTGGAAACGAATCTGACTAGTAGCCATGAGGCTGCGCGTTCCATCCGTGGCCTCGCTCAGTGGATTAAGGATCTGGTGTGGCTGTGGCTGTGCTGTAGGCCAGTGGCTGTAGCTCCAATTCAACCCTTAGCCCGGGAGCTTCCATATGCCTCAGGTGCAGCCCTAAAAAGCAAAAAAAAAAAAAAAAAATCAGTTTCCCTCTGGATTGATCCGGAACGTACAGGCACCCTGCAGGGAAGGGTGCCTTAAATCTCTCTCTGGTCCTCCCAGGTTGCCCCTGTATCTGGCCTCACTCTTCATCAGCCTCATTTTCCTCCTGGTGAATTTAACCTGCGCGGTGTTGGTGAAGACAGGAAGCTGGGAGAGGAAGGTCATCGTCTCCGTGCGCGTGGCCATTAACGACACGCTCTTCGTGCTCTGCGCTGTCTCCCTGTCCATCTGTCTCTACAAAATCTCCAAGATGTCCTTAGCCAACATTTACTTGGAGTCCAAGGTAAGGTGGGGATGTGGTCGAGGTCCCTCCATTAAACTGCTTCCAAAAATAGTCTCCTGGGCGTTCCCTTGTGACACAGTGAGTTTGGGGTCTGGTGTTGTCCCTGCAGCAGCTTGGGTCACTGCTATGGCACAGGTTTGATCCCTGGCCTGGCAACTTCCACATGCCACAGGCGTGGCCAAAAAAAAAAAAACCCCAAAAAAGATGTAAAATAGTCTTCTGTGGCTCAGTGGGTTAAGAATCTGACTGCAGCAACTCGGGTTGCTGTGGAGGTGTGGGTTCGATTCCTGACCTGGTGCAGTGGGTTAAAGGATCTGGCATTGCCACAGCTACGGCTCAGTTTCAGTCCCTGGCCCAAGAACTTCCATATGCTGTGGATGTGGCTATTAAAAAAAAAAAAAGTCTCCTGTTTTGTAAACAACTCAACAGATGCCTAAGACACCTGACCTGTAGTTCATTGAACCTGGTATGTGAGAAGAGTTCACTCTGGGTGGCTTTGGGTGTATTGGAGTGTGCAGAATTACTGGCAGAGAGGCAGGTCTCTGGTTTATTGATACAGTGGTTTAAAAGATCTTTTTTTCTTTGGCTGCACCTGCAGTATGTGGAAGTTCCTAAGCCAAGGACTGAACCTTTGCCACAGCAGTGACCTGAGCCGTTGCAGTGACAATGCCAAGTCCTTAACCCACTGCACTACCAGGGAACTCCTAAGTGATATTTTAAAGGGCTAGTGGGTTTGATTGTGCCACTAGTATTCATAGCAGCACACATCTCATATTCCCCGTGTTGAGGCACTTTTATAAGCACTCGGCGTGTAGAAACTAGTGTAACCCTCTCAGCTCTGTGGGAATAGGCATCACCCACTTGATAGACAGGGAAACTGAGGCATATAGAGAGTCCAGAGGCTTGCCCCTGGTTACACAGCTGGGAGGTGCAGAGCCAGGCTCTGGGGTCTGTTGTCTCCACCACCCCATCATAGTGGCGGGGAGACTCAGGTGCTGCCAACTCCTGCATTGCCCGTGCCCCTGAGAGGGTCCCCCTTGATAGTGGGAACTGCTCCCGGGGTTCAGTGCTTCTCACAGTGAGAGTTCAGAGATGGAGCCAGACAGGCTGAGAGAGGGCAGCCCTGCCCATTCCCTGCTTTTGCTGCTGTGCCCCCCCTCACCTGCCCTGGAGCCTGTGTCTGCTCCTGCTCCCCCACCCCCCAAGTTACAGAGAGGGGTGGGTTGCTGACTGGAGCAGTGGTTTGAGGGTGACCCTCACCAACCTGGTCCTGGCTCCCCTCTACTGAGAAGCCTGATGAGGTGTGGAGGTCGGGATCCAATGTCCTGTGCCATCGCTGGCCACAGGACCCCGGCCCCCCTAGCACATTGCCCCCCACCCTGGACCATGGTTTTCTCCCTGGTGGAGCAACCGGTTGAGTGATTTCACAGCTGCTCTGCTTCTCAAGTTCAGTGGCGCCATGCCCTGGGGTGCCCCTTTGTCCTCCTTGCCAGGTGGCCCATGTCGCCAGGACAGCTTTGGTCTGAAGACTTGAGGGGCTCTCGTGTCCACAATTCTGTGTCTTTGGGAGCACCCAGTAGATTAAAATCTGTGCCTCCAACTTCAAAGACATGAAGCCTTCAGCAGGGCACCTTGTGATTTGATGCAGCTCTTGCAGAGTCCCAGAAGTTAGGGTGGCAGTCTTTTCACTGATAAATGTTGACGAACTTTAGACTTGATTTTGCCTCAACTTTATTATTTCTATTGTCTCCTATATAAGAGTTATTCAAGACTTTCTAAAAGTAGGATTGTGCCAAAAAAAAAAAAAAAAAGAGTTCCCGTCATGGCTCAGTGGTTAGCAAACCTGACCCTGACTAGCATCCATGAGGACGCAGGTTCAATCCCTGGCCTTGCTCCAATGGGTTAGGGATCCGGTGTTGCCATGAGCTGTGGTGTAGGTTGCAGACTCGGCTCAGATCTGGTGTTGTTGTGGCTGTGGCATAGGCAGCTGTAGCTCTGATTCGATCCCTAGCCTGGGAACCTCCATATGCTGTGGGTGCGGCCCTAAAAAAACAAAAACAAAAAACAAAAAAAAAAAAACAAAAGAAAGAATTGTGGTCTTAATAGGAGGGGTCCTATTTTAGGTCACCCTTATGGCAAACACACTAATAAACCACTACTGGCAAAATAAAATAATATCTTGGATTTAGTTAGTGATTTCCAAATGCAGAACTCAAAAGTTGAGGTCTGTGTTTTTGGTTATGTTAACTGTTTCTAGCTAAGGGTCCCTTGCTGACTTTGGAAATTGATGCTTCATCCGGTGGGGGCACAGATCCCCGATTTCCTTCTAATCCAAGCCTTGAGTCACAATGGGACTCTGGCACCCCCGGCCTGGAAGGTGCTGGGCTCTGAGGACGTGCCCACTGCTCAGAGCCACCGTCCTCAGGGCCGCCGGCCGCCAGCCGTCTGCAGAGGCTTGCTTGTCCTCAAGCCAGGGGATGGGCCCTGAGTTCCTGAGCTGAGAGGATCCTCAGAGCTGAGAAGCAGCGCTTAGAGGATTTAGCAGAACATGCTACCAGACTTTCTTGTTCTGACCCAGCCAGGACTGACTTAGGCGAATGGCTCATATTTAAGGCATCTGCAGGTCAAGCCTCAGGTTCTGAAGCCTCTCTCTGAAGATACTTGGACATCTTAGGGTGGATGTGGAGTGAGGTAAGGTTTGTACGTGGGGCAAAGGTCTGAGGATGGAGGAGGAGGAGCTTGGAGGAGGCGGTGGTCCGAAGGCAGCCACCGTCTGGGAGCAGGCGGGGGTCCTGGGCCTGGAACGATGCCCCCCCTCATGGTGCCTGCTTTTCCAGGGCTCCTCCGTGTGTCAGGTGACTGCCGTTGGTGTGACCGTCATCCTGCTCTACACCTTCCGAGCCTGCTACAACCTGTTCATCCTCTCCTTCTCCCAGAGCAAGAATGTCCATTCCTTTGATTACGACTGGTACAACGTGTCAGATCAGGTCAGTGGGTGCCGACAAGGGCCCCCCCCCCCAGCTCATTGTTTGCAGAATCCCACCTGGCAGAGCGGGTAAGCTCCTTGCTCCTGCTGCCTGACAGCTGGGTGACCTCGAGGGTCCCTTCCCTGGCTGGTGTCTGCATCCTGACCTGTATCATGGGATCAGCGCCTGCCTTGTTCCAGCTCACATGTCTTCTGAGAAAACTAGGAAACACACACACACACACACACACACATACACACACATATACACACACACTCCTTTCTACTTTCTGGGGCTTTTGTTACCAATGCTTACATTTTTTAGAGTGCTTTCATATAAATATGGTTCCTGTTGTAGCTCAACAGGTTAAGAACCTGACTCTTATCTGTGAGGACGTGGGTTTGATCCCTGGCCTCACTCCGTGGGTTAAGGATCCGGCATTGCCATGAGCTGTGGTGTAGGTCGCAGATGTGGCTCGGATCTGGCGTTGCTGTGGCTGTGGTGTAGGCCAGCAGCTGCAGCTCCAGTTTGACCCGTAGCCTGGGAACCTCCACATGCTGCAGGTGTGGCCATGCAAATAAATGAATAAAGTATGATTTTATTAAAGGGTGAAATTTGCTCAGGTAAAACAAATTGTCTTCAGGTTTCAGAAAACATGTGAAACTGTGAAGTTTTTTTTTTTTTAAATGGAGCAGATAAAGGAAAATGGAGCCTTTGAGGAATTCTAGACAAAAGTGCCAAGAATATTAAGGAGTTAGTACGAGCCCATTTTACGTCTCCTTATGAAATTTTTTCTTTTTTATGACATACTCTAGAAATTCATCAATTTGAAGGAAGTAAACAAAGGTAGTGAAATGTCATCTGTCATCTTTGTTCACAAAAGCTCCAAAGAAAAAAGAATGAGAATTAGGTAGGCTTCTCTCATTGGAGAAGTATTGATTCTTTGTCTCTGGCCCTGGACAGAGTGCTGAGGGCACAAAAGGAATAAACCTGTCCTTGCCCATGGGAGTTTTGTCTCCTGAGGAAAGAGACACACAGATAAGGCCATACAATAAAGAAATAGAACTGCCGTAGTAGGAGTCTATTGGATTGAATTATAAATGCTCCTGAGCTTTTCCTGGAAGAACACTGAATACTTAATCATGGACATATTCACTTTTTCTTTCTCTCTCTCTCTCTTTTTATGGCCACACTTGCAGCATATGGAAGTTCCCAGGCCAGGGCTCAAATCCTAGCTGCAGCTGTGGCAACTCCAGATCAAAACCCCCTGGGCCCGGCTGGGCCAGGGATCAAACCTGCGCCTCTGCAGAGACCCAAGCCACTGCAGTAAGAATCTTATCCCACATCACCACAGCGGGAACTCCCAAATCCACTGCTAAAATCCCAGGAGTGCTCAAACCTTGCACTGAATTAAGACTCTGGAGGAGGAGTTCTCTTGTGGCACAGTGGGTTAAGCATACCGCATTGTCACTACAGTGGCTTGTGTCACTGCTGCGGCTTGGGTTTGATCCCTGGTCCAAGAATTTCCACATGCCATAGGTATGGCCAAAAAAAAGAAAAAAAAAAGACTCTGGAGGAGAGAGAAAAATGACCATGTAAAGTTAAAACTGAAGACATGATGAACTCTGGAAGAGGCACCTGCAAGGTGTTATAATTAGAAGGGATTCAAGCAGCAGCAGTCACCCCCACCCCCACCAGCACAAGTGTAGAATGGAGGGAAATAGGGCAAGGCACTGCTGAGGGTGTGCCCTGTAGTGAGCAATCATACAGAAAAATCTAAGCAATAATAGAGACTTATTATTCATCATACACAAAGGGTTTTTTATTGTAATAAGATATACAGAAAATTGACTTTTTTTAATCATTTGTAACCATCCAGTTCAGTGACATTAGGTACATTTACGTCATGTGCAGCCATTACCATCAGCCGTCTCCAGAACTACTTCATCTTCCCAAACTGAGACTCCATCTCCATTAAACAGCAGAGAATTGGTTTTAGCAATTGAATAATTGAATAATTATTTCAAGGTTTCTTTCCATTAAGAGCTTATAATTTTAGTGAATTTAAAATACAATCACAATTAAAAAAATTCTATTTTCTTGGAGTTCCCTTTGTGGCTTAGCGAGTTAAGAACCTGACATAGTCTCCATGAGGATGCAGGTTTGATCCCTGGCCTCACTCAGTGGGTTGAGGATCTGAGTTGTGATGCCATGAGCTGTGGTGTAGGCCGCAGATGCAGCTCAGATCTGGCATTGCTGTGGCTGCGATGTAGGCCAGCAGTTGTAGCTCCAATTCCACCCCTAGCCCGAGAATTTCCACATGCCGTAGGTGCAGCCCTAAAAAGCAAAAAATTCTGTTGTCTTTAGGGGCAGCCCTTAAAAGATCTGCATGATGCAACCAAAACAGTCTAGGAGGAAGCAACCAGAACCCCAAGTGGCAGATTATTTGCATAGAGTGGAAGAAGCAGACACAACACATGATTGAGACGTACAGGTGGCATTTGAAAGGCAGAGTTTGAGAGAGTAATCTTTGTGGAGAAAAGCATGATTGGTTTTGGTCACTGTGCTTTAAACATGATGGAGCAGAGAAGGCAGAAGGATTCTATTCAGGGGATTGGCCCTTTATGGCCTGAGGTTGGTGCTGGCCTCCTTTGAAATGATAGACAGTTACCCAGACACGAGCTCACACACCTGCCCTCCGCCTCCAGAGCGGGGAGCCGCTGCTACCTCCAGCCTGCTCAGCCAGCCCACTAGTCTAGGAGGTTTTGCTCCTGGGCTCAGAGACTTGTTTTCTAGACTGCCCATCCTGCAATAAGCTTTCAAGTCTAAATAACAGGATGTCCTTAACAGGAAGAGAACTTTAAAAGCCAACGAGTTTATCCCAAGGATGAGACCAAAGGTAAAATGTGATATGCTGCTCTCAGGAATTAGAAGAAGGCCACAGGATGTTCTCATTATTTAGTTGTTGATAAGAAGAGCGACTTAATTTGGATGTAAGGAAGACTTTTGGAGGATGAGAGAATAAAACATCAGAAGTTGGCAGTTTTCATCTTTGAGCATTTTGAAGAAAATAACTATACTGTTTGCTTGAAATGACTCCGCACCTGAGGTTGGGACTGTTAGTGTTATTTGATTTTGACTTGTGTGCTTTAGGGGAAAAGAATTGTATGATAATTAGAATTAGTCTCTGTTCCCGTTGGAAAGAACGGAATTGAACATATTTCCTCTGCCCTCAATCTACTGACTTTCCATTTTCTCCTCTTTTCAACAGGCAGATCTGAAGAATCAGCTGGGAGATGCTGGATACGTGGTGTTTGGCGTGGTCCTTTTTGTGTGGGAACTCTTACCTACCACCCTAGTCGTTTACTTCTTCCGAGTCAGAAATCCTACGAAGGACCTTGTAAGTAAACCTCTGTGTTTGCAGAAAATATCTCCGCATTCTCATCACAGAGCCTGCAGTTGGAATATTTTGAGATTTTCAGTTGAGAGCCTCTTCCATCCTCTTCTGATATGAAAAGTTCCAGAGTTCCCGATGTGGCCCAGCGGTTAACGAACCCGACTAGCATCCATGAGGTTGCGGGTTCGATCCCTGGCCTTGTTCAGTGCGTTAAGGATCCGGTGTTGCCGTGAGCTATGGTGTAGGTCACAGCCACAGCTTGGATCCTGTGCTGCTGTGGCTGTGGAGTAGGCCAATGGCTACAGCTCTGATTGGACCCCTCGCCTGGGAACCACCGTATGCCATGGGTACAGCCCTAAAAGGACAAAAGAAAAAAAAAGTTCCCTTATCTGTTGGGTTGAGACTCTTTTCCCTTGTCCTTTGAAGGAAATTTGTTTTTCAGTTTAGCCTTATTTTATTTTAAAAAAATGAAAGCAAGTTGCATCTTGGGGCCTGGAGAGAGAGGGATCAGGGTTTTTGTTGTTGTTGTTGTTGTTTTGTCTTTTTCTAGGGCTGCTCCCGTGGCATATGGAGGGTCCCAGGCTAGGGGTCTAATGGGAGCTATAGCCGTTGGCCTATGCCAGAGCTAGCCGTCGGCCTATGCCAGAGCCACAGCAACGCAGGATCCGAGCCACGTCTGTGACCTACACCACAGCTCACGGCAACGTCGTGGATCCTTAACCCACTGAGCAAGGCCAGGGATCGAACCCGGTTCCGTCGGATTCGTTAACCACTGAGCCACGACGGGCACTCCTTTTGTTTTTGTTTTGTTTTTTTTAATGCAACAACAGCTTCACTAGTCTTTGGGTCTTGACCTGCTGTGAACCAAATATAGAAGCTTTTATTTTAGCCAATGAAAATGGAGAGTAGTAATTCAGTTCTTCACCCATGTGTTACGCTGGATGGTAATTAGGTGATCGGGTGATAGAGAAGTTGTACCTCGTTATGAGTAATGCTAAAGCCACTTCCCTAGTTCGGTCACATTTCTGCTCAACCAGTTTCCTATAAATGATTTTAGGAGGGTGGGACAGAAAGGGTTTTGACCCAGTAAAGTGAGGAAGCTCAGAGGAGCTTTGCTCCTTGAGTTACTCCATCTGTAGAACCAGTGGTAGAGTTTGAATCACGGATCTATGAAGCCCACAGAAAAGTACAGTGAATAGTTTTTGGCCAATGTGAGCAAAGTGTGGGTAGCAAGGAAAGCCTAGATATAATAGCCAAGCTGTTGTGTTTTATCTTGTTTCTTTTCCTTATCTCTGGAGAGTCACTAGTGAGCCAGGACTAGGGGGAAAATAAAGTTAAGACTAGGAGTTCCCATTGTGGCACAGTGAAAATGAATCCAACTAGAAACCATGAGGTTGTGGGTTTGATCCCTGGGCCTCACTCAGTGGGTGAAAGATCTGGCATTGCTGTGGCTGTGGTGTAGGTCGGCAGCTGTAGTTCCGATTCGACCCCTAGCCTGGGAACCTCCATGTGCAGCCCTAAAAAGCAAAAAAAAAAAAAAAAAAACCCAGTAGACTGGAGTGGGGTGGGTGGTGGAGCCATGGCCTGACCCATGGGCCCTTGAAGACAGAATGGCAGTGGGCACCACGTTCTAGATCTGAGGGTCACTTTCATCATTTTTTTTTCATTATCAGTTTTTAAACAATGTTTTCATTATAGTTGATTTACATTGTTCTGTCAGTTTCTGCTGTACAGCAAAGTGACCCAGTCGTACTTATATACACTTTCTCCTATTACTGTCATCATGTTCCATCACAAGTCATTGGACATAGTTCCCTGTGCTATACAGCAGGACCTTATTGCTTAGCCATTAAATGTAATAGTTTGCATTACATCATAGTCCATCCCCCTTCCTCGCCCTCCCTCTCTGCAACCACACATCTGCTCACCATGTCTGTGAGTCTGTTTCTGTTCTGTAGATAGGTTCATCTGTGCCAAATTTTAGATTATACATATAAGTGATGTCATATTGTATCTGTCTTTGTCTTTCTGCCTTACTTAATTTGGTATGGGAATCTCTAGTTTCTTCTGTGTTACTGCAAATGGCATTATTTTGTTCTTTTTTATGGCTGCATAGTATTCCATTGCATATATGTACCACATCTTCTTAATCCATTCACCTGTTGCACTTGCATTATTTTTAGCTTCAGAACAGTGGCTCTGCACTCTGTTTCCTTGCATTGGGAACACCTGGGAGCTTCTGTAAACATGTGTCCATGGGGCAGAGAGACGTGTGGAAAGTGGTGGGCAGCTAACTCCAGGCCAGAGTCTAGTGCCTTGTTTTCCTTCCTTCTTTGAAGACTGTTGAAGTTTTTTGGAGAACCTTGTGTGATGAAGAGACACCTGAGAGCCCTTCACAGAATTCCCTGTGCTTCTCCTCAGCTCTCATATGCCTTCTCACTGCCTACTAGTGCATCAGGGGCTAAGGAGTTGTACTCCCTAAACCCGGGCTGGCTGAGGGTAGGAGTACATCTGAGTCCTAAGGAGCAAAAGGCTGTTATTTTGTTAAATGAATATAGAATAAAAAGATAGTCTCATCTGTAGTCTCAGGTCTCATTGTCCAGGGAAGCATGGCTGTCTTTTATTTGGTGGCACCCGGGGCATGTGGAAGTTCCCAGGCCTGGGATCGAACCTGTGCCATAGCAGCAATGCACACCATGGCAGTGACAATGCCGAGTCCTTAACCACTAGGCCCCCAGGAAACTCCTGTACCTTTGTATCTTTTGACCGCCCCTTGCCCATTTTGCCTACCTCAGGCAACCACCAATCTGTTCTATATGTGAGCTTGGGTTTTTTTTTTGTTTTGTTTTTAGAATCCATATGTAAGATATGTTTTTCTTTTTGTCTTTTTTCTAGTTGACTTATTTCACTTAGCATAATGCCCTCAAGGTCCAACCATATTTTTGCAAATGGTGAGATTTTATTTATTTTATGGCTGAATGTTGTGTGTCATATTTTCTTTCATCCATTCATATGTGTCAGTAGACATATAGGTTGCTTTCATGTCTTGGCTATTGTAAACAGTGCTGCAGTGAACATGAGGATGTGTCTATCTTTTCGAATTATTTTCATTTTCTTCAGATAAATACGCAAAATTGCCAGAGCATGTGATAGTCCTAATTTTTTGAGGAACCTCCATAGTGGCTGCACCAATTTACATACCCACCAACAGTGCGCAAAGATTCCCTTTTCTCCACATCCTTGCCAGAACTCATTATGTCTTTTTTTTTTTTTTAGGGCCACACTCACGGCACATGGAATTTCCCAGGCTATGGGTCTTCTGAGAGCTACAGCTGCCTGCCTACACCACAGCTCACAGCAATGCCGGATCCTTAACCCACTGAGCAAGGCTAAGGATCGAACTTGCCACCTCATGGTTCCTAGTCGAATTCATTTCCACCACGCCACGAGGGGAACTCCTATTTCTTGTCTTTTTGATACAGCCATTCTGACAGGTGTGCAATGATATTGGTTGTGGATTTTTTATTTCTCTGATGATTAATGCTGTTCAGCATTTTTTCATGTAACCAGTTTGCCATTTATAGGTCTTCTCTGGAAAAATGTCTGTTCAGATCCTCTGCCTATTTTTTTTTTGCCTTTTTTAAGAGTTTTATATATGTATATAGAGAGAGAGAGTTTTGAGTTATTTATGTATTTAAATAGCTTTATGGAGATATAATTTCTCTACCAAACAATTCCCCCCTTTCATATGTATAATTCAGTGGTTTTTGGTATATTCAGATATGTGCAGTCGTCACCACAGTTTTTAGAACATTTTTGTCACCTCAGAAAGAAACCCCATACCCTTTATCTAATACTCCTTTTCTCTCTACCACCACCCCCCCCCCCCCCCAAGCAACTACTAATCTACTTTCCATGTATATAAATTTCCCTGTTCTGGACTTTCATATGAATGGGATCCTATGGTGTGCCACTATCTGTCAGTGGCTTCTCCCACTCAGCACGTTTCCAGGTTTCATCCACATGCTATATGTACTACCTCACTGTAGTATAAAGTAGTACTTCATTCCTTTGTATGGCCATTATTTCATTGTACGGATGTGCCACGTTGTTAATCCAGTCATCCAGTGATGGACATTTGGGTCGTTTCCATCTATTATGAACAATGCTGCTGTAAACATTCATGGACCAGTTTCTGTGTGAACACATGTCCTCATTTCTCTTAGGTATGTATTGAGGAATACAGTGGCGGGGTCATTTGGTGACTCTCTACATTTGGCTTTTTGAAAAACCGCCAGCCTGTCTTCTGCAGAGCACTAGGGCACCATCGTACATTCCCAGTGGTGTGATGGTTCCGGTTCCTCCGTGGCCTCCCCAGCACTTGCTGCTTTCTGCTTGATTCTAGATACTCTAGTGGGTAGCTCGTGGTGGCCTTTGATTTGCATTTCCCTGATGACTAGTGATCTTACGCATCTTTTCATGTACTTATTGGCCATTTGTATATCTTACTTGGAAAAATGTCTATTCAGATCCTTTGCCCATTTAAAAAATTTTATTTTTTATTTTTTAGGGCCAGATCTGCAGCATATGGAAATTCCTGGGCCAGGGGTCAAATGGGAGCTGTAGCTGCCAGCCTACACCACAGCCACAGCAACGTGGGATCTGAGCCAGACCTATACCACAGCTCACAGCAATGCCAGATTCTTAATCCACTGAGCAAGGCCAGGGATCAAACCTGCCTTCTTACGGATACTAGTCAGGTTCTTAACTGCTGAGCCACAACGGGAATGCCCAAATCCTTTGCCCATTTTTTAAAATTTTGTCTTTTTAGGGCTGCACCCATGGCATATGGAGGTTCCCAGGCTAGGGGTCCAGTCAGAGCTATAGCCATCAGCCACAGCCACAGCCATGCAGGATCTGCAACCTACACCACAGGTCACAGCAATGCTGGATCCTTAACCCATCGAGCAAGGCCAGGGATCAAATCTGTTTCCTCATGGATGCTAGTCAGATTTGTTTCTGCTGAGCCATGATGGGAACTCCTCCTCTGCCTGTTTTTAAATTCTTTTTTTATTGTTTGAGTTTTATGAGTTCTTTATGTGTTTTAAATGTAAGTCCCTTGTAAGATATGACTTGAAAATATTTTCTCCCATTCTGTGGCTGTCTTTTCACTTTCTTGATGTTTTGAAGCATAAACATTTTTAATTTTGATTTCCATTTTACTTGTTTTTTCTTTTGATGGCTGTTTTTGGTGTCCTATCTGAGACTCCTTTGCCAAATCCTTTTTATGCTTTTTAGGACTGCACCCGTGGTATATAAAAGTTTCCAGGCTAGGGGTCAAATTGGAACTGCAGCTGTAGGCCTATGCCACAGCCACAGCCACGTGGGATCCAAGCCGCATCTGAGACCATCACAGCTCATGACAATGCTGGATCCTTAACCCGCTGAGCAAGACTAGGGATCAAACCCACATCCTCATGTGCCGAGAGCAGCTCAGCAGGATGGGGCTGAAGAACGGGTGCTGTGGAACTTAAGGAAAAAAGTTAACATAAAACAAGACACAGAGACATTTATCTTTAGTAAAGGTGGGAACAGGGGGCTCAAGGTCTCAGGGACCCAGAGCCCTGCCTCAAGAAACCACACTGCTTTTATTGTGCTCTTTAGATGAGATCAAGTGAGGAGTGGCTATGGGTGGATGATATAGGGTTTGTTTACTATTATAAGTTCTTTTACTATTTAAAAAGCCACTTAGCTGGTAAAAAGGTTAAGCTTTTACTCTGACCTTTAGGCACATTTCTTAAGTCTTACCAGCACTGTGATTGTTTTTCAAGCAGGAAGATGGGATAAAGAAGGACAAGATGGAGTTTTCAGAGAAACTGTCTCGCAACACTCATGGATACTAGTTGGACTCATTTCCACTGCACCACACAGGAACTCCTGCCCTTATATTTTCTTCTAGGAGTTTTATAGTTTTTACTGTTATGTTTGGATCTTTGGTTCATTTGAGTTACTGTTTGTGTATGTTTGAGGTACGGGTCCAACTTTATTCCTTGGGGACATTCTTGAACTGCTACCAATAGTAAATTTAAAGGCGTCCCACCTTGTATGACTTCTGCTTCGCTTCCTATGTTTGATTGGGTTAGTCTTAGAAAAGCAGAAATTCACATCTACCCCCCCATAATAACTTTTTTTCATACTTTGTTGGTTAGGTTTTAAGTAGATCACTAATGATATATACAAAAATATCAAACAAATGTGGGGTTTTATGCCAGGTTGAATCCACAGATGCATAACCCACAGATACAGAGGGCTAGCTGTACTACACCAGTTTTTTTGTTTTTTTGTCTTTTTAGGGCTGCACCTGTGGCACATGGAGGTTCCCAGGCTGGGGGTTGAATTGGAGCTGTAGCCTCTGGCCTACATCACAGCCACAGCAACATCAGATCCAAGCCGTGTCTTCGACCTACACCACAGCTCATGGGAATGCCATGATCCTTAACCCACTGAGCGAGGCCACAGATCAAACCTGTGTCCTCATGCTTGCTAGTCAGATTGGTTTCCACTGAGCCACGACGGGAACTTTTTTTTTTGGTAAGTGATTAAAACTGATAATGCAAGCAAAACTCTTGAAAGATTTTGTCCACACGGATAAGAGAAAAAATACCTCAAATATGAAAGCAACTGAGATGAACACTCCAGCTGAACCAAGGGCCTCCACCCAGATGAAGAGAACATCTTCTTTAGTCCCCTGCAAGTAAGAGATCTTATTCACTTTGGCCAAGGATGAGGCACAGTGTCTGAAAGAACACTGAACACTTAAACTGTCTTTCTAGACCAACCCTGGAATGGTCCCCAGCCATGGATTCGGCCCCAGATCTTACTTCTTTGACAACCCTCGAAGATACGACAGTGATGATGACCTTGCCTGGAACATCGCCCCTCAGGGACTTCAGGGAAGGTAAGACTGCTTCTTACAAGTGAAAGCTTATCTTAGGCAATCCCTTGTGAATTTAAAGACCTATCATTAACATTTTAAGGTGTCCTGACCCTCTTCCCTAGAGCTGTTCTCTTACCCAGGTACCCCCCACTGCGTCATCTTATTATATATGCAGCAACCCTAACCCCTCACCTGCCAGAAGGGACATAGGAGTGAGAGTGCCCTCACTAGCTTTGTGGAAGAAAAGACCCCTGGTCCAGCAGAGAGGAAAATAAATAGAAACATCAATATACATTATTGAGTGCTAATTAGATATTAAGATATTGTTCTAAATACGTAATTTGGAGTTCCCATCATGGCGCAGTGGTTAACGAATCCGACTAGGAACCATGAGGTTGCGGGTTCAGTCCCTGCCCTTGCTCAGTGGGTTAAGGATCCGGCATTGCTGTGAGCTGTGGTGTAGGTTGCAGATGCGGCTCGGATCCCGCGTTGCTGCGGCTCGGATCCCGCGTTGCTGTGGCTCTGGCGTAGGCTGGTGGCTACAGCTCCAATTGGACCCCTAGCCTGGGAATCTCCATATGCCACGGGAACGGCCCAAGAAATGGAAAAAAAAAAACACCAAAAAAACCCCACATAATTCACCAAAGCTTACAGTAGTGATTTTACCCCCCTTCTAGCAGATGATGGAATCGAGGCACAGAAGTTATTTGCACAAAGACAGGTGGTGAGCTGTACTCTCCCTGAGGAGCCAGATACAAGTTGCTGCTCAAGCACTTTGTCTACATAGTGACTGGTTTAGGGTCACAGTAATAGTACCTTTCTGGGCTCTACAGAGTTCAGGTGTGTTGTGGGCAGACTTAGAGCAACTGCCCAGAGCACTGTTTTGTGGGGAAATAGGCTTTAAGGAGCTACTTTGAAAAGCTTTGGGACTGTCTGGTTTATACAAAACCACAGTTCTGTCTGTACCTAAAAGAGACATGTCATTAATAGTAAGAGTTCCTGTCATGGCCCAGTGGTTAATGAACCTGACTAGCCCATGAGGATGTGGGTTCAATCCCTGGCCTCGCTCAGTGGGTTAAAGATCCGACGTTGCTCTGAGCTTTGGTGTAGGTCACAGATGCGGCTTGTATCTGGCATTGCTGTGGCTGTGGCATAGGCCAGCGGCTATAGCTCTGATTGGACCCCTAGCCCGGGAACCTCCATATGCCACAAGTGTGGCACTAAACGAACAAAGCCCGTTAAGTGTAATGTTCCAAGTCACTGAAATCTCCCTTTCTTTTCAAGTTTTGCTCCAGACTACTATGATTGGGGACGACAGACTAACAGCTTCCTGGCACAAGTAGGAACTTTACAACCAGACTCAGCTTTGGATCCTGACAAACCAAGCCATGGGTAGCATCAGTTAAAAGTTTAATGGAAGATTCCTCAGTTGAAAAGCTTCAGAGAGACTAACTTAATGACAGCTGAATTTTTAGGGCACATTTTTTTGTTACAGGTTTCTGATGGCTACATTGAACTAAGCAATAATTTTAGATTGAGAAAACCTTATTTTAGTACTAAAAAGTGAGCCTGGCTGCCTACTTCAGTGAGTGTAACTTAAAACTTTAAAAAAAAATTCTGTACTTTTATAAAGATGTATTTTATATAACTTAATAATGCTAAAATATACTAGGTTTTTTTTTTTGAGAATGTCATTGCAATATATGTTGTAGTTTGCACAGACTTTTATGCATAATTCACTTTAAAAGTAATCAATATGTGGTCTGATGGTATTTTAAGGCTTTTGGACTATAAAGTATTCCTCAAATCCTTACCTCTTCAGGTCACTCCGATTCTGAGCTCCATCGTGCTTAGATTCTAAGTACAGCTGACATCCAGAAAGCCAATTGCAACTCCACTGCGGAAAGTTATGATGTAGCAGGACGTCAGCAGACTACATAGCAGATAATTGGCTCTGTAGAGTTGTTTAAAGCCCAGGTGGGTGGCCCCTCAAAGAAGCTCCTCAATTTTGCCAAAATTTAGTACTCCTTTCAACAGGGAGTTAATATTTACCCTTCGGTGTTGAGACTGTTAGAAAACATTGATAGGACTGACTCACACTATTAAACCTCTTCTGCTATATTCAGAGATTTTTGCATAGTTTGTTCACCCAGTGACATTTAATAGCCAGTATTACCTCAGGACTTCAGCAAGACTACGCACCTCTCTCCAGCTCACTGAACACTCATTACTGAACAAGGAAGAGGTTCTCAAAAGAGGGTTAATAACATTTACCTCTGGGTCCTTGAGCCAAAAGCCTATGTAGAATCCTAACAGCTTTCTTATCGTTTCCAACCATATTTAAAATAATACCCTTTATTCTTAAATAGTTCTGAAAGCAGCCAGTTGGAAGCTGTGTATTTAAAATGGTAGTAGCCTTGCAATATTCTCTAGTACGATTCCTGCCTTTTAACCATGCAAAAAGGGCATGTTCCAGACAATTGCTTATGTAACTTTTCATGTAAGTGAAACACATGTCGTGACATACTGGTGCCCCAACCGTAAGTGCCATCCTAAAAATCTCCAAGATTACATATATAAAACAATTGTAAAACTGCCTATACTCAGAAACTGTACGTGGCTCTGTGAGGAAGGTTAAATGCTCTGATTTTCTATAAAACAGAGATAAGGTACTAGAGGAAGTACTATTACAGGAGGGGAAGCATCCTCTCTGCCCAGGAAACCTCACATCTCAGAAGAGGCAGGTGAAAAGAAAGGAATTTAGGTTACTAAGTTTTGCCCTCACGATGAAACCCATTTCAGACGCCTTACTTCCCAGTTTGGTCTTCAGGAATGACATCTCTGAGTGTTGATTTCACAGTGATCAAGTCTGCTTCTAAGAAAAAATTTTTAAGAAAGTTCCCATTACGGCTCAGTGGTAACAAACCCAACTAGTATCCATGAGTACACGGGATCCATCCCTGGCCTTGCTCAGTGGGTTAAGGATCCGGCACTGCTGTGAGCTGTGGTGTAGGTTGCAAATGTGGCTCAGATCTGGCATGGCTGTGGCTGTGGTAAGCCTGCAGCTGCAGCTCTGATTCAACCCCTAGCCTGGGAACTTCCGTATGCCATGGGTACAGCCCTAAAAAAATTATTATAGTTGATTTACCATAAAAAAAAAAAGACAACCCATGGAGTAGATGCTTCTCTCATCTTGATGGTGGTTAAAATCAGGATCTCAAGTTTTAAGCAGGTCATGACGGGGTTTTTTTCATGTGCATGCACACCTTTAGTCTACATAATCACCCAAAACAACATTCTTGCCTTTTAGTATGTGGAAGAATTTGGGTCACATGTTTAAAATAGTTACTGCCACAAAAAATTCTCATTGAGGCAACATTTGCACTGATTATTCAGGTTGCCTTAAAATATGATAAGCTGTTACTCTAAATAGCTTTGAGAACACCCTACTTGTCACACTGTCTTTGTTACTAATACTTAGAAGAATTTAAAGGCAGACTCAGCAAATGCTTAAAAATCCTTTAAATCATGTTTTCAGGAAGTGGAGTTAATATTAGGTCACTAAAGGGTAGACAGAGTTTTCAAAACATCACTAAAATCATGCAATTATTATACTCATCCTATGACATACAAAAACTTATCATTCTGTTATTATTGGTGGGAAAATTGAAATACTTAGCATTAACTGATAAAAGCCATAATCTATTCTTATGATAAAGCTGCTAGTATTTATTTGAACTATTTTTTATCAGAAAGGATAAAAATGCTGTACGTGCCTATTTTGAATGTCTTCGCTTTTTAAAAAGTCATGTCAAAGCACAAGTATTGTAAACAAATCTAGAATATATAAAAAAAATGATTGTGACAAGCTATCTTTCATAGTAAACAATCACATATACTCTGAATTGTTACACCAGTGGTATGGAAAGGACAATTAAAATTTCCTTTAGCTTCCTCATTTATTTGCCAGGTACACTAACAAAACTACTCCTAGGTGAAATATTAAAGGCCAGGAGAAGGCATGGAATGGTGATTACTGGTTCTAAAGTACCAAATATCCTCTTGTTTTAAGGCAACATGGTGAAATAAAAAACTCCCATAATGTGAAAGAAAAGTTATGGGGAAGAGGCAGCATCACTGAAAGTTTTATACCATCATCATCAGGCTAAGTCTGATTCAACACTAAAAGGCTGTGTGTGAATGTTTCTGTGCGTCCCTGGGAAATGTGCGTGAAAAATAGATGTCCACTTCTGGAGTTAACTGTCTAAAAACTTCTAGCTGTTTTGTGTACAGTTACACCTTGGAGATACTGCAGGTTCAGTTCTAGACACCACAATAAAGCAAAATGTTGTAGTAAAGTGAATCATGTGATTTTTGTTTTGGTTTTCCAGAGCCTATAAAAGTTATGTTTACGCTACACTCTAGTCTGTTAAGTGTGAAACATTATGTCTTAAGAAACAGTTTACATCCCTTAATTTAAAAATATTTTACTGCTGGATTTCCTGTCATGGCTCAGTGGTAATGAACCTGACTAGAATCCATGAGGATGCAGGTTAAATCCCTGGCTTCACTCAGTGGGTTAAGGATCTAGTGTTGCCATGAGCGGTAGTATAGGTTGCAGACACCTCAGATCCTGTGTGGCTGTGGCTGTGGTGTAGGCCTGCAGCTGCTGCTCCAAATTGACACTTAGCCTGGGAACTTCCATGTGCCATGGGTGCAGCCCTTAAAAAAACTTGTTGCTAAAAAATGTTTACCATCCTCTGAGCCTTTAGCAAATTGTAGTAGTAACATCGGAGATCACATCAAATATCAGGTCACCATGACAAATATAATAATAATGCAAAAGTTTTAAATATTGTAAGAATTACTGAAATGTGACGCAGAGGCATGAAATGAGCAAATGCTGTTGGATAAAGGGTGCTGACAGACTTGTACAACTGAGGATTACCCCCAAACCTTCAATTTGGGAAAAAAAAAAACCACACACACAAAAAAACTAATATGTGAAACACAGTAAAATGAGGAATGGCTGTAGGTTATCTTTCATTGGCTCCTTCTCCTTTCTACAATTAACCCATTTAATTGAGCCAGTGATTAAATATCTAGTGTGTTAACAGAGCTGTGTATATAAGAGGTTTCAATTCTTAAATGATAGACACACATCAGTCATATTCAGCAGTGCCAGTTCTTTCTTGAATGTTTCAGGCATGTTGTTAGTAACGATGCTGTTTGTTGTGTTTCATTGCTTGCATCAGGCGCTAATACATTGCCAAAAATTTTTTTTTTTTAACCACAATCCAAAAGAACTGCCCTTTGTTGGCCCTGAACAATTAACTCCTATTAAGAGGAAAGGAATAAGCATTATTAGTAAACCCTAGAGCGTGAGAAATGCTTTGAGAAAAAGGTTCTCATTTACATTTACATAGTAGGTATTACAAGAGTATTGCTTTTGCTTTTTAGCAGTAAAGATGAACTTACATTGGAACTAAATGGGTCTAAATCAAGATTTCCAATTAAACTTAAAAAAAACCCTTGCTTTCACTTTAGATTACCATGTAAAATACAAACTAGGATAGGGCTGATCAAAGATACATACATTTAAGGAGTTCTTGTCTTGGCTCACCAGTAGCAGACCTGACTGGTATCCATGAAGACATAGGTTTCTGGCTTTGAGGCCTCACTGGGTGGGTTAAGGATCTGGTGTTGCTGTGGCATAGACCGGCAGCTGCAGCTCTGATTCGACCCCTACCCTGGGAACTTCCATATGACACAAGTGTGGCCCTAAAAAGCAAAAAAAAAAAAGAAAAAAGAAAAAAAAGAAAAAAAATTTCAGCTTATCACAGTCAAATGATTAATATCCCTAATGAAGTACTTGTAGAAATTGATAAGATCAACCATGCAGTATAAAAATGAGTAAATATATGAACACAAAAGGAAATACAGATGGCTCTTAAACTATCAAAGCTGGTCAGCCTTACCGGTGATAAGAGAAATAAAAACTAAAATATATTAATACATAATTTTGCATCTAATCAGAACAGCAAAAATCCAACTTTTTTTTTTTTTTTTTGGTTTTTTGCCTTTCCTTGAGTCACTCCCACAGCATATGGAGGTTCTCAGGCTAGGGGTCCAATTGGAGCTGTAGTCCCTGGCCTATACCAGAGCCACAGCAACACGGGATCCAAACCGTGTCTGCAACCTACACCACAGCTCACGGCAACACCGGATCCTTAACCCACTGAGCGAGGCCGGGGATCGAACCCGCAACCTCATGGTTCCTAGTCAGATTCGTTAACCACTGCGCCACGACGGGAACTCCAAATCCAACTTTTTAATACCATCTATGTTGGGTGAGGTTGTGGGCGAAAAGGCACTGTCTGAAGTTGCAGGTGGGTGTGTGAATAGGTAACTATCCCCTATGGAGGGCAATATTCCAAGACCTTTCAAAATTATAAGTGCACATGGTTTTTAACCCAGCAATTCCATTTAGGGGAATTTAGACAATAAGAATATATTTACATTATGTGTGAAATGGTATTTACAATGTCTGGAAACAATCCTAATGCCCAGTAATAGGAAAACGGCTAATTAAACAACTGTACCTTCATACAATGGAATGCCAAGCAGTTACTTTAAAAAGTAAGTGCTTAAAGCTAGCAAACAGTATGTATATGATGGATGCCACTCTTAGGGTAAAAATGATGGAAAATATAAACCTTTACATTTCTATTTGTTTGTATATGCCTTAAAATATATGGCGGGAAACCTAAGAAACCAAGAACAGAGGTAATTTATGGTAGGGGTGGGGGAAGGATGAAAGAAGAGAATCCACTGTACAGCTTTTTAAAGTTTTAGGTTTTTGAACCCTGTGAATGTACTATCTAGTCAAAAAATTAAATAAGTATATTTAAAAGCCTTATGACTCAGTGTAAAAGATGCTAAAAGTCTTGAGGTTTTAGTTGAATGGTAAGAAGCCAATTTATGAAATAACACAAACATTCTAAGCAAAGGCTCAAGTCAGACTTTCTAGTTTCAAATTCTAGTCCCACAACCTAGAATTTTTGACTGTGGACAAGTTACTTAGCCTCTTTTATCCTCAGTTTTGTTATTTAGAAATGGAGAAGTAACTGTACTTACCTGCTAGGGTGCTGATAAGATAAATAATCCATGCAAAGTCCTTAAAACAGTGGCAGCCAACGTTTGCAGTTATGCTTTTAAAAAGAAAACAACCACAGACTACTTATTTTCTCCTTTCTCCACATTTTTTTTTGGGGGGGGGGGCTCTTTAGGGCCACACCTGAAGCATATGGAGGTTCCCAGGCTAGGGGTCGAATCAGTGCTACAGCTGCAAGCCTAGGCCACAGCCACAGCAGTGCCAGATCAGAGTTGGCGTCTGCGACCTACACCACAGCTCATGGCAACGTCAGATCCTTAACCCACTGAGCGAGGCCAGGGATTGAACCTGCAACCTCATGGTTCCTAGTTGGATTTGTTTCCGCTGTGCCATGGCGGGAATTCCTCCTTTCTCCACAAATTATAATCAAAATCTTCATCTCATAAAAGGAAACATTTAAAAGGAGGTAAAAAAAAACCCCAAAAATAGCAAGATTGCAGAAACATTTACTTTAATTCACATTTTCTATAATCTGGTGGGTACAACAGCGAATTACTTGTAATTCTGTTCAAAGTCAAAGCTGTACCTGTAGATGTTACTGAAAACAGAGTACACAAATTTGTGTGTGTGTTGTTTGTTTTACCAAATTAATTTCCATGATACCGTGCACCCAGTCTGTGTATTTTGGTGAATAGCTATGGTTTCTGCAGGTACTTCAAACTGCTGAGAGGTTTACTGTGAACTGTTCTCAGATTTCCAGATGAAGGCAATGCTGATGGAGATCAAAATAGCTGTCCTTTCTTATATACAATGGCACCTAGGTAAAGTTGGGAAATATGGCACAGTGTTTCATATACACACAGAGATTACAAGTATTGAGTCATTCAGAATGTTAAAATGTCAAAACAAAATGTTCGACTTATCAAATTTCAAAACTGTAAAAACCATTACTAATACTCTGATCTTCCTCATAATCTAAGAACACAAGAGAAACATTTAAATCTATCCATTTTAATATATAGTACTTCTAATTTACATAGATGCCACTTAAGAAGAAAAATGAACTCACGCCATTATAGGAAGGAATATTTTACTTTCCTTCATTTTTGTTACTTTATCAGCTGGTACAATCATTTCTGTCAGTTATATTATCAAGTGCTGGATTTTTAAATTAAGTGATGAGATAAAGACAAAATGCCAAGAGGTATTCCCAGCCAAGCATTTTCACAATGCAACTGGTGCTCTAATATCACTTCACAACAAATGGTATGTGAACTGGAAAAAACCGTTTATATTACAAGGACCATGAAACATTACCAGGTTCACAACAAAACAAATATTCCTATAGCTTACACGTTCATTTAAGAAATACATACACAAAAATATAGGCTGCTCCCCCCAATCTAACTTATGGTAAAATACAGTTAATCAAATAGATTTCATCTTAAGAATACTTCATTTGTTAAAACCTTTAAAATAAAGAACTTCTTATCCTAACTAGACTTTTTAATTCCTAGAACTCAATCTAATACACAATTTTAACTAAGCTTGAAACAAACCACAGTAAAGAAGAAATGGAAACGACCAAAGATTTTCTCCAGTAAACAGAGCTTCAATGATAGCCTTTAACCGAGAGAATGGCGAAGTAACATTACCCAAAAGATTTTTAAACTTACAGAAATAATAGACAAAGTGCAAAACATTCACATTTTCTTAGACTCTGGAGAACACTAATTCTTATTAATTTACCAGCAAAGCTACTTAGATACTCACTTTTTAGCCAAGTTTACTTTAAAGTCCCCCTCCCCCACAAGACAATACTTGCATCCCTAAAAAGAAAAAGTGGAGGAGGCTCCAACCAAGCTAGTCTGTTTTATTCAGCTTAACAAAAAACACCACTATCAACACCACCAAGAAAACTCCAGGTCTATAAAGGTTAAAAATTAGATAAAATAATTAACTAGTGAGATGTAACTCCCTCCAACCATCGCCCTCCAAAGGCAGGCTAAATGTTTTTAAAAGAGGGATAAGTCAACTAAGTACAATTTTAAATATGCCAGTAAATCACCAAT
Organism: Phacochoerus africanus; assembly: GCF_016906955.1. NCBI lineage: Eukaryota > Metazoa > Chordata > Mammalia > Artiodactyla > Suidae > Phacochoerus > Phacochoerus africanus. Next base: position 55,864,384 of record NC_062558.1, on the reverse strand, counting down.
GAGCACATTTCAGACTTTGGCAGGATAAGATACGGGTTTTAAGAGCACTTATTTACTTCATAAAAGACTGATACCCGCATTACTTCTACACAGATGCAACCATCCAAATTAATCATATTATATATACTAATGCCTTTTAAAATAATATTTTAAATATTGAGGATATTTAAATCCCAGGTTTAGAAAATGACATTTTAGGACTTACGAAGTCATCTGTTGGTACAAGTCATTTGAAGTACCATTTATATACAAAGAACTTAAAAAAGAAAAGGTGGGGAAAGGGGGAACTTAAAGAAGGCTTGAGCTAATCTATCTGCTTAAATATCCTACTGAAGAAAATCAGACTGAGAGAGGATTGCATAGATTGTATTTTAAAATAAACTCCTTCAAAAATGCTTACTTTAAAACGGTAAGTTTTATGCATATAATGTTTTAAATTGGTGTTATAAATCCATGTAATCCCATTAAAATTTTATCAAGATGGGAAACTTAAATATTTATGCAATTCTTTTGTTGTTTTCTTAAAAAGTTTTTTCTATAATTGGAATAGGGACCAAAAAAAAAAAAAGCCAAATCATTATAAACTGGTTTCTAGGTTCTAAGTAAAGAACCCTCTTAAGCCAGCCCACTGTTCGCACAGGAAATCCAGCTGGGTAGCACAGGGCCAGTACTTGTTCACCTTCACTGAAGCAGGTGCTTTAGACAAAAATCAAACAGCAATGACAGTAACTAAAAATCTAAAATAAAAACCAGTGAAATTGAAGTGGACCTCTTGGGGATTCTTAAGGAACTTCTCTTAATTATACACTGAAAGGGTCATCCATCACACTGGCACTTCGATATTATAGAAGTGACACCCAGAGCTAGGCAAGGCTAAAAACACATTTAAAAATCATCGATACACAACATCTGTTCCCTAGCCCTCCCCTTTTCCATAACAGACTGTTAATAGTGTTATCAGGATGGAGACATAGTCATTTAAGTTTGACAAGTGGCAGTAAAAAAAAAAAAAAAACGCACAAAACCAATTTTGAACACATGGAATAGCAAAATATTCAACAGATGAAAACACATGGAATTAAACAGAATTAGTATAACTTACATGTTTTAAAAGTATATACTTCCTTTATAAATATATCTAATTGATACTTTATTAAGAGGCATAAATATTCAAGTGAACATTTAAATTTTCTTTTTAAGAGTTCAAAATTCTCGAAGTCTGCAGATTAGTCTCCTTCTGCTGAATGTCCAAGACTAAAAAAGGCTTCACACACAGTCACTTTATGTCTCTAAGTAGACATATAAAAGCCTCTATTACCTACTGTGTTGTAATAAGACTTTGAAATTCTGTAACTCTCTTATACTTGTAGAAAGCCTACAGGAGAAAAAAAAACACATTAGTAGCAAATATGATGTGTAACATATTTCAAGTTATTGATATTGTTATATGGGCTATAATTTGAAAGCAAAACCCCAAACAATGTAAACAACACTGAACAGTAAATCTTCCTTCTCATTTAAAGTATGTTATAATTATTACAGACTGACAAAACACAGAGTGCTGGTTCAGTAGTCTTGGTTTAGAAAAGGCAAAGGAAGCCAGTTATTTCCTATTATTGACAGATTCTAATATTCATTACAAAAAAGAATCTCAGAGTTCCCATCATGGCTCAGTGGTTAATGAACCCGACTAGTATCCATGAAGACACAGGTCTGATCCCTGGCCATGCTCAGTGGGTTAAGGATCAAGTTGCCATGAGCTGTGGTGTAGGTCGTAGATGCAGCTTGGATCCCACGTTGGTGTGGCGAAGGCCGGCAGCTGTAGCTCCAATTCAACCCCAAGCCAGGGAGCTCCATATGCCATGGGTACGGCTCTAAAAAGACAAAAAAAAAAAAAAAAAAAGTCTTAAATCATTTACATGTGGTCTTATTAATTCATTTTTGTCTGCTCCTCTCCAAACACTTCCTGTTGCTCCCCAAACACTGATTTGTTTTAACACAAAGGTACAGATTCTGTTTGTCTACTGGGCCCTACACCCTCCCATATTTATAGTGTTCAAAAAATAATTATTGAATGAATGAATAAAATGCTTCTGAGCTCAGATCCAGAAGTAAAACACTGGAATGGGAATCATAAAAAAATAATTCCATAAGCTCAATCTGCCCTTCATTCAACTCAGAGTTGATACAATAAATATCTAGTGTTTTTCAGAGTTCTCTTGTGGCTCAGTAGGTTAGGGATCTGGTGGTGTCACTGCAGTGACTTGGGTTGGTTTGATCCCTGGCCCAGGAACTTCTGCTTGCTGAAGGTGAGGCCAAAAAAAAAAAAAATCTAATATTTTTCTTTCTATAGTGTAAGATGATATGGTATGCAGTATTGAGCTCCTTTAAGTATTTAATAAATAATAACTTTTCTTATATTGAGAGCTTAAGATATGCTAGGCAATGTTCCGAGCCCATCATATATATAATTTCATTAACTGTTTAAAAAATCCTACAGGTAGATAAAATTAACCCTGATTTCACATTTTAGGATTTTACATTTTACATTTAGGATTTTAAATTTTGAGGCTCAAATAAATCAACTAATTTTCCCAGGGTCACCCAGCTAGTAGGTGGTTCTAACCAGTTCATTAGATCTCAAGGCCATATGGCCTCTCAAAAAACCTATGTTCTCAAAAACATTTTCTTCACACTCTTTCAAGTTGTAGGATTAACAGAATATGAATTCTTATTCTAATCTTCAGAATATGAGAGGACTGAAACAGTGTTTATTAGGGGAAAAAACAACATGATGATTATTAAACAAAATAAATGTTAAAATCATATACTGTACCTCAAAGTATCTATTTAAAAAAACCTTTCAAATTATATATGAAAATATGGTAGAGACCAAAGCCCATAACTAAAGAAAAGAGAGCTTAGTAAAGAACAGCAGGTGAAAAAAGAATGAAAACATGCTCAAAGTCTGATTCAGACACAAAATGAAGAGCATCAGAAAACTCTAAGGCAACCATACAAATTAACTCCGGGTTTCCTTCTTCCTGGGGAATACAAACTCAAGAGCACTAGATGGGACCAGTCTCTGACAATGCATTCCAAACCTGACAATCTATCACACAGGGAAATTTTCCATACTCCCTGTCTTCAAACACAGACACAGGAAGGCACAGAGCATACCTGTGTCTACCTATAATTCACTGGCACTTTTAGGGGACCAAAACATACAGTAATAGCCAACAAGGATATTAATGCCATATCTATTTATACTATTTATTTAATGGTTTACTGGAAAATAAACCATTTGATGTAAAAGTTGAAACTATTAAAAAATGGCTGGTAGAGTATTCAAGATAAAGAAGTCACATTTCCCAGGTTTCCATGTCCAAGAACCACAGTGCACCAGCATCACACAACAAAGCAGTCCTGCATTGGGTGCCCTCACTGAGGCGGGACTGGACCACATAGATTGTCAGCCAATAAAACTACCAATTCACTTAAGAACTATGCACAAACTCCCCAAGTGTAACACGGTAACTTTGGGTTAGTACAGCCAAAAATCAGTATTTAAATGGCTGACAATCAAGTGGAAAATACAATGAACAGGTCTCATTAACAATTGACTAAGTAATTGTGCTATGTCAATGTAATAGAATATTGGCCTATATTAAAAATAGTGCTTATGTATTTGAAAGTTGGTAATAGAATAAATCTCAAACGTTCTGATCACAAGAAAATCAATGGATACTGCAGAAATACAAAAAATGATAAGAGAATGCTATGAATAATTATATACCAAGAAATTTGACAACCTAGAAGAAATGGACAACTTTCTAGAGACATACAACCTGCCAAAACTGAATCAAGAAGAAATATATCAATTGAACATATCGATTACTAGAAATGAAATTGAATATGTACTAAAAACACTCCTTACAAACAAGGTCCAGGTCCAGAGTGTCACAGGTGAATTCTACCAAACATACAAAGAAGAACTTACACCCATCCTTCTTAAACTTTTCCAAAAGGATGAAGAAGAAGGAACACTCCCAAAGACATTCTATGAAACCACATCACCCTAATACCAAAAACCAAAGATACTACCAAGAAAGAAAATTACAGGCCAATATCTTTGATGAATATCGACACAAAATTCTCAACATGATTTTAGCCAACCAAATCCAACAACATGTCAAAAACATCATACACCATAACCAAGTGGGATTCATCCCAAGTTCACAAGGATGGTTCAACATATGCAAATCAATGTCAAACACCACATTAACAAAAGAAGAGTAAAAAACACATGATCATCTCAATAGATGCAGAAAAAAAGCACTTGACAAAATCAAATATCCATTCATGATAAAAACTCTTACCAAACTGGGTATAGAGGGAACATATTTTAACATAATAAAAGCCATTTATGACAAACCCACAGCCAATATAATACTCAATGGAGCAAAGCTGAAAGCCTTCTCACTAAAATCTAGAACGAGACAAGGATGCCCACTCTCACCACTTTTATTCAACATAGTATTGGAAGTCCTAGCCACAGCAATCAGACAAACAAAAATAAAAGGTACCCTAATTGGAAGAGAAGAGGTAAAACTGTCACTCTATGCAGATGACATGACACTATATATAGAAAATCCTAAGGACTCCACACAAAAACTACTCAAACTGATCAATGAATTCAGCAAAGTAGCAGCAAGATTAACATTTAGAAATCAGTTGCATTTCTGTATACTAACAATTAAATATTAGAAAAGGAATATGAAAATACATATTTTTAGTATTGTACCCCCCAAAATTAAATACCTAGGAATAAACCTGACCAAGGAGGTAAAAGACTTATATGCTAATAACTATGAAACATTAATCAAGGAAATTAAAGAGGATTCAAAGAAATGGAAAGATATGCCATGCTCCTGGACTGGAAGAATTAATATTGTTAAAATGGCCATACTACCCAAAGCAACCTACAGATTCAATGTGATTCCCATCAAATTACACATGACATTTTTCACAGCATTAGAACAAACCAAAAATTTATATGGAACCATAAAAGACCCAAAATTGCCAAAGCAATCCTGAGGGGAAAAAGAAAAAACAATCAGGAGGCATACCTCTCCCAGACTTCAGACAATATTACAAAACTACAGTAATCAAGACAGTGTGGTACTGGTACAAAAACCAGACACACAGACCAATGGAAGAGAATAGAGAATCCAGAAATAAACCCAGTCACCTATGGTCAATTAATCTTCAACAAAGGAGGCAAGAATATAAAATAGGAAAAAAGATAGTCTCTTCAGGAAGTGGTGCTGGGAAAACTGGACAGCCACATGTAAATCAATGAAACTAGAACACACCCTCACGCCATGCACAAAAATAAACTCAAAATACCTTCAAGGCTTAAACATAGGACAAGACACCATAAAACTTCTAGAAGAGAACATAGGCAAAACATTCTCTGACATCAACAGTACAAATGTTTTCTTATGTCAATCTCCCAAAGCAACAGAAATAAAAACAAAAATAAACCAGTGGGATAATCAAACTGACAAGCAAAGGAAACCATAAAAAACCAAAAAACCAAAAGACAACCTACCGAATGGGAGAAAGTAGTTTCAAACAATGCAACTGACAATGGCTTAATCTCTAAAACATACAAACAACTCATATAACTCAACAGCAAAAAAACCAACAACCCAATTGAAAAATGAGCAGAAGACCTGAATAGACATCTCTCCAAAGAAGATATACAGGGGGCCAACAAGCACATGAGAAAATGCTCAACATCACTGATTATTAGAGAAATGCAAATCAAAACTACTATGAGGTACCACCTCACACCAGTCAGAAGGGCCATCATTAACAAGTCAACAAATAACAAATGCTGGAGAGGGTACGGAGAAAAGGGAACCCTCCTACACTGTTGGTGGGAATGTAAATTGGTACAACCACTATGAAAAACATCATGGAGGTACCTCTGAAAACTAAATACGGAACTACCATAGGACTCAGCACTCCAGCTCCTGGGCATACATCTAGACAAAACTTCCATTCAAAAAGATACATGCACCTGTATGTTTACTGCAGCATTATTCACAATAGCCAAGTCAAGACAAGGAAACAACCTAAATGTTCATCAACAGATGAATAGGTTAAGAAGATATAGTACATATATACAATGGAACACTACTCAGCCATAAAAAAGAACAAAATAATGCCATTTGCAGCAACATGGATGCAACTAGAGATTATCATACTAAGTGAAATAAGTCAGAGGAAGACAAATACCATATGATATCAATTATAACTGGAATCTAATATATGGCACAAATGCACCTATTTACAGAAAAGAAACAAACTCATGGACATAGAGAACAGACTTTTGGTTGCCAAGGGTGAGGGAGAGGGTAAGAGAGTGGGATGGACTGGGTGTTTGGGGCTACCAGATGACTATTGCATTTGGAGTGGATAAGCAATGAGATCCTGCTTTATATAGCACAGGGAATTATATCTAGTCACTTGTGATGGAGAATAATGTGAGGAAAAGAATGTATATGTATAATATAGACTGGGTCACTTTGCTGTACAGCAAAAATTGACAGAACATTGTAAATTAATTATAATAGAAAAAATAAAAAACTTAAAAAAAGACCTCAACATAAGAAAAGACACCAAACTCCTAGAAGAGAACAAAGGCAAAATATTCTCTAACATCAACTGTACAAATGTTTTCTTAGGTCAGTCACCCAAGGCAACAGAAATAAAAACAAAAATAAACCAAGGGGACCTAATCAAACTTAAAAGCTTTTGCGGAGCAAAGAAAACCATAAAAAAACAAAAAACAAAAAACAAACCAAAAGACAACCTATGGAATGTACGTGTGTTATGGATGTTAACTAGACTAATTGCAGCAATCATTTTGCAATATATACAAATACTGAATCCTTATGCTGCATACCTGAAACTAACATAAAGCTGTATATTTGACTTTACCTCAAAAAAAAAAAAATTTGAACACTGGGAAATGATTACAATATAATGCCAAGTAAAATAGAATAAAAAAATATACAAAATGTACGCTTTCAACTCTGTAAATACGCACACATATATATGTAATGTAAATTTTTTACTTATAAATAATGAGAAAATACACATTAAAAATACAACAAATGTTGAAAGGGTCCTAGGTGGTAGGGGTATGAATGATTTTTTGAAGTTTATTTTCTAAATTATACTTTTACATGTTTTTCCAAATTTTCTATAATGACCATGAATTACTTTTATAACTAGGGGGACAAAGAAATGACTATTTTAAAAGCTTTAAAAAGCAGATGGCTGCTCTTTGTTTTCCCTGGGGAGGCAAAGGGAGAGTAAATTAGGCTGTACCTTATTTGTATGACCATCCCACCCTGAGTGTCATTACCCCTAAGAGAAGAGTTTCTCACTTCTAGTATAAACAGACAAAAAAAAAAAAAAAAGACTTTTTTTTTTTTTTTTTTCTTTTCAGGGCCTCACATGTGACATATGGAAGTTTCCAGGCTAGGGGTTGAATCAGAGATGCAGCCGCAAGCCTACACCACAGTGGCAGCAACACCAGATCTGAGCTGCATTTGTGACCAATACTGCAGCTTCTGGCACTGCCAGATCCTTAACCCACTAAGCGAGGCCAGGAATCGAACCTGCATCCTCATGGGCACTATGTCAAGTTCCTAACCTGATGAGCCACACCAAGAACTCCAAAAAGTACTAAAAATATCAGAGTACTGAACATCCAAAGGTGTTTGTAAATTACCATCACAACCATGCCCACTGGCACGGACTTTAGGTAGCATCTAATAATGTTACCAATGTCACATAAAACCTCATTTCATCTTCATGTTAATTCTGTGAGAAAGGTTTTTAATCATCTTCATTATATAGAGAAAGGAAACAAGCTGGAAGAACGGAGTGATGTGCCTGAGCTCACACTGCCAGTAAATACCAGGGCAGGGGTTCCAAAGCACTAGGGCTCCCAGTTCTGAGTCCAGTACCCTCTAGAGAAGAACACAAGGTAACAACAGGCTATAGAACTGAAGCCGGAAGGTGTGCATTTATAAATACTCTTTACGACACTCCAAAATTTTGAGGAAGTTAACATCTGCTTCTTTCTCAATTTTATTTAGATTTAAGTATGTTTTAAGAAGCAAATTTACAGATGTAGAGAACAACACAGTGGTCACCAGTGGGAAGGGGGAAAACGGCAATATGGGAGTAGGTGGAATCAGAGGCACAAACTATTATGTATTAGATAAGCTACAAGGATACACTGCACAACTCAGGGAATACAGCAAATGTTTTATAACTATAAATGGAATATAACCTTTATTTATTTATTTATTTATTTTTGTCTTTTTGCTATTTCTTGGGCCGCTCCCGCGACATATGGAGGTTCCCAGGCTAGGGGTCGAATCGGAGCTGTAGCCACCGGCCTACGCCAGAGCCACAGCAACTCGGGATCGGAGCCGCGTCTGCAACCTACAGCACAGCTCACGGCAACGCCGGATCCTGAACCCACTGAGCAAGGGCAGGGACCGAACCCGCAACCTCATGGTTCCTAGTCAGATTCGTTAACCACTGCGCCACGACGGGAACTCCCCGTGATTCACAATTTTTAAAGGTTATATTCCGGAGTTCCCGTCGTGGCGCAGTGGTTAACGAATCCGACTAGGAACCATGAGGTTGCGGGTTCGGTCCCTGCCCTTGCTCAGTGGGTTCAGGATCCGGCGTTGCCGTGAGCTGTGCTGTAGGTTGCAGACGCGGCTCCGATCCCGAGTTGCTGTGGCTCTGGCGTAGGCCGGTGGCTACAGCTCCGATTCGACCCCTAGCCTGGGAACCTCCATATGTCGCGGGAGCGGCCCAAGAAATAGCAACAACAACAAAAAAGACAAAAAAATAAAAAATAATAAATAATAAAAAAATAAAAATTGTGAATCACTATATTGAACACCTGTAACATAACATTGTAAACTTCAAAATGTTTAAATTGTTTAAAATCTTTTTTCATTTAAGTTTCATTTTAAATACTTTAAGTTTCTTCTGTTTTATCTTACTGCAGGCCTCATAAGTGGGTGGACTGAAATTTTCATGAAACACAAATTAATGATGGATATTCTAGGTCTATCTTATATTAGAAATTTCAATCTACATGGTCATCTTTACAGAGAAGCAACAGGTGAAATTTTTGCTATTAAGATGGGGAAAGGACAATTAATTTATTAATCTAACTGCCTCTTTTTAACTTAAAAATACATGTTAAGAAACCACAAGAGGAGTTCCCGTCATGGTGCAGCAGAAATGAATCCGACTGGGAAACATGGGGTTTCGGGTTTGATCCATGGCCTTGCTCATTGGGTTAAGGATCCGGCATTGCTGTGAGCTGGATGCAGGTCACAGACGCGGCTCGGATCTGCAGTGGCTGTGGTGGCGTAGGCCGGTGGCAACAGCTCTGATTACACCCCTAGCCTGGGAATCTCCATATGTCGTGGGGGCAGCCCTAAATGAACAGGAAAGAGGAAGGAAGGAAGGAAGGAAGGAAGGGAGGGAGGGAAAGAAAGAAAAGAAAGAAAGAAAAGAAAGGAAAAAAAGGAAAGAAAGAAGAAAAGGAAAGAAAGAAAAGATAGAAAGAAAAGAAAGAAAGGAAAGGAAAGGAAGAAAGAAAAGACAGAAAGAAACCATCAGAGTCTATCACTTGGTTCTCTGTTTTTTATTTGGCTGCACCCTCAGCATGTGGAAGTTGCTGAGCCAGGGATCAAACTTATGCCACAGCAGCAACTGAGCTGCTGCAGTGACAACACTGGTTCCTTAACCTGCAGAGGCACTAGGAAACTCTGGTTCCCTATTTTTTTTTAATTTCTTCCTTGGTTTGACTTTTTTGCCTTTTTTTAAGGGCAACATAATATTATTTACTCATTTTCTAAGATTCTTTTCTTTCTCTTTCGTATTCTTCAGTTAGTTGGTACTGCATGCACTTCTGCAGGGAAATTCAAAATTATTTTCAAAACCATCTGTCATCAAGCACACTACATGCTTATGTACAGACAAAAAACTGGAGGAAGAATGAGTGAAAGTAAAATGCCTCCTCAGATAAGAAATAGAGCGGCTGAAAGATTTATTTAGTTATTTTGGCTGCACCTGCGGAAGTTTCCTGGCCAGGGTGGAACCCTAGTCACAGCAGTGACTGCGCCGGATCCTTAACTGCTGAGCCACCAGGGAACTCTGGCTGAAAGCTTTAATCTCTCTTTCTCTCCTTACTCCTGCTACTGTACTTGAACAAGTTAAAGTTAGCTATAGAGAATATTATTAGGAGAACATTTCCCCACAAAATTGAGAAGGCAAACTGGGAAATACTAGCAATCTGAAACTCTCACTTTTCCCTGTAACCTGCAGAGAAACTGGCTTGCGAGTACAGGTGTGATTCTGTGTGATAATAATTCTCCCTCTTTGTCAACAAAACAAACTACTTTAGTAGCTATGATTGTTGAAGTGTGTTGAAACCAGCAGGGGAATCAAAAGCCTTCACCATGGGAGCTCCTGTCATGGCTCAGCGGTAACAAACTGACCAGTGTCCATGAGGATGTGGGTTCGATCCCTGGCCTTGCTCAGTGGGTTAAGGATCTGGTATTGCTATGAGCTGTGATGTAGGTAACTGACAAGGCTCAGATCCCAGGTTGCTGTGGCTGTGGTGTAGGCCTGCCGCTAGCATAGCTCCGATTAGACCCCAAGATCTAATGGGAACTGCCATGTACTCTGAGTATGGCCCTAAAAAGCAAAAAAACCCCAAAAAACCCAAAAACCAAAAACCAAACCAATGTCTTCACTATGAAAACACTTTTTAGATGATAGACACTCGACATGTATGGAAGAATTTAGAAATTTGACCTTGGGCCAGACAGTAAATGATTTTAGGGAATTGTTAACATTGTTAAGTGGGAAATGTTATCATGGTCACATAGAAAAATATTTTTTTAAAAAGTGCATGCTGAAGTTTGTGGAAAGGAATTGCCATGATGTTTATAATTTATTTTTAAATATTTGACTATACTAAAGAGCAAACATGGCAAGAATTAACAACTGTTAAATTAGGTGGTGAGTATGAAGATACTGATTCTATTCACCTCTCTTTTGCAATACTTTAAAATTTTATAATAAAATGTTTTAAAGTTTTTATTTCTAAGTGACCAAGAAGCCTATGGCAAGTTTAAGCAGTGAAAAAGTGAAATGTAACAGGTTTCTTGAAGATTAGCATACTTTTTTAAGAACACTGCTCTGCTCAAAGACACTCTGAATCTACAGGCATTTAAACAAATTAAAACTGTATGTTCATATGACACATTTGTAGAACAAAAATGAATCTGTGGCTGAATATTTAGGTAAAATAAATAAGAATATCCTAAAAAAAAGAAAAAGAAAACAACTCTTACCTTCCAAAAGCATTTAAAAGAGCAACTATCTCCTGCCGAGTGAGTTGGAAGCCTTTAGATGGGCTGTTCTCTGGAAGCTTTTGGATTTCTTTTTCAGAGAATAGTATCTTCAGGGCAGTTCCTAAACCCTGAGTCTAAAGAAAATGGGGATAAACTCATAATTAAATTCACATAATAATAACAACTACTATAAAGATCTGAAGGAACAGTCACTGCGATGAGAAGTTAGGAAACTCACATGAACTGAACTTTTCACAACATTCAACTATGCAAAATACAGTTTATACTTCCTCACAGATTATTCATATATAATAAATTTATCTAAATTGCTAAGGAAACCTGAATAGCTTAACACTTTTGGACACATATCATATTACACCAAATTTAAAAAGTGGAAATTTAATTTGGAAAAAATTTATTTGGAAAAAAGTGGAAATTTAATTTGGAAAAAAAACCATTCCAAATTTAAAAAGTGCCTTTTTTTAACCTACAAAATACCACATTAGGATTACAGTGTTCAATATATAACCTTGAAAGCACTTCTATAGCCCTTAAAAATTCAAAACTCAGAAATTATTATAAATTGGGTTTTTTTTGGTTTTGTTTCTTTTTGTTGTTGTTGTTTTGTCTTTTTTTGTCTTTTCTAAGGTCGCATCTGCGGCATAGGGAGGGTCCCAGGCTAGGGGTCCAATCAGAGCTGTAGCAACTGGCCTACACCACAGCCACAGTAACGCCAGATCAGAGCTGCGTCTGCCACTTACACCACAGCTCACGGCAATGCCGGATCCTTAACCCACTGTGCAAGGCCAGGGATTGAATCTGCAACCTCATGGTTCCTAGTGAGATTCATTAACCACTGAGCCACAAAGGGAATTCCTGTTTATTTCTTTTTGGCTACACCCATGGCATGCGGAAGTTCTCAGGCCAGGGATCAAACCCTCACCACAGCAGAGACCTGAGTCACAGCAATGACAATGCTGAATACTCAACCCTCTGAGCCACAGAGAACTCCTTATTATAAGTTTTAATGTACAGTGATACCTATACTTACTTTCTCAATTATTTGCACTAGAGAAAAAGAAAAACCTTACTTCAATTTAGCTTCCATTAAAAAAATTCTCCCTCTTGACTTTCTATTACTTACTATCATCTCTGTAAAAAGACAAGCAAGAAAATACCACATAATTTTTTTTATACTGAATATATAAGGAAACGGGCCTGCTAAGCAGAACTTCCCTGTTTTGTGACTAAGGGGCCTCCTCCTTTTGATCACTGACACACATTTAGTGACCAAAATTTGATAATTAAGTTTTTATGTAATTATATTTCACCTTGTATATACATATATAAAACACCAATACACTGTGTATTTATAACCACCAACTTCAGAAGTGAATCTCAGATTGTACCAACAGAAATAGATACAATAAAACCAAAATCATTAACCAAATAGGAAGAACATCCTTACATATACACATATTACATAGCTTAATATTTTTTCATAAATAAAACAGAAATGACACTTTGAATTTCTAATTCAATGAACAATGAGTACAATTTTAATAAAAACTTTCAACTTCTTTGCAGAGAAATTTAAGATGAGTAATAGTTTCAAAACAGAAGACAACACACAAACCTGTAATTTCCCCCATAATCTGCACTTGTCACATCCAACACAGTCCATTATACGGGAGATATTCTTGAAATGTAGCCGGAATTCCTCCTAACGTGCAGAAAATATTTTCAACTTAATTAGACATTTAAAATCAAATGGCATTTTTCTGAGTTATAAGAAATAAGATTTTGAAGCTTATTAATGAATGAGTTGTGTTTTTCAGTAACAAAGAAAAAACACTTGAATTTGTAGAGCATAACATGGCACATAAAATGGCTAACAATAATGGCAGTTTATAAAATTCATTCCATATGTATTAGTTCAACCAACTTTTTATTGAGGGGCTACTCCATGCAAAGCACCAACATATACAATGTGTGGTGACAGAAAAGTAAATAATTCACCATTTCTCCTTTGAAGGAGCTTAACTGCTGCATACAACCAGGGGTAAGGCACCATTTGATACCTGCATACAACCAGTGGTAAATACATCTATATTGTATTTCATTTATTTCTGATACATTGCTTTGTGTGGGATTAAGTGAGAAAGCTGGTCCTAGGACAATGACCAACCTCCATCTCTCTCCTCAGGACCACACTGTGTTTGTAACACATGCTGCAGCAGCAGCAAGGACCACAGGGCTATGTAGGGGGTATATGGTCTTCCAGTTCTCCACACTTGCTACTGCAGCTGCTCCAGGCATGCTTGATCACTGGGTCCTTGAATTCTTCTGTGTTAGTTTCCCACCCAGTTAGGTAACTCTTCTGCCGGCGAAAACCTGCACATGGGTTTCTGTGACTCTTAAGGTCAGTCTTACCCTCTCTGAGGACAATACTAGTTAAGAGAAAGTTGCCTCATCTTTTTCACAGGGAAAATGTAAAAAAAAAAAAAATCACATTATACTGAGGCATACATTTTATTTCATAAAGCTGGAGAGAGCTGCTTGAAAATTGGCCATCACAAGCCCAGCCTAGCTGCCCAAAGGGTTCGGAGGAATCAATGTCTTGGCCAAAAGAAAGATAACATGAACAGAACACAAAGACTCCTGTGCTCTCCATTTCCCTGTAGTTCATGTTCTTTGGAGCAGGTGGAAAAATTGACTTAAACTTTCCTTTATACACCTCTGAAAAATAGAGAACCAAATTTCCAGTATTTGTGAAGCTAGTTGTGAAACCTTAGTCCATTCTCAGCCTTACCTTCCTTGTTTACAAAAAGATACATAATTGTAGTTGTCTTTTCTACTAAACAAGAGCATTGTGAAGATCAAAAGTATAATATTTGTATAAACACTCAGAAAATAGGAAGCATGACAAGAACGAATTAACATTATATTAAATATCACAATAGTAATATACCTCTAAAATAACCATGAAACAAAACAACCTTCTAAAACTAAAATATATGTAGCTAAATTACTTCATTTTAGAAATACCAAGAAACTCTGAAAATTTATTAGTTCTTACAGCACTAGATGTTCACATTTAAAACATTTCAGAGCCAAATGCATTTCAGAATTTGGGATTTTTCAGATTATTACAACACTACACATACACTATTTACTATGAAACACTCAACCAGAGTGTAGGGCAATGCTCGGTCATCGAATACATGATTGTTCTTGCAGCAAAATGTAAGAACATTTATACAAAGCAGAATTTTTAAAAAACGCAATATTCAAGGTTTTATGGGTTTTTTTGTTTTTTGTTTTTTGTTTTTTTACAGTATAGTTGATTTACAGTGTTGTGTCAATCTTATATCAGTCCAGGTTAAGTTCGGCTACCAAATTAATTTACACCGAACATAAGAAAAATGTTTCAGTTTCTGGAGCTTTTTGGATTTCAGAATGGCATATAAAAATTGTGGAGCTATAGTAGAAGACTACTGGCCAATTTCACATACTTTTATGAACACTGTCAAGGTATAATTGTGTTCCTTAATTACTGTAAGCAAATGAAAACAAAGTGCTAACATGAAGTTTCATGATGATCTTAAGATACATCCTCTTTCTGATATTGCAGGTCAACAGGTAATTTTTGCCTTATATGTTAGTCCATAAGGACAAAAACATAATGGTTTTAAAAGCTATAACATTCCCAAAATAAACTTTAGAAAATATACTCTTTATTGCCTTCAAAGTGGCTAACAGTACATAATTTTTTAAAAAGATACATCAAAACAGTAAATAAAAGTAGAAAAGAAAGAAAACTTTCTCAAAATAATACCCTTTAAAAAGACATTTACAAAGATGTCATTAGTCAGAGTAATGAATGAGGATTCACTAAGCAGCTGGTCAAACCAGAAAGGAATTGAGAAGAAAGTATGGAGAAGGAGCTTTGCATGTCATTTGCAGTAAAATCCACTCAGACTAACTTCAACAAGATGGAGAATAGGGAAAGAAAGTTTAGATAAACATGACTAAATTACAACCAGCAACCTGCTCCCCACCCTGACCTCCCGATCAAGAACTTTTTACCTTTAAAGATTTGGCCCCCTTTTTGTCACCTGCAAACATGGATTTCTCATCAAAGTGCATGGGGAAGGACCTGATGAAATGACATAAATTACAGATGAAAAATTCAAGCTCTGCTAGAATCTTCTATCTCTACAAATATTTAAAATTCATAATTTACTCATGCGTAAGGTTTAGTAACACAGGACAGTAGCAAACAGTTCACATATAAACTATTTAACAAAAGAGTAAAGCAAGATAAAGAAAACTTTGCAGTCTATAAGACTGTGTTTTGAAAAAAATCACATAATCTAATAAATTAACTAAAAATGATTTATGTGAAAAATGCACAACACTCTCTTAACATTTTAAAACATCTTTTAAAACTTATTGCATAATTTTCTTTAAACATTTATTTATTTATTTTAGTGACCACACCGGGAACATATGGAAGTTCCTGGGCTAGGGGTCAAAACGAGAGCTGCAGCCACCTGACTATGCCACAGCAGTGCCAGATCGGGGCCACCTCTGTGACCTATGCCACAGCTTGTGGCAACAATGGATCCTTAACCCACTGAGTGAGGCCAGGGATGGAACCTGCATCTTTATAACATTATGTGGGGTTCTTAACCCATGGTGCCACAATGGGAACTCCGTCTTTAAATATTTCTTAACTGAATTTTCCTCCATGCTCATTTTAACACTCAGTAAACTCCAATTTTATAGACCCAGGATTTTTTTAAAAAAGGTTTATAGAAAATAATGCTAACGTCCTCTTAAATAACCTATCTTTATGCTAACACACACTAGCATCTGAATTTAAATAGCAACTGGAAGAATAAAAAACTGGTAGAAGGAACATTAAAATATCATTAATTTTGGTATTACATAAAATTTTAAGTTATATTTAAAAATATACCCTACTCTCAAGTGTGAAAGTTTATGCAACAAAGCTTTAGAGATGCTTTTCAGCCAACATTTTTAGAAAAAATTTTAAATGCTGCCATTCTACTGAACACTTGCCTTCTCAGTTCTAATTTTCCCCTTTCCTAACTTTTAGGAGTCAGTTTTTGTTGTATTTCAGGCACTGCATCATTCAGCTACAGAGTGGAGAATTTAATTCAACTCTTACTTTGTATCTTGAAAGATATTCAGGAGAAGGGTTTTTGTGTCAGCGTCTTCTTCTACATTTCCAGTGTAAAGGTCGACAATTGAGCGCTCAAAATATGGGGCCACCTTTGACAAAGCTCGCAGTTCAATTAAATATAAAAAGTACAGATTCTTTAGCCTCCTTGGACCTTCTCCCTTGGTTTCCACAGGGTCAAAGCGGCGCTTAAATTCTTTCATATTAGGTCCCCAGCTAGGTTTACCCCAGGTTTCTAAAAAGAAAGAGAAATATATTACATGCTTTTAAGAAATAGGATCCTTTCTTGATAGAGAATACATATTTTCCCCCAACTATTTTTATACCGAGGCACAATTTCTATGTAGAAATCTGATTACCTTTCAAAAGATAATTTGCGCAGAGATGTAAATTGATACTAGCGTGAAGTCCTGATATAAGCTTATAGAAGACTCTTTTCTCCAGACACAAACCTATTAAGAAAAATATTGAAAAAAGAAATGACATCCATTGAGATAACAGAAATACTGAATCAAGAAGATCTGGTACCCAGACTCACAGTTAAGATTCAGGGACATTACAAATAAATCAAGGAATAATAGAAAATAATATAAAAGAATTGAGATTCTTTCACTAGAAGATAAAATAAGATTTTGACTTCAGAGCAGGGTTACCTGAACATGAGGACTTAATGAAGAATAAGACAGAAATGTCTGGCTACTGGAGGTCCAAACACTACACTGCACTTGGTAAGTTCTCATATTACCCAGAAGGCAACAGTATGGATTTTTCATGGTTTAGGCTAAACTAAAGCAGATGTAAAGTTACTGCTTTGGTATAACATAGTTGTTTCTCCTTTTTCCTTCCCTATAGATGTTCTTTACTTGAACCGACTTGCTAGTGTAGGAATAAGAGACTGAATTCTCTTTCCTTCCTCTTGATTCTTTATTGTGTCCTATACATCCTCTGCCCTGGGATTCTCTAATTCTACTTAACTGTGTGTTCCACTTGTAAGGAGCCAAAACTTGGAAAACACACATCAAAGGATTTCCACCAATTAAATAAAAGTGTGAATATTTACTACATGAGTAAAATCATATCAGGATGGAGTTCAGGAATATGGTAGAAATTCATTTTATGTAGCTTTCTTAAGCCACACAGGCTTTTGCTCAAAACAGAGGTCCAAATAATTTCACCATCGTATCCCACCCCTGCCTCCATTTAAAAATATTTTTTCTCATGGAGTTCTCCAGTGTTGTACTGCTGTGGCATAGGTTCAACCCCTGGCCCATGAACTTCTGCATGTCATAGGTGGGGCCCAAATTTTTTTTTCTATTATAAGAGTAATAAGGACTTCTTGCTATGGTGCAACGTGATCAGCAGCATCTCTGCAGCACGAGTAAACAGGTTCAATCCCCAGCCTGGCACAGTGGATTAGAGGATCCAGCACTGCCATAGGCAAGGATGAGGCTCAGATCTGATCCCTGACCAGGAACTCCATATGCCACAGAAAGGCCAAAAAAGAAAAAGAAAAGAGTAATAATGTCCAGTCTCTTAGGATAGAACATGATGGAAGATAATGAGAAAAAGAAACTACATATATGTAAGACTGGGTCACTTTGCTATACAGCAGAAATTGGCACAACACTGTAAGACAACTATAATTTAAAAAAAGAGTAATAGACATTGTGAACATACTTAATGTTATTAAATACATTTTAAAATGCTTAGAAGGTAAATTTTATGCTATGTATATTTTACCACAATAAAGAAACAATAAAGAAAGGGAAACATTTTTGGAGAATATTCTTTATAGAAAAATTTAAAAATAAATAAGAATGCAAAACATAAGCCTTTAGAATCCACTAGATGCAGAACAATTATCTTTTTCCTTTTCCTACCACCCAACAACATTTGTTTCTTTTATTTATTTGTTTGTCTTGACTTCCCAAATGAAGAAAAAATGGGCTTCACCAATGAAAACTAAGAAATAATACTAGCTGAAGGATTTTTAAAAAGTTAAGAGTATGTATGTGGTTTACTTTGTATCTTTTCAGGACCTTTTAGATCTTCAATTTACTATCCTCTATGTTCTACCATAGATAGCTCTGAAGCCAGTAGCTTCTAAAAGGAGAAAATGATTACTTTGCAATCTCACTCCCTAATTTGGAATTCTTCCTAGAACATTCTCATCATCACAGATGGAGACCAAAAGGTAGAAATTAAATTCTATTTTGTAGCTTCCTCGTAAAAACATATGACCAATTTCAAATGTTTATGGTAAAAGGGACATAAACAATATGAATAACTTTGATAAAACATTAGGTACTACTCCTCTGGTAAAACTTTTAATCAAATCTGTTATCATGCAGCAAAACGATCAGATTTGAAGTTCACTTTCTCTTCCTTCCATTCTCCCTCTCCAAGCAGCAAAATGTCTAAAGATGAGTGAATGGAAAATAGGCAAGGCAAAGCTCACGAAAATTCATATGCCTAAAAACAAGAACATGAAAAACTAGGAGGCAATTGTAATTTTTTTTCTTTTGCAAAGGCCACAAAAGCACCTCACTTAAAACAAGGATGAGTGATAAATGGGATGAAAGGAGTAGGTACGTACTTCCATAAACTGTGAAAATTAGGTAACTTCAAGCAAAGTCATAATAATAAAACCTGTGCCACGTGAATGCACCAGGATGCACTTAGCAGGAAATTGCTGGAGAGCTGCTCCCCACCTGCAATCTGCTGCCATGCCTAATGCCTGACCAGCCCAACTACTCAAATTTAGAAAGTGGAGCTCTTCTTCCTGTTTGGATTTAATTTCATTCAGTCATTTTCAGCAAATGAATTACAGGACACCAATATACAATTTTTTTTTTCTCTCACAAAAAAATGATTATTTGACATGTGTCTATTGTTTAGTGATTTTTCACAGCAACTTTTACAGGCACCGTCTATATTTACAGTGTGGGTAAGTTGCATGACTATTGCTGCACTTATGCCTCAAATCAGAAAACCAGATCTCAGAAAAGTTGAGTGCTCACTGGACCATGTATCAACATCCAGGGACTCCTAGCAGTACGATACTAGGAGAGTGGTCAATACAGTACAAGCCAGAATCCGATATTGCCCAAAAATTTCATTCTCATCTTGCATTATCAATATGCAAAGTTTCTGACCACCTCTTTTAACCTAAATACTACTTTTCACAATTTCTATTTCAGAATAAGGCTAATTAAACAAAAACTAAGTTATCTCTTCCCACATAGGAATTTATCAATATAAATTAAAAATATATTTGCATATCAAAAATAGCTCATTAAAAACAAAGAGATACCATGTTCATAACACAATAGACTTAACAAACAAAAAACAGAATTAGCTACTTAGATTAACTCAGTAGAGGTCCTATAAGGTTATGGCTATGAAATATCCATTTTCCTATATCATTTGACTTACTTAGCCTTCACTAATATATTTGAACTTCTAGTTTCACAAAAAAATGGCAATTTGCTAAATTTTTTAAAAGCTCCATATATCCACTTATTAACCCAAGTTTAAAAGAAGTCCTAGAATTTTTCAGCTTCCCATTAATAACATTTTATAATTTCAACACTAGAAAATATAAGAATGCAAAGTAACTAGTATATTGAGGTCTATATTACTTCATCCTTTAGTTAGACAAGTTTAGACTATATAACATGTGTTAACATGTTTAAAACCTTCTGAATTCTAATTCATCTTCCCTTAATTTTAACTTCATATATAAAAAGAGCACTTTCCAAAAAGAATGTCTCTACTTAAAAAACCAGACTTGCATAATGGTTACTAGAAAAGTAGTCTGGATGTGTATTACACACAGAATGGAAATAAGACTAGAAAACAGTTATGAAAAGCTGATGAAAGCATCTGCCCTGTATATTTCCATAACATTGGCTCTTAGATGACCAATATCCTCAATATTTTCAAATAATTTTATCCCAAACATAATAATCTAAAATATGTTATTTTCTTTCAAATATTTCCAGGATTAGTTGTCTGGGTAATAAATCCTAAAACTTACAAATATGTATTAAATAAATATATTCAATTTTTGCAAGACGCCAATAAATTTAAAATGCAGACATTAAGTTTACCTTCTAGCCATGTGTAGAATGATTCTCCTAAGAAACAAAACAAAAACAGTCAAACACATGTACAGAACTGAGTTGAAGGGTTTCAATGGTCATTCATAAATAAGAATTAAGTCTATAAAATATTTATGACAGATTAAGGAATATTTCTAGAAATGTCCATTGCTTCATGTGTAGTAGAAAAAAAACATGGTTCTAGAAAAAATGTCCAAACATAACTGAAGTAAATCTGGGAGAATGTTTGTATAAATGACATTTTGACTTGTAAACAATTTTTATTTGATTTTGTCTTTTTGTCATTTTAGGGCCGCACTTGCAGCATTATGTAGGTTTCCAGGCTAGGGGTCTAATCGGAGCTGTAGCCGTCGGCCTACGCCACAGCCACAGCAACACAGGATCCGAGCCATGTCTGCGACCTACACCATAGCTCACGGCAACGCTGGATCCTTAACCCACTGAGTGAGGCCAGGGATAGAACTCACAACCTCATGGTTCCTAGTCGGATTCGTTAACCACTGTGCCACGACGAGAACGCTGAGAAAAAAAATTTTTTTTGGTCGCACCCATGGCACATGCAAGTTCCTGGGCCAGGGACTGAACCCATGCCATAGTTGTGACCTGAGCCACAGCTGTAACAATGCCAGGTCTTTAACCCACTGTTAGGCCACATGGGAACTTCTTAGAAAAATTTCAGTCAAAGTATTACGTAAATCTTACTCATTTGAAGGCTTAAATATCCATAAGTATGGGGAAGAAACAATCTTAGATTTGCTTTTGATGAAAACCATAGCACTGGCTCAAAACTTCCAGAAAAAAACGGTAAATATAATACAAAAATAATATTATTGTTCCTTTTTTTCCCTAAGCCAATAAAGCTGGGTATATTTCCTCAATCATCTAAAACTACTAAGTTTCAAGGAATAATTAAAAAATTCCCTAATTTTCAAAATAATTTTTCAAAAAAGTTAATGACTAGACTAAGAAGGAGACTTAACGTGTGTGCTAATGCTGAAAGAACTATTTCTAGCCCAACACTGTTCTTCTGAGTGAAAAGAAAAATGGCAGTCAATAAACACAAAAATAGTTAATATACTTCCTAAGTTACCCCTCTTTTTTTTTTTTGAATTGTGAAAAGCAAAGCATGATGATAAAAACTCAACACATAGAAGAGCTGAACAAGGATAGCTAAGCTAAAGGATAAATTAGATGGTGGGGAATTACTTTGCCTCCTGAGTCTTCACCTTTTGCAAAACACCACAAACATCTACATAGAGATTCATTCATTCAGCATACTCTTACTAAGATCATTCATCATTATCTTACTTGTTTACCCAAAAACCCCCAGCCACTAACAAGAAAAATCTAGCTCTCAAGCTGCTCAATAATCTGGCCTCTACTCATCTTCCTGATTCAAACTACCTCTATGTAAAGTCTTTCCTACTACTAACAGGGTCTCCCCAAATATGCCTCATTTTCCCTTTCTCAACCCCTGGTCCACTTTGTCATCCAAGCAGCACATACAATCCAGTTCTACTGGCTTGAATCAGTCCGTTATTCAAATCCATCTCAAATGCCACCTCCTTTAGTAGGACAGGATTTATTCCACTTCTAAAGAGCTATAGCACCTACTATTTGTACTGTGTATCTATTACTTCTTTATCATTGCTCATGTATAGTGCTTATCATTCTTACTATACATATAGCAATATATATTAGCTCTTAGAGGGAAGGTATCATATTTTATATACCTTTCTATCCCATACAATGCCCATCACAGTGCCCCTGAACACAGATAAGTAAACACTCTTTTGATATAATTATTTTGGGTGTTTTGGGGCATGCCATGATCAATACTCATTTAGTAACCTGGAATGACCAATTGTTGATAAATTAAGATTCATAAGATTAAGTGTTATAATTCTAAATGAGGTTATAAATTTCAAAGTCAGTAAGAAAAGTCAAAAGACAAATTATCTGATAAAATTATTTTAACTTCTTTCCATTTCTTCAGACTATATTCCAGTAGATTACAATAACCAAAAAAAAAAAAAAAGGGCAACTTGGAATGTGATCCTGTTTCTATACTAAACACCTATGTAAAATGGTCTTCATGTTCTTTTTAACATAGAATAAGTGTATTTGTTTATTTTTTTTGCTTTTCAGGGCCACACCCATGGCATATGGAGTTCCCAGACTAGGGGTAGAATTGGAGTTACAGCTGCTGGCCTAAGCCACAGCCACGCCATATCCGAGCCACGTCTGAAACCTACATCACAGCTCATGGCAACGCAGGATCCTTAACCCACTTAGTGAGGCCAGGGATCAAACCCAAAACCTCCTGATTCCTAGTCAGATTTGTTTTCCACCGTGTCAAGATGGGTACTCCTAGGATAACCTTAAATTATAAAAAATACTCATTTTTTTTTGGTATCCCTGATAGCTCTTTTATGAAAAAAATAGGATACTTTCTTTTAAATAAAAAACAGGAAAAATCAAATTTTTATCATTAGAAACATTTCTTATACACTTGAAGCAAACATAATGAGTTTCAACTCACCATTATCTTCTCCTGAAAGAGAAAATAAAAGACAGAATTTTAGAAATGTCTTACACAATTCAGATTCCAATCTTCTTTATTTCATATGGGATTAAAAATTACTGTGTGTTAAACTATTATACCATGAATCTTTGTCAGTGTGCAATTATCCTACAAAAATATAGGCCAAAGAATATAAGATTTTCACATATTTTTAATGAAATAAATAACATCAGAGAGAAACTAAAAATAACCATAAAGCCCACTAGTTTCAATGGTTAACAAACATACAAAGTCACTCCTTTTAATCATTATGTACATAGTTCTCTCTGAACACATGTTTCCATGCTAGAGTACTTTTTTGAATGACTGCTTCTCAGCACATATGCACCTTAATGAAAGCACTTTCTAAACTGTTGTCAAAGGACCCCTGTAGGTGCTACAGGGTGGCCTAGACAGGGGAGGGGCCATAAGCCTGGGCTTCAGCAGCTTTGCCTTTATTAGCTTTCTATGTGGAATTCTGATATATGATTTCATTTTTGGAACAAAAATGTTCTGTCACCAAAAAAAGCTGTTGGAAAGCTAGTTGTAGAAGCCCAGCTGTATGGCTCAGGAATTAATGTGGAAGAAACATAATTAATAGTATTAAACAGCTGTTAAGAAACAATTAGCAGTTCAGTGGAGAAAGCGTGTAAACAGCATTATTAACAGCTATTCAATTATTTCATAAGTACCCACCTATAACCTGGGACCTGTTCTCCACCTCACCTAGTCTCATGTCTCTTTTACACTTCTCTTTCTTCTCTGCTCCTCTGCCTCCCTCTATCTTTTTCTATATGGGCTCTCCTCCCCCTCCTCATCTTTCCAGCAGTCTCATCTCTTCAGTATATCATAATACAGACATGAAGTATTTCTTGGGACTTAATGCTTTTATTAAATGAATAAGTATATTTTCTGCTTTAGAAGTTAAGTGATCAGCAACATCTTGTTTGACCCACCTCCTAGAATAAAGACAATAAAGACACAAATAAGCCAACTGGACCTGACTAAACTAAAGCTTCTTCATAGCAAAGGAAACCATTAAAAAAACAAAAAGACAACCCACAGAATGGGAGAAAATTTTTGCAAATGACTCAACTGACAAAGGTTTAATTTCCAAAATATACAAACAATTCATACAACTCAACAAAAAAGCAAACAACTGAATCAAAAAATGGGCAAAAGACCTAAATAGCCATTTCTCCAAAGAAGACATACAGATGGCCAGCAGGCACATGAAAAAAGGCTCAACATCACTAATTATTAGAGAAATGCAAATCAAAACAACAATGAGGTTCTACCTCACACCAGTTAGAATGGCCATCATTAACAGGTCAACAAATAACAAATGCTGGAGAGAATGTGGAGAAACGAGAACCCTCCTACACTGCTCGTGGGAATGTAAATTGGTATAATCACTATGGAGAACATGGAAATACAGCAGAAAACTAAATATAGAACCACCATATGACCCAGCAATCCCACTCCTGGGCATATAGCCAGACAAAAATTTCACTGAAAAAGATAATGTGCACCCATATGCTCACTGTAGCAGTATTCACAACAGCCAAGACATGGAAACAACCTCAATATCCATGGACAGATGAATGGGTTAAGATGTGGTACATATACACAATGGAATACTACTCAGTCATAAAAAGAATGAAATAAGGGGAGTTCCCATCACGGCTCAGTGGTTAATGAACCTGACTAGCACCCATGAGGACACAGATTTGATCCCTGGCCTCGCTTGGTGGGTTGAGGATCCAGCATTGCCGTGAGCTATGGTGTGGGTAGCAGGCACAGCTCAGATCCTGCATTGCTGTGGCTGTGGTATAGGCCAGTGGCTACAGCTCCAATTCAACCCTCCATATGGGTTAGCCTGGGACCCTCCATATGCCATGGGTGTGGCCCTAAAAAAGACAAAAAAAAAAAAAAAGAATGAAATAATGCCATTTGCAGTAACATGGATGGAATCAGAGCTTCTCATACTAAGTATATAATATCAAAATCAGCAATCATAGGGAGAATACAAATGCAAGATATTAGAAATGTATTTGAAATTAAGAGACGAGCAACTTAAAACAATTTTGTATATATACACAGACTGCTATATCAAAACCTCATAGGAACCACAAACCAAAAATCTACAATAGATACACATGCACACACAAAAAGAATCCAAACACAACACTAAAGATAGTAATCAAATCACAAGAAAACAAAAGAGGAAGGGATGAAAAAAGACCCACAAAAACAAATCCAAGACAATTAACAAAACAATAAGAACATACATGGTGATAATTACCTTAAATGTAAATGAATTAAATGCTGCAACTAAAAGACATAGACTAGCTAAATGGATACAAAAAGACAAGATCCGTATACATGCTTTCCACAAGAGACTGACTTCAGTTCTAGGGACACATACAGATTAAAAGTGAGGAGACGGAAAAAGGTATTCCATGTAAATGGAAATCAAATGAAAGCTGGAGTAGAAATATTCATATCAAAATAGACTTTAAGGAGTTCCCATCATGGTGCAGCAGAATCAAATCTGACTAGGGACCAGGAGGTTGCAGGTTCGATCCCTGGCCTCACTCAGTGATTAAGGATCTGGCGTTGCCATGAGCTGTGGTGTAGGTTGCAGGTGCAGCTTGAATTTGGCATTGCTGTGGCTCTGGTGTAGGCTGGCAGCAACAATTCTGATTTGATCCCTAGCATGGGAACCTCCATATGCCACAGGTGCAGCCCTAAAAAACAAAAACACCAACCTCCAAAAACAAAGGAAAACACCCCACAAAACAGACTTTAAAAAATTAGAATGGCAGTTCCCGTCATGGCTCAGTGGTTAAGGAACCCAACTAGCATCCATGGATGTGGGTTCAATCCCTGGCCTTGTTCTGTGGGTTAGGGATCTGGTTTTTGCTGTGAGCTGTGGTGTAGGTCGCATACATGGCTCAGATCCTGCACTGCTGTGGCTCTGGTGTAGGCCAGTGGTTACGGCTCTGATTCGACCCCTAGCCTGGGAACCTCCATATGCCATCCATGCAGCCCTAAAACACAAAAAGACAAAAAATAAATAAATAAATAAATAAAATAAAGAATGTTACAAGAGACAAAGAAGGACACTACATAATGATCAAGGGATCAATCCAAGAAGATATTACTATTGCGTGCGTGTGTGTATGCACCCAATATAAGAGCACCTCAATATATAAGGCAAATGCTAACAGTCATAAAAGGAGAAATTGACAGTAACATAATAATAGTGGGGGACTTTAACACCCCACTTACATCAAGAGACAGATCATGCAGACAGAAAAATCAATAAGGAAACACAGATCCTGAATGATACACTAGACCAGATGGACTTAACAGATATTTATAGAACATTCCATCTGAAAGCAGCAGAATACACTTTATTAAGTTCACAAGGAACATTCTCCATGATAGATCAGACGCTGGCCACAAAGCAAGCCTTGGTAAATTTAAGCAAGCATCTTTTCTGACCACAACACTATGAGGCTAGAAATCAACTATAAGAAAAAAACTGTAAAAGACACAAACATGCGGAGGCTAAACAATATTTTACTAAACAACCAATGGATCATGAAGGAATTGAAGAGGAAATAAAAAGAGAGACAAATAAAAATGAAAACACAATGATACAATGATCCAAAGCCTATGGGATGCAGCAAAAGTAGTTCTAAGAGGAAAGCTTATAGTGATACAAGCTTATCTCAGGAAACAAGAAAATCTCAAACAAACTAATCTTACACCTAATGCAACTAGAAAGAACAAACAAAACCCAAAGTTAGCAAAAGGAAAAAAATCACAAAGATCAGAGCAGAAATAAATGAAATAAAGATGAAGAAAATAATACAAAAGATCAATGAAATTAAAACCTGTTTTTTTGAAAAGATAAACAAAAGTGATAAACCTTTAGCCAAGAAAAAAAGGGAATGGGCTCAAATCAATAAAATTAGAAATGAAAAAAAGAGACGTTACAACTAACATCACGGAAATACAAAGGATCATAGGCGACTACTATAAGCAACTATATGCCAATGAATTGGACAATTCAGAAGAAATGGACACATTTCCTACAAAGGTATAATCTTCCAAGACCAAGACTAGCCAAAGAAGAAACAGAAAATATGAACAGACCAGTCACAAGTACTGAAAACATTTAGTACTTGATTTTAAAACTTCCAAAAACCACAACTCCAAGACCAGATGGCTTCACAGATGAATTCAATCAAACACTTAGGGAAGTGCTCTTCCTTCTGAAACTCTTCCAAAAAACTGCAGAGGAAGAAATACTCTCAAACTCATTCTATGAGGCCACCATCACCCAAATACCAAAGACCAGACCAAGACATCACAAAAAAAGAAAATGAGACTAATATCACTGATGAATACAGAGGCAAAAATCCTCCACAAAATAATAGCAAACCAAACCCAACAATACACTTAAAGGATCACACACCATGATCAAGTGGGATTTATACCAGGGATGCAAAGATTCTTCAATATAAGCAAATCAATGTAATACACCACATTAATAAAATGAAGAATAAAAGCCATATGATCATCTCAAGAGAT
Organism: Phacochoerus africanus; assembly: GCF_016906955.1. Classification (NCBI taxonomy): domain Eukaryota; kingdom Metazoa; phylum Chordata; class Mammalia; order Artiodactyla; family Suidae; genus Phacochoerus; species Phacochoerus africanus. Next base: position 55,836,406 of record NC_062558.1, on the reverse strand, counting down.
GCAGAAAAAGCTTTTGACAAAATCCAAAACCCATTTTTTATAAAGTCTATCCAGAAAGTGGGAATAGAGGGAACCTCCCTCAACATGATAAAAGCCATTTATGACAAACCCAAATCATTCTCAATGGAGAAAAGCTGAAAGTATTTCCACTAAGATCAGGAACAAGACAAGAATGTTCACTTGCATCATTTTTATTCAACATAGTTTTGGAATTCTTAGCCAGGGCAATCAGAGAAGAAAAAGAAACAAATGGAAACCAAAATGGAAAAGAAGTAAAACTGTCATTGCCTGCAGAAGACATGATACTATATTTAGAAAATCCTAAAGATACTATCAGAAAACTACTAAAGCTCATCAATGAATTTGGTAGAGTTGCATTATACAAAATTTAATACATAGAAATCACTTGCATTCCTATACACTAACTACAAAAGGTCCAAAAGAGTATTTAAGGAAACAATTCCATTTATGATCTTATCAAAACGAATAAAATACTGGAGTTCCCGTTGTTGCTCAGTCGTTAGCGAATCCAACTAGGAACCATGAGGTTGTGAGTTTGATCCCTGGCCTTGCTTGGTGGGTTAAGGATCTGGCATTGCCATGAGCTGTGGTGTAGGTTGCAGACGCAGCTCGGATCCCACATTGCTGTGGCTCTGGCATAGGCCACCCTCTACAGCTCCAATTAGTCCCCTAGCCTGGGAACCTCCATATGCCACAGGAGCAGCCCAAGAAATAGCAAAAAGACAAAAAGACAAAAAAAAAAAAAGAATACTTAGGAATAAACCTACCTACCTTAAAGAGGCAAAAGAGCTGAACTGTGAAAACTGTAAGACAATGATGAAGAAAATCGAAGATGACACAAACAAAATGGAAAGATATACCATGCTCTTGGATTAAAAGAATCAACACTGTCAAAGGCAATTACTAAGGCAATCTACAGATTCAGTGCCATCCTGATCAAACTACCAATGGCATTTTTTCACAGAAGAACAAAAACATTTTTAAATTTGTATGGAAACACAAGATCCTGACTAGGCAAAGCAACCTTGAGAAAGAAGAATGGAGCTGGAAAAATCAGGCCCCCTGACTTCAGACCATACTACAAAGCTACTGTCATCAAAATAGTATGGTACTGGTACAGAGAGAGAAATACAGATCAATGAAACAGGATGGAATGCCCAGAAATAAACCCAAACACCTATGGTCAATCATTCTGCGAAAAAGGAGGCAAGAATATACAATGGCAAAAAGACAGCCTCTTCAAAAGTGGTGCTGGCAAAACTGCACAGTTATGTGTAAAAGAATGAAAATAGAACACTAACACCATGCACAAAAATAAACTCAAAATGTATTAAAGACCCAAATGTAAGACCGGGTACTATAAAACTCCTAGAGGAAAGCATAGGCAGAACATTCCTGGACATAAATCACAGCAATGTCTTTTTGGATCCACCTTCCAGAGTAATGAAAATAAAAACAAAAATAAACAAATGGGACCTAATTAAACTTAAAAGCTTTTGCATAGCAAAGGAAAGCATATGCAAAACAAAAAAACAGCCCACGGAATGGGAGAAAATATTTGCAAATAATGTGACCAACAAGGGCTTAAATTTCCAAAATATACAAACAGCTCATACAGCTCAATATTAAAAAGACAAACAACCCAATCAATAAATGGTTACAAGATCTAAATAGACATTTCTCCAAAGAATACATACAGATGGACAAAAGTACAAGAAAAAGTGTACAATACTGCTAGTTATTAGAGAAATGCAAATCAAAACTTCAATTGGTATCACCTCATGCTAGTCAGAATGGCCATTATCAAAAAGTCTATAAATAATAAATGCTGGAGAGGGTGTGGAGAAAAGGGAACCCTCCTACACTGTTGGTAGCAATATAAACTGGTATAGTATGGAGAACAGTATGGAAGTTCCTTAAAAACTAAAAAGAGGAGTTCCCACTTTGGCTCAGTGGTTAATGAACCAGACTAGTATCCATGAGGATGAGGGTTCAATCCCTGGCCTCACTCAGTGGGTTAAGGATCCAGCGTTGCTGTAAGCTGTGGTGTAGGTCACAGACACGGCGTGGATCTGGCATTGCTGTGGCTGTGGCGTAGGCCGGCGGCTATAGCTCTGATTTGACCCCTAGCCTGGGAACCTCCATATGCCACGGGTACAGCCCTAAAAAGACAAGAGACCAAAAAAAAACAAACAAAAAAAAACTAAAAAAGAGAGCTACCATATGATCCAACAACACCACTCTTGGGCATATATCTGGAGAAAACAATAATGTGAAAAAAATACACGCATCCTTATGTTCACAGTAGCACTATTTACAACAGCCAAGACATGGAAGCAACAACCTAAATGCCCATTGACAGATGAATAAAGAAGATGTGGTACGTATACACAATGGACTATTATTCAGCGATAAAAAATAAAATAATGCCGTTTGCAGCAACATGGATGGACCCTAGAGATTATCATATAAAGTGAAGTAAGACAGAAAAAAAAAACATCATTTGAGATAATTAACATGTGGAGTCTAAACAATGATACAAATGAACTTATTTATTAAACAGAAAAAGACTCATAGACTTCAAGAACAAGCTTATGGTTTACCAAAGGGGAAAAGTGGAGGGGGAGGGATAAATTAGGAGTTTGGGATTAACATACGCACACTATAATATATAAAATAGATAACAAGGACCTAAACTAACAAGGACCTACAGCAGAGCACAGGGGACTAGATGCAATATCTTGTGATCAACCATAATGGGAAAAAATGTGAAAAAGAATAGATATATGTATATCTATAACTGAATCACTTCACTGTATACCTGAAACTAACACAACATTGTAAATCAACTATACTTTAATGTAAAATAAAAATTGAATTGAAAAAAAAAAGTGACTACAGAAAAGTTCTGGAAGGACACCTTCGAAAACTGTACTACGAAAAAGAAAAAAAATGTATGGAGGCAGGTAGGGGTGAGGGGCATGTTCCCTTTTTACTTTATATAACTTTTTGTGTTGTTTCAATTTTTATAAAATCTTGTATAAAATAAGTTGGAAATAGAAATGTTATGAGGTAAAAGTAGTGAAAGAGACAAAAGATAAGCCACACACACATCTTCCTCATACTCCAATTACCTTGTGCAGGCAGTTTCAGAATAAATTTGGGAGGACTATTTGTCCCATTGTGACAGAGTGCACATCTAAGAGCAGTCCATTCAGTCAACCCATTTCTAAGTCTCTCTGGTTCTGAGAAATGCCTAAAGAGATGAATCTAGAGCAGGAATTCAAGTCCCTAAATCAAAACCTGTGTCTATAAAAAATATTAGAACAGCATGTCAATCACAGGGCTGATCCCAAGGTTTGAGTTCTCATTTGAGGATAGATTGAGAATATAACTAATAATTTAATATTGAATAACTTTCAACTGTATATGACAATGCTGTATCATAGAAACATAACACCAGCCTTGTATGTAATTAAAATTCATTTTTTAATATCCACATTTTCAAAAATAAAAGATATACACGCACTACAGCACATCAACAATTAGCTGTGTGATGCAAGTGTTAATATAGTTCTACCAAAACAATAAAGTTCCACTTACTGCAAAAATATATTTTGCTGACTCGGTTTTTAAATAAACTAAAATCAAATAAAGCACAAAATTTACTTCCTCACTAGCAACATTTCAAGTGCTCAACAGTCTGTTGTGGCAAATGGCTACCTCTTTGGATGGTGCAGGTTTAGAGCAATGCTTCAGGCAACCTAACTTTCTGATAATACTCTACTTCCTTATGACTCTAAGTGGGGTGCATGGATAAGCACCCTGGGGATCACCTGGGAGCTTGTTAGAATCTTAAGCCTCACCTAAGACCCAGAGAATCAGAACCTCTATTTCCACAGGGCTCCTAGGCAATCTGTATGCACAATGAAGTCTGAGAAGCACACTATGTGCTGCTGTTTCTCAAACTAGGCTGCATTCTGGAATCATCTGGAGATCATAAAAGAACTACCAATGCCTGGGTCCCAAATCCAAATATTCTGGTAACTGGTATAGGACAGGGCTGGACATTCAGATTTTTAAGAGTTCCCCCAGAAAAACACTGATATATATGGATTAGTTCTTTATTCTACTTTATTTCACATAAAGCTCCTACTTTAGGGCCTGACACATATCAGACCATCAATAAATGACAATAATTATACAAAACATGTGGAAATCTTACATGTTTGAAGTACTCATACTTTTTCTTATTCAAATTAAGCAAAAATATAAAATAGTTGCAATTTTTCTCAATATAAAGTTTTATTTTTTTAATTTTTATTTTTTGGCTGTACCCAGGGCATGCAAAAGTTCTTGCGCCAGGGATGGAACCTGCACCACAGCAGTGACTCCAGCTGCTGCAGTGATAATACTGGATCCTTAACATGCTGAGCCACAAGAGAACTTCGCAGTATAACGTTTAGTTACAAAAGCATTTTGTAAACAATTTCTGAAAGTATGGAAATATATGAAAAACCCACCTCGGCTGGGTGCCAGAGGATTTAAAGGACGATAAACAGATCGAGGCCTGAAAAAAAAAAAAAGTACAAAACTCAAACATAAAATGGTTTGACATTTCGATGTAATTTTTTTTCCAAGAGAAACAAATATACCTCTTCTTCCACCCTCCCTCTAGTGACTCCTCCTCCTCCCCCCTCCAGTTACTTGAAACAGTTTTCTTCATAGATGCTGTTCCACACTCTCCACGCAGAGGACCCTTTGTAGCCAGTGTAACGCTCTGGGTTCAGCAACAGGTCTACATACTGAGCAGCTGGCGATCTCTCATCTGAACAAGAAACAATTAGTAAAACCATCCATATTTTGCCATTTACTTAAAACTTAGCATTACCAAGCAAACAAGACTCAAAGGTTAGAGAAATGCTGCCCGTTCAAGTATTCTCCAGCTTAAATGGTAGAGTGGTTAGCACACTTGTGACTGTCCTTGACCCGGGATTTATAATAACTTGAATTTGAGGGAGGAAAAACAATTCCTCCCTTTCCTTTGGATGCCTGATGCTCTCTTACGTGATGTAACATTCCTCACCTTATCAGAAACATTAACCATTTCCTAAGTTTCCAAGACTGAAAAGGACCTAACAGAATCATAACCTTTTTAAATATTTTATGTGATTGCACGCTTATGTATATACCTACCCAAACACATGCTTGAAATGTTAATTTTGTTAGCATATATCTATTTATTATTAAAAAATTTTTTCCACTGTATAGCATGGGGACCAAGTTACACATACATGAATACATAATTTTTCCTCTCGTTGTGTTGCAATGTAAGTATATCTAGACATAGTTCTCAATGCTATACAGCAGGATCTCATTGTAAGTCCATTCCAAGAGCAATAGTTTGCATCCATTAACCCCAGGCATATATCTATTTAAAAAAGAGACTTCCCTGCTGCTCTCTACTTGGGCTTAAGAAATAAATGGTGCAATAACTTTGTTTCAAATTTGATCATTCATAGAGTTACACAATGTTCTGGTAAAAAAAAAAAGTTACTTTATTTTTACCAATGTTCATGTGTTGGTTAACATATTAATTGGCTAACATATTGGTTAGCAGGCACAACTTCAAGAACTTACTGACACATTTAAAATTAAGTAACCATTTTCTTTTTTTCAATGATCTTTATTCTTTTTTCATTATAGCTGGTTTTCCATTATTGACAGTATTCTGTCAATTTTCTACAGTTCAGCAAAGAGACCCAGTCACACAGACATATATACATTCTTTTTCTCACACTATCCTCCACCATAAGTGATTAGATGTAGTTCCCAGCGCTATACAAGAGGATCTCAGTGCTTATGTGTTCCTGTGTTGAAAACCAAATGAGTGTTTACTAGACCTCCACTATTTGGACATTTGATAGAGATCTCCGAGGGATACAAAAGATAAGAAAAAATGGTCTTAATTATTGAGGCTCACATTCTGGGTAAAAAAGGGAAGCACATGCTTTCCTACCTAAAGAAAAATTATAATGACTACGCTTCATAAATCTATGCTAATAATACCTATAAACTGAAGTGCTATGTATGTTGGCAGAGATGTAATCTTTTATTACATGCTTTGGTGTCATGATATAGACACTTGACTTGAAACATAGACCAAACATGATCATTAAAATATGGTTGCTTTTGTTTTCATTACCTATCAGTCAAAAATACTCATTGGCTATTCAATGACCATAGATTGAGATTATCCATAAGCATAAGGGGGAAAAAAATAGCACCCTGATCCATGCCTTCCAAGGACTACCAGGTACTTTTGTGATGTAGGAAGAATACAAAGATAATTACAACTTTTCATTACTAAATGAGTTCTATCTAACTTACAGACAATAGAAACATGATTTTGAAGAATACTGGCTCTATTTCCAGCACTAACATTACATAGATATTCTACTATATAAGTTAAGGAACAGAAAAACAGTTAATTTACAGATGAATGAACAGAAACTGTCTAAGGGCATTTACTGTCAAGACTTAAAATAATAATTTAAAAAATCTTAATTTAAAAATAAAAATTCAAATAATAAAAGTATGGCTTTTATAGTTACACTTAAAAATTTTTACAATTTACTAATTTATAGATTTTAAATTCTTTGAGCTGTTCTTAATTTCACTTGCAATGCTGACTTGGTTATGTATAAGCTTTAGAAACATAAATATATACTCAATGACATATACATTTATGTACACATGTAGAAAAAACATGCACACACATAAGCCTACACATGTGTAGAGTCATCTGTGAATGTGAAGATTGAATTGGGATCAACCTCTTTGCCCAATTAAACCAACTAAACAACCAACAAAGAAAAAAAGCCCTGGATTCAGATATAACATGGATTTAGAATACACTTTAAAGGAGCAGAGAGTCATACATGTAATATCAATTACATCAGTTTTTAAATTATTTTAAGTAAAATGTACTTTCTTAAATGTTCTTGATGTATATGCCCTTAATTCAATCAAGTTGTTTCTAAAAATTTAATACTTTTTCAAATCCTGAAAGAGGTGGGTTTTGGTAACCTATAGAAGATGTTAACAAACTACAGCCCATAGGCCAAGTCTGTTCTGCTGTGTATTTTTATAAAGAAATTTTTACAGGAACACAAGTCATGTTCATTTGCTTATGGGCTGCTTTTGCACTATTATGGCAGACCTGAGTAGTTGCAACAGAGACCTTATGGTTCACAAAACCTAAAATATTTACTCTCTGCCCACTTACAGAAGAAAAAGTTTGTCCTGACCTATACTGACAAGAATTTCATGACTTTCAGAGTGAGGAACGCACGTGGAAGAAAGCATACACAGGTTGAGGTACCTATGAAATACACCCATCCTTCTTCCCTGGGGCCACCTGTAACCTGATCTTAATTTGTTCCTAAACTATAACTTCTTTCCATTTGTACAGCTCTATCATTCATTCGGATAATTCTCTTAGATGCCTACCAAGTCTTCCACTCAAAAACTTCTTCTCTTCCTCTACAAACCTGCTCTAAAACTATTCTTTCTTTTCGACCAGGCTAACCATTACTTAAGGATTCGAAGAATTTCTACTGAATCAAAATTCCTAATTCTGGGAAGTGATCAACTTGAACTAATGTTTTATCCTCCTCCTCAAGTATATCCTTTTCCTGACTGGATTTTCCTTTCACTGTTCTAATTTAGTGTTAGTGTTTTGAAGCCATACTGCATTCTCTAGGCTGTGAAGCATCTTTCCCACCTCCTAACCCATATATCTCTTAAACGTGATGGTTGCACAGGCCAGCTTAGTGTCAGGCTTTTTGCTCATGGACAAAGATAAAAAAATATTAGATTATGGACTCAAGATCGAGCCTACAACCCTCCATCTCTAATGCTACCCCCAATTGCTACTAATTCGCTATTAAAACACAACTTCCTCGAAGACAATCTATGGTTTATAAAGCACCCAAGTAATTTTGATACACAGATTTAGAAACTACTGTTTTAAACAATATTTTTAACATACCAATGAACATGTTTTAAGGAGAAAAATAAAAGTAAATATCTATTGCATTATTTAGGTTATTTATGAATCAACCACTTCATTCAGCAAATATTTCTTGGGCACACACCATGTCCAGGCACTGTTCTAGGCACTAGGGATATAGTTGTGAACAAAAAGACAAGGTCCTTGCCCTCAAGCAGCTCACAATCTAGTCAAAGACAGGCAACAAACAGATAAACTAAATAATGTACTCTCACAAAGTTCCTGGTGCTCTGGAAACAGGGAGCAGTGTAAAGAGAGTGAAAGCGGTTACTATTTTATACAGGGAGGTGACAGAAGGCTCCTTTGCTGAGGTGACATCTGAGCAGAAACCTGAAGCAAAGGAAGCAGCAAGCCATGCATAGAGACAATAATAAAAAATGGGGGTGGGGAAAGTAGTTTACCTTAAACTGCTAAATTATTTAAAACCTGTTATTTGATCTATAAGGATCATCTTTCCTTTCAAATACAGATAACCAAAAACGAAACCAAATAAAGATAAAGCCAAGAGCAGGGGTGTATGAATATAGGTCAATAAACTGGGGTGAATATTCCTTAGATTTGTTTTTGTTTTAATCCAATGATTTTAGAATACTGAAATAACTAAACAATGACTATAACGCTGCTCTGATAGTATTTTTTAAATTGTAGGTATAAATCTTTGGGACACGCATGAACATTACTACCCAGAAGAACAGTGATGATACACCCAGCGGCACAATTTCATATGTTTAAGAAATACAAAAAATATAAAAAGTAGTAGTTATTTTAATTACTTAATCCTAAAAATTTTAAAGGATTTTATGTAAATTCTTATCTGACGTCTCTTCCACTTCTACAATTTAAGAAGCTACTATTAAAAAATTAAAACTGGTAATCAAGCACATCAATTTAATCACAGCATGTAATCCCTGCAATTGAACAGTATTTTTAAATTAAATACCTATAAGAGAAATACATATTTACATTTTTTACTACAAGAGAAATGTATATTCACAGAAATGATTTTTTAATCTGATAATCTGTTGAATAAGCACTACCAAACTATTTTATTTTAATCGAAGAATAAGTAAAATGAGAAGATGGGCAGAATTGACTATAAGTGTTAAACACTCAAATTATAATCAGATTGACAACCAAAGAGCAAATGAAAGAGTAGGCAATGATGTGGGTTCTTACCCTAGGTACAATGGCTTGCTTTGGTAAAATCTTTACCAATTCTAAATACGATATGGATATTTTATTAATTGCCCATCATTATGTCCAAGTAACAAAAACAAACACTTGGCTCAGATTTCTTTAGCAATCTCCTTGCTGAAACCATATAAATCATGGTAATAACATTTCATTTCCCAGCATCTTCTCAATTTACAAAACTATTGGAGAAGCTCCCTGAAACTTATTCCATTATAGACTGTATTAACAGCACAATTAAATATATGAAGCTTTAAAAAATCTTTATAGAGCATTCTAGGTGCTTTAAAAGTTCAGAAGAACTGCTGCCTATTTCCAGATATGCATGCTTGAACCTCAAATTCTTTCCCACCACCAAAAATATAACAATATAATAAGGTGAAGAGAGGCCAAATGAACAATTTAAATCTACTCAACACAATTACTGGGAATATTCTCCTAGAGATAAAAATTTTTGAGTCACGTCAATTATCTTCTGTTAAAAGAACTGCTAGTTACTATCCAACAATACCCTGTCTTTGTTCCATTCTAGGGGACTCTTGCAAAGAGGGCTGTGGGGAAGTCAAATGAGCGCCCTTTCGATTTTGGAAGGTGTCTTCATGTTAGTTTTTTGAAACCTCCAACTAATTCCAGGGTGAACATTTTTGTAACATGTTCACAGACCCATATCTAAGTGGCATGAATGAGCCATCCATAGGAGATGGGATGTTACATCGAAAAGACAGGTTTGGGATTCAGTCAGATCTGGGACTGAATCCTATCTCAGCCTCTTGCTACTGTGTGATCTTGGGCAAGTTACTCAGTCCTTTTGAGGCTCAATTTCCTCAGATATAAAATAATGCATACCTATCAGGGTAGCTGTAAAGCCCAGAAATAATGTACTTATTAGCACAGGGCCTAGAACACAGTTCTCTATAAATGCCATATGATAATAAGATCCACATACAACATCCAGTGTAATACAGCTTTAACTCTGACTGTATTTTCACTGACTTGTCTTTAAAGGGTTAAAATTAACATAATAACAATAGTTTATTTTATTACCATCAAGTTCACAAAAGTGATCCTGTGAATCATCGTATCTTGCCCAGTCAATGAAAGCTTCTTTGCTTTGATTACTATGAGAAAGAGGAATAAAGAAGAAAAACGATTAAATTTGGAGTTGAAAATCAACATTGTATTCTACTGTATTAAAAATAGAGAGATAATCTGAGACTTCTTTATTAATTAGATCGCATTACAAATTCAGTTAGTGGTCACATGAAGGAATGACTGTAACAAGTTACATGAAAGACAAAGATATCAATTTCAGCCCTAGTTTCAATGATAATTACTTTGACCAGAAATAACTTTTGACCTCACAAATATAAGTATGATGTAGTTTAAACATAAAAATAAAGCTGGTCCTTTTAGTTGACTTAGAAATTGTAGTAAATATATATCCTTTTTTTCCTAAAGTAGGAATTTCCTTTCATAATTCTCTTAATTTAAATTGCTTCTGTACTTATAGGACCCCAAATATTAAAAACTGCATTTCTAGGATCTTCCATCCAACATGGTATTCTCTAATAATGCCAATGTCACTTTTGTCACAGTATAATTTTAAACTTTACCTTATAATTTAACAAGACTTATGAACAAAAATTTCTGACCCAGAGAACTGATAAACAACTACACTCATTCAAATAAATTTTGACTTATACTCGTTTTAACCTATATTCAGACCTTCTCTGTCTTAAATACATGATGGCAGCATATGTAAGAGAAGTATTACTACCCTTTATTCACTACACAAAAGGAAATAACAAGGTTAAAAATTGTGTACCAAGTATAAATTAGGTATTCCTAAATGTGGTACTGTCACAGCCAATAACTGATTTTGTGTTTGAAAAACCTGTGGTCTGGTAGCATTACAACTTTGCCACTAAAAATTTCCAATTCAATTCACCATGGGATTTTTTTTTTCTCCTATGGGAAACTATAATAATAAAAGTTAATGGGAAATTTTATATCACAGATTAAAATATACAATGCCTAAGCTCTAGTTACAACTAAAATGATAACTACAGTTAAGTTTAATCAGATAAATCTTTAGCTGAAAATAGTAATAACAAAGCAATTGTGATATAAATTCCTACTTTCTTATTAGCAATGTGACTTAGAGCACTGAGGTTTTCTAAGGCTTCATCTAACCCTTGCCTAAAAACATGGTAGCAGAAAAGATACAGAATGCTAATCAAGCTGGTCTGGTTTGGTTTACAAATGAGTTAGAAGTAAGCTTATAGACCATCTAGTCCAGCTTTTCTAAAAGTCAGTTTGAAGATGGATGACAGGGTACCTTGGGCTTAATCCAGGACTTCCTGTCAAGACGGTGCTGTGAGTTAAAGCAGTCTCTGAAGTGGGAAATAGGGACAGGAAGGGGTAGGAGGGAGGGACTGCACAGGGACATGAGAGAAAACTTTCAGGAGTGCAGACATAACTACCGTGATTGAGCTGATTTTTATCAGTATACACATGATGAAACATCAGAGTGTACATTTTTAATAGGCACAATGTATTGTATATCAATTATACTTTTGTAAAGCTGTTTAAAAATTACACTATGGACCATGGGAGAAGCTGTGGAAGTGGAAGTCCTGCACACTACCACTAGTGGCAATGGACTTTGGGACAGTCATTTTGGAAAACCACTCCTTGGTATTTTCTCATAGAAATGCGTAACAAGAGAGGACAAGATGGCGGAGGAGTAGGGGGACATGCTCGCCCTCTCCCACAAACACAACAAAAAAAAGCACATCTACAGAATAAATGACTCGCACAGAACAGCAACCAATCGCTGGCAGAGGAACCTAAACTCCAATAACGGCAAGAAGTTCGTGACATTATGGGGCAGAACGGGAGAAAAGAGGAGAGTGAGAAGGTGAATTCAAGCGGGAAGGGCGCTCCCGAAAGGGAACTGCGGAGGAGAAAGGGATCCCGCACCCTGGAAAGTCACCTACTCGATGGAAAGATCAACTGAACTGGAGGAATCTCCAGATGCAGAGAAGAGTGTAGCAGTAAGATGGAGCATGGAAAAGCCGATCAAGAACCGAAGGGACCATCTGAACTACGGGCACAGTCACCAAAAATTGAGACGCCTGGGTGGGGGCTGGGCACCGAGACCTCTGCTCCAGAGGTTAGTCCCCGGGAAAGGGCTGGGGGGGCGGGGCAGAGCGGAAACTGCCTGGGAGATCTAGAAACCATTTGACGGGGCAGAGACTGCCTGGGAGACTAGAAAACAAAGCTGTCGCAGAGGAAGGGAGCAATACTCTAGGGGCGGGGAAGTGGAAAGCCGCATCAGATGGAACCTGGGAAAAGAGCTTGGTCTGCGCCCGTGCTGGGGAGGGGAGAGAAGAAGGGGTGGGTCCCCATAGAATACCCCTCATGCCACAGCAAGCTTACAGGCCCGCTAGCTACCTGAAAGCTGTACTTCCCAGTGCATCCCCTCCCCCACCCCCACCACCCCCTATGCTCTCGCCGAACCTGGGGCTGCCTGCCATCCAAGAGGGCTGGCCTCAACAATTGCCTGAAGCCTACCACCGCAGGGGCTGTCCCTGCACAGGCCTGCTTGCCCTTTGGAGGGGCTACACTTCCACAGAGCAGCACCAGACACCACCAGCCCCCGAGAAAAGGCCTGCAGCCCAGAAAAGCTAGAACAAGCCTAGCCAGGCCGTGAATAGATCTGCCTAATTCCCGGACGGTTTTGGTTTTTCTGAGTCGGGCTGGCCCGGGGAGGAGCCTCTTCGGTTTCCAACGGCCCTGCTACCCGCCCAAGCCCCCAGGGGGTGCCCTAGTGGATCAGCTGCATAGGACTGCCAGCTCCAGGCAGGACCCCCTACAGCCCAGAAAAGCTGCAACAAGCCTGGCCAAGCCGGGAAAAGATCTCAGACGGTCTTTCTGAGTCAGGCTGCCCTGGGGAGGAGCCTCTTCGGTTTCCAACAGCCCTGCTACCCGCCCAAGCCCCCAGGGGGTGCCCTAGTGGATCAGCTGTATAGGACTGCCAGCTCCAGGCAGGACCCCCTACAGCCCAGAAAAGCTGCAACAAGCCTGGCCAAGCCGGGAAAAGATCTCAGACGGTCTTTCTGAGTCAGGCTGCCCTGGGGAGGAGCCTCTTGGGTTTCCAACGGCCCTGCTACCTGCCCAAGCCCCTAGGGGGTGCCCCACTCCCGCGGAATAGCTGCTCAGCACCACCAGCCCCCTGGAGGACCCCCTGCAGCCCAGAAAAGCTGCAACAAGCTCGGCCAGACTGTGAAAAGATCTGCCTACATTCTCAGGCCATCCTTCTGAGTTGGGCTGCCCTAGGGAAGAGCCTCTAAGGTTCTCAGTGACCCAGATAGCTGCTCCAGCCCCCAGGGGGTGCTACACTCCTGAGGAACAGCTGCCCAACACCGCCAACCCCCTGCAAGAACCCCACATCCTAAAAACACCAGAGCAAGCTCTGCATGACCAAGTGAAATCTGCTACCATCGTGGTGTGGACCTCCCAGTCTTGTCTGCCCTCAGGAACTCCTCCTTTGCTTCAAAGAAATATTGTTAGCCCCATCAACACTCCAGAAAAGCCACACTGCCTCAAAAAAGATTGACCAACAACGCCAGCCCTCAGGAAATATTCCACAGCAGTGACAAGGCAAACACTGCCCGATCACGGGGAGTACAACTCCCTCAGGAGAAAGAAAACAACAAGCAAGATGAAGAAGCTGAGAAACCACCCCCAGTCAAACCAACAGGAGAACTCACCCAAAACAGTCAACAATGAAACAGATCTTGGCAGTCTGACAGACCTGGCGTTCAAAAGAGAAATAGTGAAAAGACTGAAGGACTTAAGAGAAGATATGAACAGTAATGCAGATACCCTCAGAAAGGAACTAGAAAATATAAGGAGGAGCCAAGAAAAACTAGAGCATTCATTTGCAGAGATGCAAACGGAACTAAGGGCAGTAAAAACCAGAATGAATAATGCAGAAGAACGAATCCGTGATGTGGAAGATAGAATAATGGAAATCACTCAATCCGGTCAACAGACAGAAAACCGAATCAAAAAACTGGAAAGCAATATAAGAGACCTATGGGATAATATAAAGCGGGCCAATCTACGCATAATAGGAATTCCAGAAGGAGTAGAAAAAGATAAGGGGATGGAAAATATATTTGAAGAAATTATCGCTGGAAACTTCCCAAATCTAAAGGATACTGGGTTCAAGATACAAGAAGCACAGAGGGCCCCAAACAAACTGAACCCAAATAGACCCACACCAAGACACATCATAATAAAAATGGCCAAAGTTAGGGATAAAGAGAGGATCCTAAAGGCAGCAAGAGAAAAACAGAATGTTACCTACAAGGGAACCCCCATAAGAATATCAGCTGACTTCTCTACAGAAACACTACAGGCCAGGAGGGAATGGCAAGAGATATTTAAAGTGCTAAAAGGAAAAAATATGCAAGCTAGAATACTCTATCCAGCAAGAATATCATTTAAAATAGAAGGGGAAATAAAAATTTTTTCCAACAAACAAAAACTTAAAGAATACAGCAACATAAAGCCCAGGTTAAAGGAAATATTGAAAGGGCTTCTCTAAACCAAAAAGAAAGGAAGGAAAGGAAAGAGAAAAGAAAGAAAAGAAAAAAAAAAAGAAGAGGAAGAACTAGGACTGAGGAAACCACAATCAGAGAGTGGTCATTCAAATAAGCCAGCATACAGATTTAATCATGAACAGGCCTCAAACAAAATAAAATTAAAAAGAAAAAAATAAAAAAGAGTCATCAAAACCATAAAATGTTTTTGGCAAGGGATGTTAGGAAGTAAATAACCCTTTTTGTTTGTTTGTTTGTATGTTTCTCTTCTTAATTTTAATATAGTAATGAAGTGTTTGAACTTACAGGACCATCAGGCTAAAACACACAATTATGGGAAGGGGTTAGCATACTTAAAAAACAGGGCAACCACAAGCCAAAACCAAATATTGCATTTGCAAAAAGTGAAAAAAAAATACACTCAAGCAGATAATAACAGGAGACCATCCAACCAAAAAAAAAAAAAAAAAGAAAGGAAGAATGGAGAACCATAGAATCAACTGGAACACGAGGTTCAAATGGCAATAAATAATCATCTATCAATTGTCACCTTAAATGTCAATGGACTGAACGCCCCAATCAAAAGACACAGAGTGGCTGAGTGGATAAAAAGGCAAAACCCTTCAATATGCTGCCTACAAGAAACTCACCTTAGGACAAAAGATACATATAGATTGAAAGTGAAAGGGTGGGGAAAAATATTTCACGCCAATAGACATGACAGAAAAGCAGGAGTCGCAACGCTCATATCAGACAAAACAGACTTTAAAACAAAAGACATAAAGAAAGACAAAGAAGGACACTACTTAATGATTAAGGGATCCATCCAAGGAGAGGATGTTACTATCGTCAACATACATGCCCCAAATACAGGAGCACCCAGATACATACAACAAATATTAACAGACAGAAAGGGAGATATGGATGAGAATACAATCATAGTAGGAGACCTTAATACCCCCCTCACATCAGTGGACTGATCCTCTAGACAGAAAACCAATAAAGCAACAGAGATCCTAAAGGAAACAAGAGGAAAGTTAGACTTCATTGATATCTTCAGGACACTACATCCAAAAAAAGCAGACTACACATTCTTCTCAAATGCTCATGGAACATTCTCAAGAATCGACCACATATTGGGACACAAAGCTAACCTCAATAAATTTAGGAGCATAGAAATTATCTCAAGTATCTTCTCTGACCACAATGCCATGAAATTAGAAACCAACCATGGGAAAAGGAAAGAGAAAAAACCTACTGCATGGAGCCTAAACAACATGCTACTAAAAAAACCAATGGGTCAATGAGGAAATCAAGAAGGAAATTAAAAACTACCTTGAAACAAATGATAATGAAGACACAACCGCTCAAAATCTATGGGATGCTGCGAAAGCAGTGCTCAGAGGGAAATTTATAGCAATACAGGCCTTTCTCCAAAAAGAAGAAAGATCCCAAATGGACAACTTAACCCTCCACCTAAATGAATTAGAAAAAGAAGAACAAAAAAGTCCTAAAGTCAGCAGAAGGAAGGAAATTATAAAGATCAAAGAAGAAATCCATAAAATAGGGACTCAAAAAACAATACAGAAAATTAATAAAACCAAGAGCTGGTTCTTTGAAAAGGTCAACAACATTGACAAACCCCTGGCCAGACTCACTTAAAAGAGGAGAGAAAGAACCCAAATAACCAAAATTATAAATGAAAAAGGAGAAATCACAACGGGTACAGCAGAAATACAAAACACCATAAGAGAATACTATGAACAACTCTACGGCAACAAGTTTGACAATCTGGAAGAAATGGACAATTTTCTAGAATCTTACAGCCTGCCAAAACTGAATCAAGTAGAAACAGACCAACTGAACAGACCCATCACTAGAAATGAAATTGAAGAGCTCATAAAATCACTCCCTACAAATAAAAGTCCAGGACCAGATGGCTTCACAGGTGAACTTTATCAAACATGTAAAGAGGAATTGGTGCCCATCCTCCTTAAACTCTTTCCAAAGGTTGAAGAAGAAGGAATACTCCCAAAGACATTCTATGATGCCACCATCACCCTCATTCCAAAACCAGACAGAGATACCACCAAAAAAGAAAACTATTGCCCAATATCATTGATGAATATAGATGCAAAAATTCTCAACAAAATCTTAGCCAACCGAATCCAACAACATATCAAAAAAATTATACACCATGACCAGGTTGGGTTCATCCCAGGTTCACAAGGATGGTTCAACATACGCAAATCAATCAGCATCATACACCACATTAACAAAAAAAAAGTCAAAAATCATATGATCATCTCAATAGACGCAGAAAAAGCATTTGACAAAGTCCAACATCTATTCATGATCAAGACCCTTGCCAAACTGGGTATAGAGGGAACATTCCTGAAGATAATCAAAGCCATTTATGAGAAACCCACAGCAAATATAATCCTCAATGGGAAAAAACTGAACGCCTTCTCACTCAAATCTGGAACAAGACAGGGATGCCCACTCTCACCACTGCTCTTCAACATCGTTTTGGAAGTCCTAGCCACAGCCATTAGACAAACCAAAGAAATAAAAGGCATCCATATAGGAAGACATGAGGTAAAACTGTCACTGTATGCAGATGACATGATACTATACATAGAAAACCCTAAGGACTCAACCCCAAAACTGCTTGAACTGATTCATAAATTCAGCAAAGTAGCAGGATATAAGATTAACATTCAGAAGTCAGTTGCATTTCTGTATACCAGCAATGAAATATTAGAAAAGGAATACAAAAATACGATACCTTTTAAAATTGCACCTCACAAAATCAAATACCTCGGAATACACCTGACCAAGGAGGGAAAGGACCTATATGCCGAGAACTATAAAACTTTCATCAAAGAAATCAAAGAAGATGTAAAGAAATGGAAAGATAGTCCATGTTCCTGGATTGGGAAAATCAATATTGTAAAAATGGCCATACTACCCAAAGCAATCTATAGATTCAATGCAATCCCTATCAGATTACCCATGACATTTTTCACAGAACTAGAACAAACAATCCAAACATTTATGTGGAACAACAAAAGACCCAGAATCGCCAAAGCAATCCTGGAGAAACAAAAACCAAGCAGGAGGCATAACTCTCCCAGACTTCAAGAAATACTACAAAGCCACAGTCATCAAGACAGTGTGGGACTGGTATCAAAACAGACAGACAGACCAATGGGACAGAACAGAGAATCCGGAAATAAACCCTGACACCTATGGTCAATTAATCTTTGACAAGGGAGGCAAGAACATAAAAGGGGAAAAAGAAAGTCTATTCAGCAAGCATTGCTGGGAAACCTGGACAGCTGCATGCAAAGCAATGAAACTAGAACACACCCTCACACCATGCACCAAAATAAACTCACAATGGCTGAAAGACTTCAATATACGACAGGACACCATCAAACTCCTAGAAGAAAACATAGGCAAAACACTCTCGGACATCAACATCATGAATATTTTCTCAGGTCAGTCTCCCAAAGCAATAGAAATGAGAGCAAAAAGAAACCCATGGGACCTCATCAAACTGAAAAGCTTTTGCACAGCAAAAGAAACCCAAAAGAAAACAAAAAGACAACTTACAGAATGGGAGAAAACAGTTTCCAATGATGCAACTGACAAGGGCTTAATCTCTAGAATATAGAAACAACTTATACAACCCAACAGCAAAAAAGCCAATCAATCAATGGAAAAATGGGCAAAAGACCTGAATAGACATTTCTCCAAAGAAGATATACAGATGGCCAACAAACACATGAAAAAATGCTCAACATCGCTGATTATAAGAGAAATGCAAATCAAAACTACCATGACATATCACCTCACACCAGTCAGAATGGCCATCATTAATAAATCCACAAATAACAAGTGCTGGAGGGGCTGTGGAGAAAAGGGAACCCTCCCGCACTGTTGGTGGGAATGTCAACTGGTACAGCCACTATGGAGAACAGTTTGGAGATACCTTAGAAATCTATCCATAGAACTTCCATATGACCCCGCAATCCCACTCTTGGGCATCTATCCGGACAAAACTCTACTTAAAAGAGACACATGCACCCGCATGTTCATTGCAGCACTATTCACAATAGCCAGGACATGGAAACAACCCAGATGTCCATCGACAGAGGATTGGATTAGGAAGAAGTGGTATATATACACAATGGAATACTACTCAGCCATCAAAAAGAATGACGTAATGCCATTTGCAGCAACATGGATGGAGCTAGAGAATCTCATACTGAGTGAAATGAGCCAGAAAGACAAAGACAAATACCATATGATATCACTTATAACTGGAATCCAGCACAAATGAACATCTCCTTAGAAAAGAAAATCATGGACTTGGAGAAGAGACTTGTGGCTGCCTGATGGGAGGGGGAGGGAGTGGGAGGGATCGGGACCTTGGGCTTATCAGACACAACTTAGAATAGATTTACAAGGAGATCCTGCTGAATAGCATTGAGAACTTTGTCTAGATACTCATGTTGCAACAGAAGAAAGGCTGGGGGAAAAATGTAATTGTAATGTATACATGTAAGGATAACCTGACCCCCTTGCTGTACAGTGGGAAAATAAAAAAAATAAAAAATAAAAGAAATGCGTAACAAATGCATTTACAAAATATTTGGTGAAATAGCCAATGGAAAATAGCCAGCACATTATTCAATATAATGTTTAATAAAATAAGCCAGATACAAAAGAAAACATACTGTATTGTTCCATTTATATAAATAGGCAAAACTAATCTCTCCTAATATAACTCAAAGTGATGATCAACTTTGGAAGGTGGTAATCTAGGAAAGTACAGAAGGTAACCTTCTGGGTAGCAGGTATATTGTTCTTGATGGTGGCTAATAGAGTTGGTTCACTATGTAAAATTAAATTGACTTTTATACTTAAAATTTGTATACTTTTTTTTTTGGCCACACCAGCAGCATGCGGAAGTTCCCGTGCAAGGGACTGAATGCACACCACAGCAGTAACACCACCATATCCTTAACCCACTGGGCTACCAGGGAACTCTTATATTTGTATACTTTATTATATGTGTGTTAAACTTAAAAGTTTATAAAATAATAAATTCAGCTCAACAACAAAAATCTATAAGCAAAATTAAAGGACACACCCCAACAACCCATATAGTCAATAAAGAGTTCTTCTCGGACTATATGAAGAATGCCTAAAAATCAATTTTAAAATATAGGCCTTCCCCAATGGAGAAAAAATAGAAAAGAATATGAACAGGCAATTTACCTCAAAATCTTATGATGACTTAAGGCTGCTGGATATCTCCAAATGCATGACTCATAAGCAGCTCAAACTTAAGTCCAAGGTTGAATTAAAATTTTCCACCTGTCATGCTCTTTCTATAGGTGATCCCAATTCAATAAATGGCAACTCCATTATTTTAGTTCCAAATCTTGTATTCATTCATAGCTCCTGTCTTTTTTCATACCCTACTTCTAATCCTTCAGCAAATACTATCAGCTCTACCTTCAAAATCTATCCAGAATCTGACCACCTCTCGTCATTTCTACTGCTATCACTCTGGGCTAAACTAAACCACCACGTCTTATCAGGATCACCACAATAACCACATAACCAACCAGGCTTCCGTGACATAAACATGTGGCTCCCCAAATGCACTGTCTCAAAATCTTCCAATGACTTTTCATTCCACTCAGTTTAAGAGCAATATTCATAATATGTGTCTTTAAGACTCTGCAAGATCTCTACCATACCACTACCCCTGCCTGCTCCCATCACTAGCATCTTCTGATTTTGTCTTTTATTACTCTGTTCCTATTCACTGTACTCCAGCCACACTGGCCTCATGATTCCTCAAGTAGGCGAGGCATGCTCCAGCCTCAGAGTCTTTTGCTAACCATTATGCGTGACTGACTACTGATCTCCAACCCTCCCCCTACCCCCAAACCATATTATGCCTTCATGAGCACTTTGCCTATTACCACTCTGGCATATGGAATTTCCTGGGCCAGGGGTTAAATTGCAGCTGCAGCTGCTGGCCTACACCACAGCCACCGCAATGCCGGATCCAAGCCCTGTCTGCAACAGCAGTTGCGGCAATGCTGGATTCTTAACCCACTGAGCGAGGCCAGGGATTGAACCCTCATCCCCACAGACAATAGGCTGGATTTTCAACCCACTAAGCCACAATGGGAACTCCTGGATTCATTTGTTGAATGAACAGGAAACCCAAGTGTCCAATAACAGGAAATAATGCCCAAATTCACTAGGAATCAACAAAATATAAATTAAACAAAAATGAGATACTATCTCACACTTATCAAACATTATCATTTTTTGGCATGGATGTGGAGAACAAAACAAGTTCTCTGTACTGGAGGCAGTATATATCCACACAACTATTTTATAAAGCCATGAGGCAATATCAAGAACAGCTACAAGAGGCCAATCCTAAAATTGAGCAATTTTACTTCTAGTGTATACAAAAAGAAATTATCAAGGAAGCTCTAGGTAGCATAATTTGTAGAAGTAAAAAATGTGAAACAACCTAAATGGTTACAGATAAATAAATAAATATATGATGAAAATCATTCATCAGTTAAAAGAATGAGACAAATCTCTATGTTTTAACATGGATTTACCTAAAAAGCAAAATGTGCAATGTAAAAAGAAAGCAGGGGAATGTTAATTAACAAAGTATATAATTTACATAAAGGAAAAATAAAACATATACAAACTATACATATATATAATTTATAGACATATACAATAGAGACAAAAACATAAACTAGATACACACCCAATTCAGTTACCACTAAGACAAAAGGGAAGAAAACAGGATTGGGGAATAAACATAGGGAATTTCAAATTTATCTCTGACATTTCTCTTTTCCTAAAAATGTGGTAGATAATGTTGACATTTATTCATATGGAAGAGAGGATATATGGGTGTTTATTGTATTATCCTTTCTACTTTTCTATATTAGAATTTTTCATCAATAAATAAAACCGCTCACTTTATTAATTCTTTAACACTTATAGTACATAAATACAAATCTAAACAGGGAAATTAAAAATAAATTCTATAATACTGCATTCCTCACTCACAACTACAGACCTGTTTAGTCATTTCATACTGCAAAATCTGAGACCACTTACAAATTATTTGTTGGCCTTCAAAGCAGGTTTGTACTTAGAGAAAATAAAGTCAACAGGAAAGAAAAAAATCTATGCAACATTAACAGTTAACAGTAACCTTGATCATTCAAGATGTAACATATAGATTGAATTCCTATTTTAAAAAACTTAGAGTTTCTTTTCCTATTATAATCAGGAAGAACAGACCTATAACCCTGCTAGCTGAGAAGTCACTTAAGTTTTTCCTTTACTAGAGTCATTACTGATGATTTAGAAATTTAGTAACAAATCAACCAAGTGAGAAAGCAAAGCTATCATGGAATTTAGGATAAAGAATAACTTTTTCCTTTTGAAAATCAGTTGAAACTTTAATGTTTAAGCAAAGTCAAAGGAAAAACCAAAGATGTTTAATATAAACAAACAAGACAATATTTTCTTAATACTACTAAAATAAAATTTACCTTAATGTGCTGTTAATTGCTCCCAGTTTACTAGCTTGCTCACAATCTTCTAATTCTTTGGTATTGTTTGCCACTTTCAAGTACTGAAAGAAGTTTATAATAAGTAATTTTAATAATAATTATTACCTCTTAATTTCACGTTCCACTGGCAGAAGGATCAATGTGTCAATGATATACAATAGTCATCAATTACAATAAATACAGATACATCCTATTATTAAAATCCCTAACACATGGAAGAAATGCAAATGAAGATGTGTCACATATTTCCGCCTAATAAACAAGCAACAACATTAAAAATGTAGCAATAAGAATTGCTATGTTGTGATATGTGAACTGAGAAGACCCTACTGGGAAAGTAATTTAACAATATCTACATAGTTATAAAAATGCATCAACCCTTGAGCCAGCAGTCCCACCCACAACTGAATCCATATCCAGAGCAACATTTAAAAACAAAAACAAAAAAAGAGGTACAACCATTTTAGAAAGTTAATTGGTACTGTCTCATAATGTTGAGATAGGCATACCCTGCTGCCCAGCAATCTTACTTCCAGATACAGACCTAGAGAAACTCTTACATTTGTGCACAATGTGACAAAAGACAAAGATGCCAGGGAATCACTGCCTGCAGTAGCAAAAACCTGAAAACAACTGAAATTATCCATCAACAGAGGAATGGCTATTCACACAACGATACAAATATTCATGCAGCTGAATATTTTGTAGCTGTCAAAATTAACAAAATCTACATAAATAAGCAAGACAAAATTTCAAAAGTAAAATACTGAGTAAAAACACAAACTGAAAAACATGCTTTGCTTTTGTTTTTTATGGGTGCACCTGCAGCATATGGAAGTTCCTAGGCCAGGGATTAAATCCGAGTGGCAGATGTGACCTACACCGCAGCAACAACAGATCCTTTAACCCACTGTGCTGGGCTGGGGACTGAACCCACACCTCCACAGCAACCCGAGCCACCACAGTTGGATTCTTAACACACTGCGCTACAGCAAGAGCTCCCAAAAAAACGTTTTTAACCTGAATACAAAATACGATATTATTTTAAAAATTAAAAAATTTGCATAAAAGATCTATATATCACATGTATAGTACAACATAAAAATAAAAAGTATCACAGAAGGGTACACAACTTCAGCAAAGTGGCCAGCTCTAGAGAGGGGGGGTAATATAATGGGAGTGGGAAGGACCTCAGAATGGATTTCAATTGTCTTTATATTGTTTATTTTAGATCTCAAACGAAAATAAATAAAAGAGGGTGAACTCAAACAAAAGACCACAAAGGGTAGCAAGCAAGAGAAGAGAATGGGGAGGGGAATGCATAAGGAAGCAGAAGAGAGAATGATGATCTTTGTTATACATGCACGATAGCGGAAAAATAAGTCTGCTGTTACTTTAAAACATATGAATGGCAAAGTAAATTATGACATATTCATAAGAGGAAAAGCGTAATCTTCAATAAAGGAGTATTTTGATGTCATTGAAAAGTACTATGCTCAAAATATCTTGATAACTGTTTACTCTATACAATGTAATCCTGAATATGACACGTTGAAATAGTTGAAAACAGTTGAAACAGAAAAATAAACATACATGAGAAGGACCTGACAAACACCTGTTGATCAGGTAATCTGACACTGTAGTTATACTTCATAGTTCTTCTAGAAGTTCTAAAGAGGGCTGAAGTATTTCAAAAGAAGCTATATAATTTAACTGCAAGAATACACTATAACTCATTGCTTGCTACGAAATTAGGGATTTGGGATTCTCAGGAGAAATGTGTCCATGCCCAATAAATCATACTATGGCTCTCTCTGCAACCACATCAAGCAGTGGCAAGTTTCACTGTGTAAGGCAGAAGTATTCAAGGAAGAAAAGTGACTCACCTTATTAGAACTCCCAGCTTTAATTCCGACTGGAATCTTACTCTTAAAAGAAGAACAACAAAAATTTGGAAAGTGATCTTTATAATTTTTTAGATTTCTTCACAAATTATTAATGCCATTGCTCTAATTCAAAGGCTATTTCATTCTATGAAAAGAAAAATATATATTCGCTCAAATTCTGTTTTTCTACTACCTAGAGAGCTAAAAGGTTAAGAGCTATCTCAATTTATACACTTGTAAATAATAGTATAGAAAGTTGAAATAGTATAGTTTGAAAGTTTTTGGACTGTCAAAATTGGCTCTAATAACTCTCAGTGCAGTAATTAATAGTTCATATAATGTTTAGGTTAAAAAAATCCTGACTAAATCACCTTTTCCATAAACTTCTTACCACAAAACAACCTTTTAAAAATTCAAAATTATTTGAAATATGTTATGTTCAATTTAAATTTCTGCTCTTAAGTTGACATTTAAAGTTGGAGGAATTTTAGATTAATCCTAGAAAGCAAGAGTAAACTCTTTGGTTCAAAAGACTAACCTAGAGTTTACCAATCCAAGTAATCAAGGATTTCCCAATTTCAGAATTGCACGTCATTTTCTAACTTTCTTTAAGGCCAATATTTAGTTTTAGGCTTTAATACATCTATGAATTATTACAACTTTTGTGGTTTATCAAACACAATCTTAAGTAAAAATATCTGAAAATAGGCAATTCCAGGATAATTATCTGATCAACCCAGGAGGCCGATTTCCAATATCTGAATCTATGGGCTATAAAACAGCAAGTTACTGGAGTTTCAGTTGTGAGTCAGCAGTAACAAACCCGACTAGTATCCAAGGGGATGCAGGTTTGATCCCTGACCCTGCTTAGTGGGTTAAGGATCTGGCATTGCCATGCACTGAGGTGTTAAGTCGCAGACGTGGCTCAGATCTGGTGTTGCTGTGGCATAGGCTAATCGACCCCTAGCCTGGGAACTTCGACAGTCCTAAAAAGGCAGAAAAAAAACCAAAAAACCCCCAGCAACTTATCTATTAATTTTTTCATTTCACAGATAAATTTAAACCAAATATTCAGAATAAATATTTTTCTGTCAGGCTGAAGAATATAAATAATAAGAAGAAAATTTCCCCCCAATCAACAAAAGATCATATAGTTAGTTACTTGCTGCCTACATTTTATCATTTCAATGTTTTCTAGTACCTCTATCAGAGGGTAGAAGAGAGAAAACTATAAAACTCAAGTCAAATGTGGCAGTTACCATTATCAGACCTTAAACTTAAAATATGGAATAAATGATCATCAAAACATCCTCTGACTACTGTATGTTCTCTAATGAATATACTACACTAACAGGAAAATATCAGCAGATTTTTGAAAGGTGCTAAACGCAATAATTTGACTTAAGCAAAGCTTACTACAGTCCATTGAGAAATATTGGGACAGATACCACACATGATCATCATGAATAATACAAAAAATCACAAAAAAGATTAAAAATAATGATAAATGTAAAGCCAGTAACTAAAATCAAGCATGAAATAAAGCTTGTTGTGGACACCAACATAAACAATATGAAGCAGTCCGCAAATTACAAAATTAAGTAAACCTCACGATTAAGTTGGAATTTAAATTACAGAATGCAAGGAGTTCCCATAGGGCTCAGCAGTTAACAAACCCGACTAGTATCCAGGAGGACAAGGGTTTGATCCCTGGTCTCACTCAGTGAGTTAAGGATTCAGCATTGCCGTGAGCTGTGGTGTAGGTCACAGACATGGCTCGGATCCTGTGTTGCTGTGGCTGTGGTGTAGGCTAGCAGCTAGAGCTCCGATTTGACCCCTGGCTTGGGAACCTCCATA
Source organism: Phacochoerus africanus (assembly GCF_016906955.1). Taxonomy (NCBI): domain Eukaryota; kingdom Metazoa; phylum Chordata; class Mammalia; order Artiodactyla; family Suidae; genus Phacochoerus; species Phacochoerus africanus. The sequence goes on along the minus strand of NC_062558.1, from coordinate 55,810,122 downwards.
TGCCACAGGTAAGGTCCCAAAAAGACAAAATAAAAATAAAAAATAAATTACAGAATGCAAATTGTAACTGTATTATGACAAGTTTGGGTTTAATATGAAATACCTGTTTTCCCCCAAAGAGAGAGAAATATGAATGTCCTCACATTACTTTAAAAGAACAAACATGGGAGTTCCCGTCGTGGCACAGTGGTTAACGAATCCGACTAGGAACCATGAGGTTGCGGGTTCGGTCCCTGCCCTTGCTCAGTGGGTTAACGATCCGGCGTTGCCGTGAGCTGTGGTGTAGGTTGCAGACGCGGCTCGGATCCCGCGTTGCTGTGGCTCTGGCGTAGGCCGGTGGCTACAGCTCCGATTGGACCCCTAGCCTGGGAACCTCCATATGCTGCAGGAGCGGCCCAAGAAATAGCAAAAAGACAAAAAAAAAAAAAAAAATGAAGGGACAGTTTTTCTCTCCAGAAATAACGGGAAGAGAAAGGCATTGGCAAAAGAATAGACAAAAGTTTTTAAATACATACAAATGTTATATTTCTTATATATACACAAATAACACTTTCATTTATTCTTTTTTTTTCTTTCTTTTTTGGTCGCCCCATGGCATATGGAGTTCCCAGGCCAGAGATCAGATCTGGGCTGCAATTGCAACCTATGCCGCAGCTGCAGCAATGCCAGATCCTTAACCCACTGTGCCCGGCCAGGGATCAAACCTGCATCCCACTGCTCCAGACACCACAAATCCTGCCATGCCACAGTGGGAACTCCTTCTTTTATTTATTTTTATTAGAAATTTAAGAGTAGAGAGGATAATCAACTGCAGACAATAAATTATTTTAATAAATAAAAATGAAATTAAAAACTTAGAAACACATACTTTGCAAAGACAAGTAACTCACAACTCAGCAATAAAAAGACAACTCAACTTAAAAATGGGCACAGGGGAGTTCTTATTGTGGCTCATTGGGTTAAGGACCCTGCACAGACTCTGTGAGGATGCTGGTTTGATCCCTGGCTTTGCTCAGTTGGATTAAGGATATGGCATTGCTGCAAACTGCAGCGTTGGTTCCAGATGCAGTCAGATACAGTGTTGCCATTGCTGTGGCATAGGCCTCAGCTATAGCTCTGGTACAATCCCTACCTTGAGAATTTCCATATGCTGCAGGTGCAGCCATTAAAAAAAAAATGGGCAAGGATTTGAATAGACATTTCTCTGACAAAGATATACAAATGGAATTCCTATTGTGGCTCAGCAGTAATGAATCCAACTAGTATCCATGAGGATGTGGGTTTGATCCCTGACCTCACTCAGGGGGTTAATGATCCTGCCTTGCTGTGAGCTGTGGTGTAGGTCACAGATACCTCTCAGATCCTGCATTGCTGTGGTTGTGGGGTAGGCCGGCAGCTGAAGCTTCAATTTGACCCCTACAATGGGAACTTTCGTATGCCATGGGTATGGCCCTAAAAAAGCAAAAAAAAAAAAAAAAAATACACACACACACAAATGGCCAATAAGCACCTGCAAAGATTGATATTTTCAGCCTTCAAGGAAATGCAGATCAAAACTGAATGACATGCCATTCATAAAGATGGCTAAAATAAAATACAAGACAGAAATAAGTACTGCCAAGTATGTAGAGAAACTGGAACCATCAGACTTTGTAATATAAAACGGGGCAGCCACAATGGAAACAGTTTTGGTACTATATGACAGTTTCCAGTTTCCTCAACAGTTAGTATATGATCTACCAATTTCACTCTTAAGTACATACTCGAAAGGAAAACACATGTTCACACAAAAATTTGTGCCTGAATATGTATTCATTATTCATAGAAGCCAGAAAGTAGAAACAACTCAAATGTCCATCAACTGAGGAATAAACAAGATGAGGTATGTCCATACAAGATTATTCAGGAATGGGATGAGATACTGATACATGCTACAACATGGATGGACTTTGAAACATTGTGCTGAACAAAAGATGCCAGTAACGATTTACATGAAATGTCTGTAACAGGCAAATCCACAGAGATGAAAAGTGGATTATGGTTTCCAGTGCGAAGAGGGCATAGGAAACAGGGAGTGATTGCTAATGGGCAAGAGTTCCTTTTTGGGGCAATGAAATTTTTTTTTTTTTTTGTCTTTTTGCTATTTCTTGGGCCGCTCCCGCGGCATATGGAGGTTCCCAGGCTAGGGGTCCAATCGGAGCTGTAGCCACCGGCCTACGCCAGAGCCACAGCAACGCGGGATCCGAGCCGCATCTGCAACCTACACCACAGCTCACGGCAACGCCGGATCGTTAACCCACTGAGCAAGGGCAGGGACCGAACCCGCAACCTCATGGTTCCTAGTCAGATTCGTTAACCACTGCGCCACGACGGGAACTCCTGAAAATTTTTTACAATCAGATACTTGTGATTGTTGCATAATTCTGTGATTATACTAAAATGTCCTGAGTTGCACACTTTTGAATGAGTGAATTTTATGGTATGTGAGTTATGCTTTAATAAAGCTAGCATAAGAAACAGTGATAGTAATTATAATAATTTGAGTTCATACCGAGATAAACATACAGTAAATAAAGGAAAAGCTCTGGCTTACAGTAGAATGCCAATAATAAATGTAGAAGAAATGGAATCAGAAAATCATTATTTGGAGTTCCTGTCGTGGCGCAGTGGTTAACGAATCTGACAAGGAACCATGAGGTTGCAGGTTCAATCCCTAGCCTTGCTCAGTGGGTTAAGGATTTGGCATTGCCGTGAGCTGTGGTGTGGGTCGCAGACGCAGCTTGGATCGCACATTGCTGTGGGTCTGGCATAGGCCGGTGGCCACAGCTCCAATTAGACCCCTAGCCTGGAAACCTCCATATGCCACGGGAACGGCTCAAGAAAAGGCAAAAAGACAAAAAAAAAGAAAAGAAAAAAGAAAATCATTATTTGACAGCCATCACACAAATAAGTAATTCAGTCAAGAATCATCAATGGATGCTAAAAATACAATGAAAAATGGGATATTTTCATAGTCTCAAAATTTTCCTACTTTGCCATGAAGAAAAGTGGCCAACACCACCTTAACCAAGTACTCAAGATGACATTTTGTGCCTCCTGATATGACAGAGAAGACACAACATCACTTCTACGGTGTACCAGCCCAACGTGCATGACCTGAATATAATAATTAGGAAAGACCAGAAAAACCCCAAAATGAGAAATCTTCTACAAAATAACTGGTATATTTTGAGGGGCAGGGGAAGGAAGTTAGTTAAAGTTAAGACAATGAAAGACAAAGAAATACAGAGAGATGACTCTAGATTAAAAGCAGACTAAAGAGGTGATAAACCAAAAGCAATGCATGGTTCTGGATCAGAAATTCTGCTGTTGGCGGCTGCTGTTGTTAAGTACATTAGGTCAGCTGGCAATGTGTGATTAAGGTCTACACAGCAGACATCAGTATTATATAAATGTTGATCCCCTGATTTTGTTAATTATGCTATGGTTAGGTAAGAGAATAATATTATTTCAAGGAACTACACAATGAAGTATTTAGGGGTAAAAGATCATGTTGGTAAACTTACACCTAAATGGTTTATAAAATAATCATATTAATGTATACATAGAGAGGGAATGATAAAGCAAGCTTGATAGACATTAACATTCAGGGAATTGGATATAAACTATATGGGAACTGTCTGCACTATTCTTGCCAAGTTTCTCTAAGTCTGAAATTATTTCAAACTAAAAAGTTTAAAAAACATTTTTTTAAAGGTAAATATAAATAATTTAAAAAAAATTTTCCCTTTAGGAATGAATGAATTGGTTCAGATGTTTTATTTTTTTTTTTCCTGTTTTTAAGGCAAAAATTAGATTTCCTGACAAGGTTAAGAAAAGCAAAAAAAAGTTAAATGAAAAACACTTTATTACTGTTAAAGAATATAATTAATCTAGATATCAAAAAACAAAGTCTAAAATTAGTCTCTCACTAATAAGTAAAGCCTCTTCTCCCCCGCCAATCCAAGAGGACCAAGCCTTGAGGTTTCCCAACTTTATGCACTCTCATCATCCCCACTCTAATGAGAAATTTAAGGTCTAGTAGCATTTTGCCTGCCCATGATAAGAGCCAACTGTAGATGCAGTTCTAATTTTCCACCCACTTTTTTTTTTTGGCTGTGCCCATGGCAAGCAGAAATGTCCAGGCCAGGGATCGAACCCGTGCCACAACAGTGACAATACTGGATCCTTAACCTGCTGAGCCACCAGGGAACTCTTCCACCCATTCAGAATCAGACTATATTTCCACATCCAATCACCAACATCACTGGATAAAGGGGAAAGGGGATCTTCAAACCCACTTTAATGGCATGTACAGAATAAATCATCAGTAATCTGGCTCAAAAGGAGAGAGCTGAGAGCACATGAATTTGTGATGAATCCAAAGGCTTCAACATTAGCCTAAATTATAAAGCTAAATGTCCAAGAGAAAGCGTTTTTTTCTCAATTTTTACAAATTTTACCTCTGGACAAGGCTCCACATGACAGTCTTTTATTGAACAATGCCCATCTTCTGCCCAGAAAGGACAGGGTCGCTTCAGGTTAACCTTGAGAGAAAGGAACACAATATTAGTCAGTGTGTGTCACAGTCCTGCAGTGCTGTCCAAGCATCTCTGTGCTGAGCACCAGGACAGGCAGTGAAGGAGAGCATCTTACCCTGTGGCATCTGCATAGGTCAAAAGATTAAATGACTGAAGTTTTTCAGAGACAACCCAGGTATAATAGTAATTTTTTAAAATAAATGACTAATATTAGGCCTCTGACGCTTCAAAAAGGAATAAAGGCTGGAGTTCCCGTAGTGGCCCAGTGGATATAAACCTGATTAGTATCCGTAAGGACGCAGATTGAATCCCTGGCCCCGCTCAGTGGGTTAAGGATCTGGCATTGCCAGGAGCTGTGGTGTAGGTCGAACACTCGGCTCGGATCCGGCATTGCTGTGGCTGTGGGTAGGCCGGTAGCCACAGCTCCAATTTGACCCCTAGACTGGGACTCTCCACATGCCATGGGGTGTGGCCCTAAAAAGAAAAGAAAAAAAGGAAAAAAAGGCCAAGCACACTGCTCATCTGAAGAGCCTGGAGATCATTTCAGGATGACTCTAACATCTTCCGGCCCCTCACCATGACCTCATTAACCAGGTTCTCCCACACACCCATTCTCGCAGCACATGTACGCTGAGAGCCCACTATGTATCAGGCACCATGTAGGCTTTAGCGGAAAGAGGCAGAAAAAGGACTTTCCCCCTGCAACTTACTGTTTCCTAGAGGGAACAGACATTATAGATCTGTATAATTGCAAATGTGGTAAATGATATAAAGGAAAACCCAGAGTTTTGTAATGGAAAAAAACAAGGCTGGTGGATGGAGGCACCTGAGGAAGCAGTGTTTAGGATGGATGGAAACTGGAGGAAGTGTGCGAGTGGGAAGATGACAGGGCTGGGGCAGTTCTGGGAACTGAAAACCTGACTTTCAGTGTAGCTGACTCTGAGTGGGGAAGGTAGAGGGTGGCAAGATCACGAAAGACATTTTACATGTAAAAATTCTGGATTTTCCTATTCTAAACACTGCAAGAAGACAATAATTCAATGGGACTTCCAGATGGATTGCCCAAGCCAAAAATCAAGGCTTTATTCTGGTTTTCACCCCTTTATCCTCTTCAAACCGTTCATCACGCACATCTCACCACATCCACTGCTGCCACCTATCCCTGGCCACACTACTGCCAGTCTCCTTGTTTCCACCACCGTCCACTCTCCACACGGGAGCCATAACCATCTCTTTGAAACAGAATTCAGAGCATGCCAATCCCTGCTCAAAATCCTCCAGTGTCTTGCCACCACCTTTACAGTAAAGCGTAACTCTGCAGCAAGCTCCGCGGGGCCTCCATCGCTGGCCTCCTGCCCACCCCTGTGGCCTGTCTCCTCCCACACCCGTCCAGGCACAACGGCCTTCTCAAGGGGAACACAGCAAGCTCCTCTCTGAATCCAGGGCCTTCGCAGTGGCTGTTCTCTGTGTCTGTGCTGGTGGCTCTCCTGGTCTTTAATGGCTTGACCTCCTTGCCTCTGTTCTGGCTCTGGTATCCTTTCTACCAGACTCTCTAAAGTAGTGCTTGACATATACCCCACAGACTGTTTCACATTCTTTCACAGCATTTTTCACTGCTGGAATATTATTTATTTACTTATTGTCTGCATCCCCCACTATAAGGATGGGGACTTGTTCACTGTTTATCCAAATGCCTAGAACATATAACAGACACCTCAATAAATACATGCCAGGTAAAGTTATAATACCCACATCATAGAAGAAGAGGCAAAAATAGGGAGAGACAGGCAACACGAGGAGAGTGGTCAACTTTGTCCATGAAGTCTGGAAGGCCATCTCAGTTACATGTAAAATGGGTATGACTAGAAGTTTCCTAGAGAAAGATTTCTAGGCAGAGGGATCAGGATGTGTAAGGGTAAAGACACTTAAAATCACCTGGCATGTTTGGGAACTACAGGTTCCTTTGAGCTGGTCTTGCAAACCCAGCTCTTCCCTGGCATGCCCACGGGACCTGCCAAGGTGCCTCAAACTCATTCACACCTCCCAAACTGCGCTCTTCCCTCTAGGAATCCTTGTCCTCTCAGTAAATAGCCACTCCATCACTCTAGTTCTCCAGGCCAAACTCCTGGCATCATCTTTAGCTCTTCTCTTTCTTACCCCACATACAATACCTCTGAAAATCAGGTCACTTCAAAATCTAAGTTCCTTCAATGGCCTAAAATGCCTTACACAGCCTGGCTGCCTAGTTTTCTTCTCCTTGTTCACTGGCCTTCCCCTTGATCTGCAAATACACGAAGTGCACCGTGACCTCGGGGACTTTGCTCTTGTTGTTCCCTCTGCCTAGAATCTTCTTTTTCCAGATATCCACATGGCTTGCTTTCTCATTGACTTCAGGTCTTCCTTGAATGACACCTTCTCAGTTTCCTGTTTTAAGCTGCTAAATTGTAGGCTAATGAGTTATGCAGCAACAGATAACTAACACAGTGCAAGGAGTGGGCTAAGGTAGACACTGCAACATGCTGCTCAGATCACCCTGCAGGAATAAAGGGCTTTTGCCCTCAGCCCTGGAAACGTTGCAGGCAGCCAACCTCAGCTAGAGAGCCCTCTACCCACTCCGTCTTATGATGCCCTTCATCTCATGGTACCAACATCTCCACTGTTGGCTCCAAATAAAACACAAGTTTTATTAAGAGAAGCTATGGAGCAACTCACAAAATTGAAAGATAAGCTGAAGAAGCATATTTGAGAAAAGACATAAATTACAGTAGGAACTAATGGGTATTCTCTTTATGATACCACCAAAATTTTGGACAATAAAGGAATGGAATGGACAGTACAAGAGAGAAAATATAACTACAAGCTACAGCGGTCAACTGACAAGTAAACTGATGCTTCTACCTGTATTTCCCAGCTGGCGAGATCACAAGTATGTATCTGTGTTTAAAATTAACCTCTTCTCTTAGCTTTCCTTTTCCACCACTATTGTACATGGCATACACTGGTGGTGGTTAAATTTCCTTTCTGTTTAATTCATAGGCTGAACAGAACTACAAGAGGATTAGCTATCACCCAAATACCCCTACTTGGAGCTAACGGCATTAACCAGATCACACATTTCTCTCCTTTGGGAGAGGCTCTGGGCATATTCTGGTTACAGACAAAGTAACTGCATTATGTTGATGGGAACATGTTTAAAAATGCATGTATAAGGATGAACTCTATGTTGGCTAGTCAAGGACCACATTGTTATTTTTTCCTACTCAGTTTTCGTTTTTCCTTCTTCTGTAACATCCTCTTATTTCCCTTTGAAAAACAATATGCAAGTATGCAGATGCAAAGAGGACTATTAACCACACTGTCTTTTGGTCAAGGCGTGGGGTATGTGACCCTAACAAGACCAATTAGACCCTTTCTCCAAGAAATGTAACTCTTGTATAATACAAAAATATGGGGAAATGGTTGACTTGATCTAAAACTTTAATGGTGTCAAAAAAGAGAATGGCCATTAGTTCCTACTATAGTTTCTATCTTTTCTGAAACATGCTTCTTCAGCTTAGCTTTCAACTTTGTGAGCTGCTCCTCATCTTTTCTTAATAAAACTTCTGTTGTGTTTGTAAGCCAAAACATGTACCCTACCTTAGGATACCTACACCGTTGTTTCTTCATTTGTAAAATGTGGAAATGTTGACCTAACAGGATTTTAGTGTAAAGATTAAATGAGATATTTATTACTTATTCAAATATTGGAGTGCCTGCTATTGATGAGACCTATGGATATAAGAAGCAGAAGATAACAATCCCAAAAGGGAGGAGTGAAAGACTGAGGACCATGACATACTGAGTAGAGATGTGATCTGGATGTTCTGTGAAGGGATGGTCTTTGCTAGAAGGAACACTGCCTTCACTCCTTTACCCTAAACCATGTGCAACCGGCAAAATTCAATTACTCTGACCTCTAAAAGCAACATTTTCATGTGGGTAAGCCTAGCAGTAGAAAGGAAACAAAAGCAAGCAGCTACAAATCCAGATTAAGATTTATGGATTTAGGAGTAGGAATTAGAAGAAGCTATTCTAACCTGTGTGTTTTGTATGTAAGCTGCCCAGAGTAACAGACTATAGTTTGCGTAGATTTCTTTTTGAAATAAATTTATGGGATCTGTATTCCTAAAGTATTCTGTATAGAGGAGGAACATTTACTTTTTTATACATTCTTGGTGCTGATAGGAAAAGGGGATGGGTTCCCAAATTTTTAGGGCTCTAGTTTTCTTTTTTTTTTTTTTTGGTCTTTTTAGGGCCACACCTGCAGCATATGGAAGTTCCCAGGCTAGGGATCGAATCGGAGCTGTAGCTGCCAGCCTACACCACAGCCACAGCAACGTCAAATCTCAGCCGTGTCTTCAACCTACACCACACCTCATGGCAATGCCAGATGTTTAACGCACTGAGCAAAGCCAGGGATCGAACCAGCGTCCTCATGGATATTATTCGGGTTCATTAACAGCTGAGCCACAGCGGGAACTCCATGAGGTCTCTAATTTATCTTTATGCACAACTTAAAACTGCCAAAATAATGTATTTTTTTAATCCTCAAAAATATTTAAAGGATTAAGATAGCTTATACAGAATCAGGATAAAATAGAAAATCATGCTCAATTTAAAAAAAAACTAAAAATGAAGATCAAAGAAATTATAAACCCAACTGAGTACTGACAGCAAGAACAGGCAAAAAGTACAACAACAGCTTTTAAATGATTATTCTTTTGAATTTGCCTTATTGCTACTGCTTTTAAACTACCACTGATTATTTTGTAAAGGTTTAGGGTGAATTATTGTTAAAGAATCAACGCTGCAGTCTTACCGCAGATGGCATTCTGCTTTTCTCCTCAGGCTGCTTTGCCACCAGTGAGCTACCCAACAAATGCTGCTGTGCGACTTTGCACTGCTAACAACAACAGCACAGGACACTGTCATCAGCACAACTCAAAGCCTGCGTAGGCATGTCTAGACGACAGAACCTAACTTACAAAGGAGGCTGACAAAATACATCCCGGGCATTTTCAACTTCTATAGAGGAAGGTATCTCTGCCTCAAAACTCAAATTGAACAATGAGAAATTGCCCGAACATAAGAAGTGGGTTCAAAGTCTTAGTGTTCAAAAAGACTAATGGTTTTCACTACAGCACTTAATACATTCCAATGGTAAAGGATATACAAGGGGTGCTGAGAAGATTCTGAATGGATTTTCAAGAGTCATAAAAGTCACACCTATAGACAGCTATCTAAAAATCTTCAGTACTGATGAAATCAAAAGTTATAACCATACCTTGTAATAACGGAAATAGTCTCGTTCTTGCAGCTTTTTTATTTTGGGGAAGATTTTGAAGGTGTTAAAGTTATCGATGCTGTCAATGTCACACAGGCAATCATCCAGGACTCCGGTGACCTAGGGAAAAAATATGTGTATGTATATACATATACACACATATGAAAAGATGTAAATTCTGGATGCTTCACTTCAACCTTAACAAATCTATACTATCATATACACCAAGATAAATTATTCAATTTAGCTGGTATTTGCTGATTGAGATATATAACATTAGAGCGGTCACTTTTTACAATGGCCAATTCAATAAAAAACAATAGAAGGATTAGATATACCCATTCTGAAGAACCTGACATTCTTGTTCAGGGGTCAAAAGAAAGCCTCTTGATGTTCTTTCCCTTGCATAAATATATATAAAACCCAAGCAGCCACTGGAATGCTAAGGCCATTTCTTCCAAGACTACCCTAGAAATCACAGGCTGAGACAATACTGCTGTAGTCTTTCTTTGAGACTGCCATTTATGGAGCACTTAGTGGCAGGCATAATGCTAAGAGCATTGCATAGGTTAGCTCACTTATTCTTTAAATATCCTATGAAATGATATGCTTATCCTCATTTTACATATAAGACGATTAAGGCTTAGCAAGGTTAAAATAATTTTTCCAAAGTAGAGATGAGATGTAGTCCTAAATCTATTGCATTTTAAAACACATACTCTTATTCACAACTCAAAGTATACATTAATTGAAGGGAAACTGGTATTTACAAAGTGAGTTCAGTCCAAAAATTCCATAAAACATTCTTCAGCTAAATTTAAAAAATGGGACTCATTAACACGTACAACTTGGATGAATCTTCAAGGAATTATGCTGAGTGGAAAAAAGCCAATTCCTAAAGGTTACATACATACTGTATTTCATTTCTATAACTTTTTTCCCCCTGTCTTCTTTTCAGGGCCACACCTGTAGCATATGGAAGTTCCCAGGCTAAGGGTCAAATAAGAGCTGTAGCTGCCGGGCTACACCATAGCCACACCAACACCGGATCCTTAACCCACTGGAGTGAGACCAGGGATTGAACCTTCATCCTCAGGGATACTAGTTGGGTTCTTAACCCACTGAGCCACAACGGGAACTCTTACATAACATTTTTGAAATGACCAAATTTTAGAAATGGAGAACAGATTATTGGTTGCCAGCGCTGAGGGACTGGAGGAAGGGATGGCAATTAAAGTGGGGGAGTAGGTTATAAAAGGGCAACAGAAAGGATCCTTGCAGTGAAATTTTTCAGTATCTTGACTGCAGTGGTGGACACAAACCCACACATGTGATAAAGGTGTACAGAATTAATCCATCGGTACACAAATGAAACAAGTAAAGCAGGGAATCTGAGTAAGAGCAGTAGACTATATTAATGTCAAAGTCCTATTTATAATATTACTCTGTATATTTATAAAATGTTACCACTGGCAAAATCTGGGTAAAGGACAAAAGACATTTTGCTATATTCTTTCTTTGAAGTGCATGGAACCTACAATTATTGCAATTAAAATTGAAAAACAAAAATGGGGAGTTCTCTGGAGGCCTAGTGGTTAAGGATCTGGCATTGTCACTGTTTGAGGCTCAGGTCACTGCTGTGGCTCGGGTTCAACCCCTACCTGGGACCTTTCACATGCCATGGGCGAGGCCAAACAAACAAAAATGAGACTCAGCCAGTTTAAAGGTTATTCATGTAATCCATAGGAGGAATACACACAAAAAATGATAAAAAATGGAAACTTCCCAGTTGATTCTGTCTCATACTTTTTCCCTAGGAGTGTCAAAGTGTCCTGAAACTCCTTACAATACAGAGTTAGGGCTATATTATCTTGAGATCAAGAAAAGGGATCATCATTGAGAATTTGGGGAGTTCCCATTTTGTAACTCAGTGGATTAAGAACCCACTAGTATCCATGAGGATGCAGGTTCAAGCCCTGGCTTCACTCAGTAGGTTAAGGATCTGGCCTTGCCGTGGCATAGGTTGGAAGCTGCAACTCTGATTCCACCCCTAGCTTGGGAATCTCCATACACTGCAGGTGTCAACGTAAAAAGAAGGGAAAAAACCCCAGAATTTTGGCTCTGAAGTTGTATATGCTTTGCTATCCTTTTTACTAAGATCCTGAGATAACACTACCCAATTTCATTCCATCGCTCCGGACTTACTGCTTATAAAACTTCAAATTCTAGGTGCCCTAAATTGGAAGAAAAAAAATGTGTCTCACCAAAATTTTTCAAAATAGAAATCAGAGAGGAAAATGAAATAAAAGACATCCAAATCGGAAAGGAAAAAGTAAAACTCTCACTTCTGCAGACGATATATTATACACAGAAAATCCTAAAGACTCCACCAAGACACTGCTAAAATAAACAAATTCGGTAAGTTGTAGGATACACAAATAGTAGACTGCTGCATAGGGCAAGGTCCTGGGGCTGCAACTGGGGAACGTCCAGGCTTCTGAGCTTCTCTCCCAGCAAGTCCATGTGTTCACCAACCTGGATGCTCGTCAAACCTATTTTAAGAGTCTTCAGAGCTCAATCAAGAGCACCCCTCCCCATCCTGGAGGTCAGTGGGTGGGGCTGGAAGTTCCAATTCTCTCAGCACTTGGCCCTTCTGGAGGAAACTCTGGACCAGACGCATCCTGAGGCTATCTAAGGGCTCCCACCTAACTCACCTCATTAGCATACACTCAGGTCTGACAGAAAGGGGAACTCCCATTTCTCAGGAAAATCCATAGGGTTTAGGAGCTCAGTGCCAGGACGAAGACATAAACATCAAATATATATTTTGGATTATACCACACTGAGTGAGAGAGGAAGTCACTGGAGAGTCTTAACCAGAGGCTAAAAGGAACATGGTGCTCGAGGAGAAGATGAAGGGTTAATTTTTTATATTGCATGGTCAGGGAAGGCAACAATTTAGGTAAGTGGACATGGTGGATAAGGGGATGGTTAAGTAGAAACCTAAGAAAGTGCGTGAGTCATTTAAATACATGAGAAAAGCGTGTGAGGCAGAGGAAACTGCTAGTCCAGGGGCTTCAATGCAAGAACACATTTGCCGAGTTCCCGCTGTGGCTCAGTGGTAGCGAACCTGACTAGTAACCATGAGGTCACGGGTTGGACTCCTGGCCTTGATCATTGGTTGGGGATCCCACATTGCTTTGGCTGTGGTGTAGGCCAGCAGCTGCAGCTCTGATTCAACCCCTAGCCTGGGAACTTCCATATGCTGAGGGTGCAGACCTAAAAAGCAAATGCAAAAACACACACACTTGCCATGTTTGAGGAACAAAAGGGAGATCAGCTTGGCTGTAACATATGTTTAAAGAGGAAGAGCAGATCTAAAAGAAAAAAAAAAATCAGGAATTTGGTTCCTGATACATCAAGTTTGAGATATCTATTAATTACCCAAGCGGAGATGCTGAAAAGGCAGTTGGATATATGGATGAGAGCTGAGAAACACAGTCTGGAGAGTCAGTTATATAGATGGCATTTAAAGCCAAAGAACTAAATGAGATGACCAAGATAAAAGAATACAAGATCTGAACCCTGTGGTTCAATGATTAGTGATCAGGGGCAGAGGAGGAACACACAAAGAATTCTAAGAAAGACACACCTGCAAGAAGAAAGGAAGGAAATTAGAAGAATATAGTACCCAGGAAGAAAAGAAAAAAAAAAAAAGTATTTCAAGGGCAGTGAGTCATGAGTTGTGAAAAAAAAAAAATCTGCCAATAGTTTTTAAATCCTAACTTTACCAAACTATTGGCTTTAGCAGTAAGGAAGTTGTTAATAATCTTGACAAGAGCAATTTGGAGAAGTGATAGGGCCAAAAGTCAGTCTGGAATGAGCTGAATGACTGGAATAGAAAATTTAAAGTTAACCCTTTTGAGGAGTTTTTCTATAGAGGGGAACAGAAAAATTAAGCAGAGTCTGAAGAGAGAGGTGGCTCAAGAGAGAACTTTAAAACAGTAAAATTAAGATCACTTTTTTGGGGAGTTCCCGTCGTGGCGCAGTGGTTAACGAATCCAACTAGGAACCATGAGGTTGCGGGTTCGGTCCCTGCCCTTGCTCAGTGGGTTAACGATCCGGCATTGCCGTGAGCTGTGGCGTAGGTTGCAGACGTGGCTCGGATCCCGCGTTGCTGTAGCTCTGGTGTAGGCCGGCGGCTACAGCTCCGATTAGACCCCTAGCCTGGGAACCTCCATATGCCACGGGAGTGGCCCAAGAAATAGCAACAACTACAACAACAAAAAAGACAAAAAAAAAAGATCACTTTTTTGGGAGTTCCCGTCATGGCACAGCAGAAATGAATCCAACGAGGAACCATGAGATTGTGGGTTCAATCCCTGGCCTCACTCAGTGGGTTAAGGACCCGGTGTTGCCATGAGCTGTAGGTTGCAGATGCAGCTCCGATCTGGTGTTGCTGGGGCTATGGTGTAGGCCGGCAGCTACAGCTCTGATTAGACCCCCTAGCCTGGGAATCTCCACATGCCCCACGTGTGGCCCTAAAAAAAAAAAAAAAAAAAAAAAAACCACACACACACACACAAAAAAAAACCCTTTTTTGTTGTTTTGTTTGTATCCTTTTTCGGCTACCCCCAGGCATATGGAATTCCCAGAGGGCCAGGGATCAGATCCCAGGATACAATGCTGGATCCTTAACCCATCATGCCTGGCCCTGACTCAAACCTGTGTCCTTGTGCCCCTGACACCTCGGACCCCGCTGCGTCACACTGGGAACTCCAATAGCACATTTTATGATGAGCGTAACAGTCTGTTAGGGCAGGAAAAATCAATAATGCAGGAGATAAAGGGAAGGTTTGCTCAACCCATGGCCTTGAACTGGAAAGGAATGGGACCAAAATATAAGTAGAAGGATTGGCCTTTGATAATGGTACAAACAGTTCATGCCGGTAATCTACAGGAAGTCAAAACACGTGGGTCAGGAGTTCCCCATCGCAGCGCAGTGGAAACAAATCCCACAAGGAACCATGAGGTTGCGGGTTCAATCCCTGGCCTTGCTCAGTGGGTTAAGGATTCAGCATTGCCGTGAGCTGTGGTGTAGGTCACAGACGTGGCTAGGATCTGGCGTGGCTGTGCTGTAGGGCAGCAGCAACAGCTCTGATTGGACCCCTAGCCTGGGAACCTCCGTAGGCCCCAGGTGAAGCCCTCAAACAAAAACAAACAAATAAAAACAATGTGGGTCAGAGGCTGGTAGGTGGACAGACGTGCATTACTCTGATTACCCCAACTTTGCTGGTGAAGTAGGACGCTAAGAGTCGGGATGGAAAAGGAGGTGTTGGAGGATTAAGTAGAAAACAAAAGACATAAAATGGCTGTCTAATTCAATAATCATTTTTTATGCTGGGTATAATCCATCCATCGAGTTGCTCATTTCTAGAACTTCTATTTCATTATGTTTTAATCTCTTTGGTCATTCTTTAAAATTTCTTGTTCTTTTTCATATTTTTGAAGTCTTTCAAAACATTAAGCAGTGATTTTAAATTATGCCTGATATTTTCAAAATCTAAGGTCATTACAGGTCTCTTTCTCATGAATTTCGAATACCTCAATTGTGGTTCCTTGTGTGTGTTCTGTGATTTTTTTTTTTTTTTTTTTTAGCTGTTACCTTATTATTCTTGGCACTCTAGCTTCAAGAATTCTTCAGGGCCTGGGCTGAAAATAAATCCCTCCACAGGGAATGGATGTTTGCTTTTACCAGTAAACTGGGAGCATACCAACCTGACTACTATAAATTCAACTTTCCATTTGAAGTTTTCCTAGCACAGGTGGCATGAATTTGCCCTGTATAAGGGCTGGCTCATGGTTACAAACTCTCAAGGCAGTTTTTTCCCCCCCTTCCTCTAGCAGGTTTCTTTACTTTCCCTTACTTGTGGTGGGTTTCACTTCTCAGTTACTCTTATGTTGAAGATATAGCTCTTTGGAACCCAAGCTTTATGGTGGGGCCTCCTTTCACTTTCCTCCCCTTGGGCAGACACAGGCTTTATTTCTGTCCACTCCACTCCATGCATGGTTGGTAAAGCTGAAGGTTTTCAGAGTTTGGGGAAAACCCTCACAGTAATGGGACTGAAGCAGCACTGTTTTGGGTCTCAAGGTTCTGGCTTTCCATCCTGAGGGATGTGATGGCTTCCTTGATTTCCTGCCACCTCAGAAATGAATTTAGAAAGATTTAAAAATATCTGACTGAAATTACTTCAAAGAAAGATTAACTTGTCTTATCACTTGTAGGCACTATGTTTTTAGTTCCTACAGTTTTGCCATACTACAAAGCACATTTGCATTTCATTTATAAGGAAATGGGGTATGTGATGTGCAAATGTCTATAATTTCATGTGCTTAGAAATGATTTTAGGCTTTCAAAGTGAGATAATATTCAATATATTCATCTCAACTTCTTGTGAATAGAAGCATTTTTGAGAAAAACTGAATTCTTTCCTTTACTTTTTACTGTTTCTCTTCCAATTTAACATGTGAAAGAGAAGTGAAAGAACTGGCTTAGTTCCATCTTCTTATTTTCCTGGGTCTCCTCCTGCTTTATTTCTATACCACAAAGAAGCAGGCATACAGAGATGCATTTTAAAGACCAGAAAGAGGCCTGCTGGGGCTCCAGTTTTATCTTGTTCACTTACTTAACAAGTGTGATATTAATCATGTGAGCTCTTTGAACATCAGTTACCTCAACAGCCCCACAGATGTGTCAAATAGAATGAGATAATATATATTTAAACATGCTGCAGATTAAAGTACTATTTAAAATATGATCAAACACTATAGCAGAAAGTACCACTGGAAACAAAACCCATATGTATTCCTTTTTTTGAGGATTGTTTGGCACCAGGTTACCTTGAATATGCACAAATCTTTTAACTGTTGAACTGTATATATTCATTTGGGCATAATGAAATTTAACTTATGCATTTTCACTTGGACATAATACTTAAAGTATATATGCAATTATAAAAAATTAATATACATAATTAGTACTAGGAATTTAAAATGATGCTTCTATATTGGTGATGAACTATACAATTAATATATGCTATATAAAAAGAAAAATGAGAAAAATCTCATTTTAGAAAAATATCCCAATGACTCAAAATGAAAGAGATTACTAATAACTAGAAAGTAATTTTTCCAAAGACAATTCTTAACATTCAAAAAAAAAGAGATTTTCCCTATCTCTTTCACTGCTTCCAAGAGGGGTTAAAAGATAGTTAAAAGGATAACTGCATTAGTTTCTTGTAAGGCTGGTTTAAGATGCTGATTCCTTGGTCACATCCAGATCCATTTTATCAGAACCTCTAGTAGTGGGGCCAGAGACTCTGCATTTTTAACATGCTCCCTAAAGCCAAAAGTTTGCCACTTTTATCAAATCATTCATTCACTTACAAAATATTCAAACAGGGACATAAACAAGATTCAGGCATTCTGGGATTCGAAACAGCATAATGCCATGGGACAAGTGTCTGAATAAAGTCAGAAAAACATGTTTACACGGTTGCAATCTGAGTTACCTTCAATTTTATTTAACAACCAGCATTAATTGCTTCAAATGGTGGCTCCCCTCATTATCCGGTCACCTGAGACACTTTTTTTGTTTTCTGCTCTTAGCAGCTTTGCCACTTTGCAGCAGGTGCAGAGAAGGCAGCACCTGGCAGAGGCTTATTCTACTGTATAAAAAAGAAGCAAACACCTTTCTTAAGGCAAAAGCTTCTAGTGAGCTACCCCTCCGATTTCCAGCATATTGAGAACGCTTCTGTAATACACAGCTCACCAAGACCACTCCCAAACTCTAATTTGCCAGCCATCACTTCACTGCTGATAGAGCTACTGGCCAGACACAGTCCTCAGGTCTCCTAATCGGGGTCACCTGGCGATGCTACTTAGCAGACCGTACAAGTTGGGTAAAACACAGCGGTCCTGAGCAAGGGGGAAGCCCAGGGACTCTATGGTTCAAAAGTAAAGGAAGTTTAAGGGTCGTATCCTCCCGATCCGCTCAGCTCTGGCAAGGCCGCGGGGTCTGTCCCCAACTTGCCACCTGCCCTCCCTGCTCGCTCCCAAAGCCGCCGCTGCGGTTTCCATTCCCGTACTTATCTCCCGCCACTCTCAGCCGCTTAAACATCAGAGATAAAAACGAAAACACCTCAGGGTACCGTCACCATCTTCCTCTTTTGACTACCATTACCCCATGAGTGTCGCCATCCCCGCACACCGCAGTCGGTTCGCAGACGCTTCCCGGGCTTGACAATCGAGGTCCAGCCCCCGGTCTCTTCCGTTCGCCAGAAGCTACCTCGGGGTCCGGCTCCGGCCCCCCGCGCCTCAGCCGCGGCCCGTTCGCCGCCGCCGAGGAGTTTCGGCCGGGTTCCGCGCCCCGCCATCACTGGGGCTCACCTGGGCCTCGACGACTCTCGGGAGGAAGCTCAGGGTGACCAGCAGCTGCACTGCGGCCGCCGCCCCCTGCCCTGCGCCGGCCCGCTGGACCCCCCAGCTCATGCTGACCTCTTCCTTCGCCGCGGCCGGCCGGGCCCCTTGGGGCCGGGGAACGGCGGCCGGCCCAGGAGACCACCCAAGGGGACGGCTCCGGGCAACCGAAAGACTCCAGGGTCAGAGGTCTGCCCGCCGTTCGGAGGCAGGAGAATGCTCTCACTAGCACCCGGCTGCTGTAAACGAGGCAGGAGAGCCCAGCGCCCCCACTTCATCCCCAGACGACCCCGCCCCCGGCTTCCCCTGCGCTCGGCCACGCCTCCCTTCAGCGCGAGGCGTTATGGGAGTTGTGGTCCAGCTCGGGGGAACAGGAGCCTCTGGCCGGAAGGCGGGGCCGGCGCCTGAGGGACCCCGGGAACTACAACTGCAGACACCGCTCCGCCTCCCTGGAGCCTCGGGCTCCACGGCGGCCAATGACGCGAGACCACGCGGGCCTCCAAAACAAGAGGCGGTGCTGGCGGGTGGGGTGGAGCCCCCTCCTCTGGCAGTTGCTCCAGGAAACGGGGCGGGGCCTCCCTGCGTCTCGGTCCCCTGACACTTCATGGCCGAGGGGCCCCAGCACTCGCCGGGTATCTACGCAGGTTAGAAATGAATGACGAGGGCTTCTCTTTACATCTCGGGCGCTTTTTTTCTCCCATTCATTTTTCTGTAGCTTCTCATTTACCGCAGGTGCCTGGATGAACCCCCCGCGATTTGGGAGATAGCTTGTGCTCCTCTTGCATTTTATATACCCCAGACGTAGATGTCGTCCTCTGCCACATCCAGCTCCCACTCCTCTGTTGACACATACAAACATAATGCATGCTATTGAAGTATGGGAACACACCCAAGTTTATCAAAATATGGGAATAGGGATGAACGCATAGAAAAATTTGGACAAATAGACTTGGGTTCAGCTTCCACCTCTAAAACATTCTATTTTGTTATATGGCTTTACTTAACCTCTCCGAACCTCAATTTGTCCGTCTGCAAGGTAAATAAAATAATACCCACTTCAAACATTGTTCTAGGATTACCTAAGATTATGTATATATAAAGGGCTTTGTATGGTGCCTGGCGCAAAATAAATGGTCAATAGATGAGAGTTGCCATTAGTTTTATTAATATCCTTGATTTCCAGTAAACTAGTAATACATCACCTTACATTTATAGAGTGTGTATTAGTTTCCCATCACTTCTATAACAAATGATCACAAATTTAGTGGCTTAAAATAAATTTGTTATCTTACAGTTCTGTAGGTCAAGAGTCCAAATTGGATCAGAAAGGCTGCATTCCTTGCATCGGCTTTGTCTAGGGGATAATGTTTCCTTGCCTTTTCCAGCTTCTAGAGGCCACCTGAATTCTTTAGCTCATGACCATGCATCATATTTTCACATCTCCCCCGCCTTCTGCTTCTTTTGCCACATGCCTTCTTTTTCTAATGGTAACGGTTTCCCTCTTGTAAAGACTGTTATGATTACATTGGGCCCACTAGGTAATCCAGAATAATCTTCCTAACTCAAAATCCTTACCTTAATCACATCTGTAAAGTCCTTTTTGCCTTACAGGGTAACATAACCGGTTCTGAGGATTAAGGCATGGCTGTCTTTGGGAGGCATTCATCAGCCTACACATAGTGGTTTATATCTTTCCATGCACTTTCATAATTGGCTGTGCTGAGTATAAAAATGAAAATGCAGGATCCTGGCTCAAAAACTAGCAAGAATTTCAAGACAGTGACAGCAGAGCATTAAACCAAGGGCAGGGCCCTCTGAGCACAGGTCTCCGTGCCCTGTCTGTCCTTTTCCTCTTTAGGGATTCCTTCTCTTCTGCCTCCAAACATGTATACCTCTTCCTTGGCTTAAAAAAAAAATTTTTTTACTTGATACTTCCAACTACTTTTCGATCTCTCCTCTTCTTTTCTTTGCCAAAACTTTATTCTCTTTTTGGCCGGCAGCATGTGGAAGTTTCCAGGCCGGGGATCGGAACAATACCACAACAGTGACAACACCTGATCCTTAACCACTAGGCTCCCAGGGAATTCCTCTATCTTCTTATACTATATTCTTTTTAATGGCTCTCTCAGTTCCTTTGAACAGGCCTTGATAAATAGTTGTTGATTGACTGGTTAACATTATTTAGAATCTGAATTTCTCTTGAGGACATCTATCTCAGAACAAATCCTAAGTATGGTTCCCCCTGGATGTTTCCTGTGGATAGCTGGGAAATGGCTTCCTTGGACTGGACATTTCTGGTGAAGGCAGTAACATGAAACTTGCAGCCTTTCTTTAAGACAAGTGGATTACAGTTCCTTAAACAAAGGTGTATTGGGGGACTATTAAAAAAAACAAAAACGAAAGGAGTAACAGACTTGTTAGCAGACCAGGTGAGCCCAATGATTGGAAATCTATTACTTCAGGATCCTGCCAGGATCCTGCATTTTCATTTTTATACTCAGCACAGCCAATTATGAAAGTGCATGGAAAGATATAAACCACTATGTGTAGGCTGATGAATGCCTCCCAAAGACAGCCATGCCTTAATCCTCAGAACCGGTTATGTTACCCTATAAGGCAAAAAGGACTTTACAGATGTGATTAAGGTAAAGTTTTGGTGTTTTCTCAAGCACTATTTGAAATATGTATACTGGGAGTTCCCATCATGGCTCAGCAGTAGCAAACATGACTAGTAGCCACGAGGACGTGCGTTCAGTCCTTGGCCTCGTTCAGTGGGTCAGGGATCTGGAACTGCCATGAGCTATGGTGTAGGTTGCAGACACAGCTCGGATCTGGCGTTGCTGTGGTGTAGGCCAGCAGCTGCAGCTCCGATTAACCCCTAGTCTGGGAATTTCCATATGCCATGGGTGCAGCCCTAAAAAGACAAAAAAAAATTATCCATGAAATGTGTATAGCTAATGGTTGTTGAAGCAAAGGCTGAAGAATTGTCTTGAGTAGGTTACTGTAATGCTTAAGAGACTCTGTGAATTAACCGACTGCACTAAGTATTTACATTTCCAATATATCATCAAATTGTTTCTTTGATTTTTTGTTTTTGTTTTTGTTTATGTTTTTTATGGCCACACCCACTGCATATCGAACTTCCTAGGCTAGGGGTGGAAGCAGATCTGCAGCTGCTGGCCTATGCCACAACTCACGGCAACACAGGATCCTTAACCCTGAGCAAGGCCAGGGATCAAGCCTGCATCCTCATGGATATTAGTTGAGTTCGTTACTGCCGAGCTACACTGGGAACTCTTTGATGATGTTTTTGTTTGTTTTTTTAGCCTGGTTAACTTGTGACTTCTAATGAAGGAAGAAATTGTTGATGAATGGTTCTAGATAAGAGTCAAGGTAATGGGGTGGAAATTTAATAACACCAGTAATTTTCATTCTTGAAAGCAAGCTGAATTGTGATTAATGAACCTGCTGAATAAGGACAATCTGTTGTATTTAAACAACTGTATTTGTAGATAGTACTGATGTGTTAACACTAGCCACAGCTTTTTTTTTTTTAAGTGGATTTCCACCTGTAGCTTAGTTATAAAGGGAATTTTTGCTTGATGGTAGGATTTCTGAATTTTACTGAGGGCATTTCTTGCCATTTCTTTTGACGACAGGGATTAAAAGTAATCAAAACAAAAGGACTTGGCTGGCCTTTGTCTTTTTATTCATTACCTGCCTGAGCACTCATTGCTTTTCTCTAATATTTACTCAGCTGTGACCCTCAAGTATTTTCACTTAATGGCATTAAACCTGATAAGCTTAAGTTCGAATTTCCATTTCTAAAGGAGTTTACATGGTGATATATGCACTTTGAATAACTCTTTTATATAACAAACATATTATGGGATTATGCTAGAAGTTAATACATAATGTGATTAGGGGAAACCTCTGTTAAATGGAAATAATCGGGGAAAACAAATCATAATTCTGCCGATTTCATCCTCCCACTTAATTCCTATAATGCAAAAGACTTCACGCAATCACGAAGTTCATTGTCACTTCCTACACATTGACACTGTGTAGGCTTCTATCAACTTTCCAACTCTGGTCCACTCCACAGAGGATCCAGGGCACCCCACAGTGAGGGCGAAGACAGAGAAAGAACATTGACACGCCATAAAAAACGAACATCCCAGAGAGCGGAGAGGGCAAGGTCGTGGAGATGGAGAGACTGCAGAGAGGGAAAGACAGAGGAGGTCATCCATGGTCATTAAATGCCTCCTGGAGGTGTTTCTGCATCGACCCAGACTGAGTTCTTCCTTCTCGTCAGTCTGTACCCCCAGCCACTGGGAACCTCACAAAGTTTAGTTTCTCCAAATTCAGTTGCTTTCTCCTGAGTCCAATCAAGTGGACTATATACACATAGCTCAGTCAGCTGCTTCATCTTTGTGCTCCTGCTCCACCAATGGCCACATTCCCACTTTGTACCCCCTTACTGTCCTACTGCCCCTTTCCCCAAGCCCTTCCCACAGTAGAGAATGGTTTGCATTGTCCAGTCTCAGTTGGGCTGGAACCTGACTTCCTGTGCATCACTCTGTCTCTCTTGCCAATATTTTGACTCAGATTTGGATTCTCTTTGGCCTTAACAGAATCACATACTTGCTGGTTTCCATTTTGTATTATTTCCTTTATTCTGCTTAGGGACTTGTTGTTGTTATTCTTTGTTTTTATTAAGGTAGAGTTGATTTACGATATTGTATTAGTTTCAGATATACAACATAGTGATTCCATTTTTTTAAATAGATGACACTCCATTTATAGTTATTATAATATATTGGCTCTATTCCCTGCAATGTATCCTTCTAGCTTATTTATTTTCAATAATCTCTCATAGATACACATTTCTCAAGGATCTTCTCCTACTTAAGCAGGACAACCATGTTGCACTGAGAATGTTACATAAAAATCCTGTGCTCTTTTCTGGGAAAAAAAGATGAACATAACACCTGCTCTGCAAGGCTCTGTAAGTCCTTACCTAATACCTCTTAGGACTGGAATCCCAGCGGAATTCTTATTGTTTGTGACAATTGTCCACAGTCACTCACAGAAGCAGGCTGAGCCACCATACTAAACTTGCAATCTTGGGACCCTTCCAGTCCCCCAAGAATGAAATAAGTCATTCATGCCCCTCCTTTCTTCCATCATTCCAGGGATTCACTTTCCATTCTGCTATACAATAAAATCAACCAGCAATTTCTTAGAAAATACTACCTATTTTCACCAGCTGGCAGCTGCTACCAGGTTTAAAAAACCATCCGAAAACCCAGAGAAAATATCCACTTATCTCAGAGATTGCAATTACTTGAGGGACTCTTTCCCCCAAGTTTTCAGGTTCTGCTTTAAAAAATGTCTTCAAATCTGATGCACCTAGTCTGTGACACTTTTTTCAGACATCCTTGGATTCATCATACAACTAAATTAGAGTGATTCTTCACTGCAAAAAATAATTTACCAAAGAAGTAAATGCCTGCACTGTAGTTTTTTAATGGCCTTGGGTAAAAATTTATGAAAAATGACTCTAAGTTTTCGAATAAGAAAACAATATTTTGGAAATTAATAGTTGTGCTTATGCAAATACTTTTGTTTATACCTGCAGGCTTTGTGAAATCATTTTTTAAAAGACTTTATTTTTTGAGAGTAGTTTTAGGTTCACAGCAAAAGTGGGCAGAGGAGTTCCCTGGTGGTCTAGTGGTTAAGGACTTGGCTCAGAGTTGTCACTGATGTGGCTCGGGTTTGATCTCTGACCTGGAAGCTTCTGCATGCTGTGGGTGCAGAGAAAATGGGCAGAAAATAGAGTTCTCATATACCTCTGTCCACCACATGCACAGCCTCCCCCATCATCAGCCTCCTCCAACACAGAGAGTGGTACATGTGCTTCAACTAATGGACCATCACTGACATAGCAATATCACCTCAAGTCCAGAGTTTATATTAGGGTTTACTCTCGGTGTTCCACATTCTATGAGTTTTGACAAATGTATAATGACAAGTATCCATCCTTAGAGTATCATACAGAATAGTTTCACTGCCCTAAAATCCACTGTGTTCCACCTATTCCTTCTTTTCTCCCCAGTGAAGTCATTTTCTAGTAAACTTACTATCCTGAGGTTTATGTTACAAATGGAAAAGTCTATATATCAGCCAGAAGTCATTCTAACCATGCAGATTAAAACAAAAATGAAACATCAAATTGGGGGGTTGTCTTTTTTTAGGGCCGTACCCACAGCACCTGGCGGTTCCCAGGCTAGGGGTCTAATTGGAGCTGTAGCCCACAGCCACAGCACCATGGGATCTGAGCCGCGCCTTCAACCTACACCACAGCTCACAGCAACGCTGGATCCCCAACCTACTGAGTGTGGCCAGGGATCACACTCTCAACCTCTGGTTCCCACTCAGGCTCATTTCCGCTGCACCATGATGGGAACTCCCTCAGATTTGTTAACTTGTAATGATCTCTCTTCACTCTGTCTGCCTCACATGCTTTTAAGAGAAAAAAAAAGATACGTAATTGTGTCCAGTTATCTTATTAAATATTGATGATTATTGATTCAATCTTCTGACCAAAATTGTGAGCCAGAGGGAGGGATTTTAAGTCTTCTGGCAAACCTAAGAGCGAAGTCAAAGACAAGAAAAGCATCTGCTGCACTGTCAAGGTTAGGGAAGAAAATGAAGAGCCAGGGCCTCCCTCAGGTAGCTTTGGGGAGCACCCTACAATTTAGACTTCACACATCATCCTGCACACTTACCTGTGCAGCAACCGGTGCTTCAGACCAGAATTAGCTTGGTATTCTTTGCACTTCAGCCTGCTGCACAAGGTACTTAAATGCCACCTGTGTTTCCTCATTTTGTATCTACATAAAAGCATAACTCTGATTTTTTTGGTGGGGGCACACCTGCAGCATATGGAAGTTCCCAGGCCAAGGGTTGAATTGGAGCTACAGCTACAGCCTACACCATACTTGCAGCAATGCTGGATCCTTAACACACTGAACAAGGCCGGGTATTGAACCCGTGTCCTCACAGAGACAGCATCGGCTCTTTAACCCACTGAGCCACAACCGGAACTCCTGATTTATATTTTTTGAGTAACAGCTGAACAATCTCTGAACTGTCCTGAAAAGTAACATTCAATTCATAATCATTTAAAATAGAAACCTACTGATGTGTTCTTGCTTGTTAGTTTCCTTGATATAGAGTTATCTATAGTTACTTCCCTTGCACTAGAGCTAAGGAGACGGTGGGCACATACTTAGCAGAGATATTCTAGGGGAGTTTAAGCATCAAAGGAGCAATGATTTTTAAGAGTTTTTCAATCCTGACTTTCAGTGCTCCTGAAAAACAGAGAGCTATGCCAAGCTTTTTGCAATCAACCAACAAACAAAAAGATCTTTTCCAACATATTTTAGAATTATCACTCCCCATTTTCAGTATAAGCATCGATATGAGCAACTCAGTAAATGACCCATTATCCCACATTCCCACGTTTCATGGTGTGAACTGGAAAGTAGTTATAAATTGCAAATTCAATGAATGAAGCTATCAGCAGCCATAGTTTACCACTTTTTGAAACAGACTAGACCACAGATGATAATGCTCAGGAAATAGGAATGTAGGGTACTTTGAGAAAAAAATAGCAAGAAAAATTTTATGACTCAAAGATCCAAACTAAAAAAATAGCTGGTGTTTAGATGAAGGGAACTAATTATTGTGGGATTATTCATAAATGTCCTACAATCCTCAGTGACAAAAAGAACCTTGTGAGCAGTTACGATGATACAATGGCCCTGGCTGAGGACAAAATCATGGTTCCTGTTGAGTTTAACCAAAACAATTTACCAGAGACAAAGAGGGAAAGCGACCCATGAATGACCTTTCTGGTGTCCAGGTACCAGGAGAGTACTGAGGGCAAGCACTATATAATTGCTGGTTGAGACTCAAGAAGTAAAATATAGACTCACAACATAAGTATAATTTTGTATAGTTTGTTATCCAGTGATTAATGACTTTATCTCTTGGTCCCAATGCCACATTCTCAGAAACTACTTGAGCCAGGTACCCATTCCAGAACCACCAGATCTGTATAAACGTGAATGCTTTTGTCTGAACCGTATAGATGAAAGTGGGTAGTTGCCAGAATATTTAGGAGAGGGTCAGGGAGTAGGGGAGTTTAAGCATCAAAGGAGCAATGATTTTTAAGAGTTTTTCAATCCTGACTTGATTGAGCCAATACTCAGGTTTCTTGGAGGATCTGTTTATGTCAGCTATCATTATTACAATAAGGACTCAACAGAACTCATTGAATACTGCTGACATGAAGGGGAAAAAAGAGTTGTGAGCAGACAGCCTAGTTCCTCAATAAAAGCCTTAAATGGCACAGATATTTTAGTTTCCCTGACCTTGTTATAAAACCAAAACACGTGGTGGTGGCAGCTCTGCTAATGCCCGGGAGGATTTGACGTTAGCAGGGATCATTGCAACAGAATAAGTGGCTAAAGAGGATCTGTAAAACATAAGCCTTGGTATATTTCAACAATCCTAAATAAACTTGTCAACTGCTAGACACTTCCGTTCATTAAGTCAGTTTCTCCAGCGATGGCCAGAGCGTCAATCTCTGTAAATTCTTCCAACCTGGGTTTGTGGTCTGGGATAGGATTGTCATTTGCACTCATCTTGTATGCATCTTCATCACAACAAAAGACATCTGAAACAAAAGATCAAATATCATTAGTGATTACCCTTGGCTTCATTTTCCTCTCATGTTGGGCACATGAACATAAACAGTAGCAAAAACAATCACTAGTGTTTTACCTGGTGGAGGACAGCAGCTCCCCCTGGGAATGAGCACTGTTAAAAGCTGCTGAAGCCTCATCATCTCAACTTTCTCTCAAACCCGCTTCTTTGTGGCTCAGCAGGAGGCTTAGCAGAGACTAGGTTATAATCAGTGGAGGTACATTTGCTTTGCTCCACTTTGAGATTTTTCTATGCATGTACACTATACCGTGCCTCTATTTTCAGGGTCTTGATTAACTTTCCTTAGTGCCACTTCCCTATGAATCTGCCCATCCCCTCCATCCCCCGACTCCTACCCCCTGCCCCCAGCTTCTCCAGAGGAAAGGAAAGTAGCCTCTCTTCAAAGCAGCTCTTCAGGTTGGAGAGCTCTGATATGATCAAAGCAAAACGAGGTCTTACTCTGAGGAAGAAGCAGTAGTTCTAAACTTTATGCGGTGAGGAAGATATTTCAGTCCACAAACCAGGAACCGAGGAAAACAAAAATATTAAAAGGGCTAGTGAGGGTGTTCCCGCTGTGGCGCAGTGGATTAAGAATCCAACTGCAGTGGCTCAGGTCACTACAGAGGTGTGGGTTCGATCCCAGCCCAATGCAGTGGGTTAAGGACCCAGCGTTGCTGAAGCTGTGGCACAGGGCACAGCTGCAGCTTGGATTCAGTCCTTGGCCTGAGAACTTCCAAATGCCATGGGTGCGGCCATAAACGAGGGGGGCAGGGGCTAGTGAGGAGGTGCCTCATGGCTCAGTGGGTTAAGGATCTGGTGTTGTCACCACTGGCTCTGGTTACAGCTGTGGCATAGGTTCCATCCCTGGCCCAGGAGTTCCGCATGACACAGGTGCAGCCCCCGCCTCCCCCCCAAAAGGACTAGTGAGTTGAAAGCTGATGATGAGTAGAAAAGAAAGGAAAGTTGTGCTTTCCGTAGGGCAACTGTAGATAATGTTACTGGGATTATTAGGCTTAGCCTACAGCTCTTTGCATGAGGAAGTGGTCCAATCCAAGGTTCCTCATTTAACCAAGACCCTCAAATCAGACTAAAGTGATTTCACATTGGCTCTATGGTCTGGTCTTTGTGGAAACAAACTCAATCCCTCTCTTGGAGGAAAATAACTCCAGTTTAGGCACTCTGGATGCCCACGGGTTAACTTTGGTTAAATATAAACTCACAATTTTGAAAAAAATCACCAAGCACACAGGAATTATCTGTTCAGTAAAAGTCAGCAGAAACAGCAAATAACAGATTTAGGCCTCTGAGGAGTCCAACTACAGGCATACCTCAGAGATACTGTGAGTTCAGTTCCAGATCACCACAGTAAGGTGAATACTGCAATAAAGCAAATCACACATTTTTTTTTTCTTGGTTTCCCAGTGCATGTCAGTTGTGTTTACACTCTACTCTAGTTGTGTTTACATTATACTATACAGAAGTGCAGTAGCACGCTGTCTTTAAAAACTATATACATTAATTACTTTATTGCTAAAAAATACTAACCGTCCTCTGAGCCTTCAGCAAGTCATAGTAGTGACATGAAAGATCTCTGATCACAGATCACCAGAGCAAATAGAATAATACTGAAAAAGCTTGAAGTACTGTAAAAATTACCGAAACATGACACAGGAACACAGCGTGAGCAAATGCTGTTGGAAAAATGGCACTGATAGAATGGCTTGGTATAGGGTTGCCATGAACCTTCAATTTGTAAAAAATGCAATATCTGCAAAGCACGCTAAAGAAAAGCACAATAAAATGAGTGATGCCTGTATGGGATTTGTCAGATTCTGAACATAAAATAACTATGAAAAACATGGTTAAAACACAGTCATGCTAAATGAAGACCAGCATTTAGAAGTGAAGAAACACCAAGGGACCATCAAAGTTGATGTAAAAAAGAACAAAAATTAACATTAAAAAATGAAAAATATAATCATGGATATTTCAATCTGTATTTTGAGATAGACTGAAAAGTAAACTAGACGCAGGCAAGAGAATTAGTTAACTGGAAAATAATTCTGAAAAAAATGACCCAGATTTCAGCATAGGAACCAGAATATGGAGAAACCCGAAATGAAAAAAAAGGTAAGAGATATGAAATCTACAATGAGGAGGTCCAACAGATACTGAATGAAAATCCCTAGAGGAGAGAAAAGAGAAAATGAAAGAAAGGCAATCAACAAGAGCTTCTAGAAATGATAAAAGTCATCTATCCACAAATTTAAGAATCACAGTGATTCTCAAGCAGGATGAATAAAAAGAAACCCATATTGGTGAAATTGCAGAACAGAAAGTCAAAGAAAAAAAAATCTATAAAGAAGCCATAGAGAAAAGGCAGATCACTTCTGAAGGAATGACAATTAAATATGCTGCAAGATTTCCTGCCGTGGCACAGTGAGTTAAGAATCCAACTACAGTGGCTCAGGTCACTGTGGAGGTACACATTTGATCCCTGGCGGGGCACAGTGGGTTAAAGGATTCAGCATTGCTGCAGCTGTGGCAAGATCACAACTGTGGCTTTGATTCAGTCCCTGGCCTGGGAACTTCCATATGCTGCAGGCAGTGGCCATAAAAAAATAATAACAAATAAATTAAATATACTGCAGACTTCTCAAAGCAAGGATGTAAATGGTATGACAATAGAATAAACAACTTCAAAGTGTGAGAAAAGATAAATGCCAACCAAGAATTACGTAGCATCAAACCTATCTTTCAAAAATGTGGGCAAAATGCAGAAATAAACCCAGACACCTATGGCCAATTAATCCTTGACAAAGGAGACAAGAATATAAAATGGAAAAAAGTCTCTTTTGCAAATGGTGCTGGGAAAACCTGACAGCTGCATGTAAATCAATGAAACTAGAACACCCCCTCACACCATACACAAAAATAAACTCAAACTACCTTAAAGACTTAAACATAAGACAAGACACCATAAAACTTCTAGAAGAGAACATAGGTAAAACATTCTCTGACATCAACCGTACAAATGTTTTCTAATGTCAGTCTCCCAAGGCAATAGAAATAAAAACAAAAATAAACCAATGGGACCTAATCAAACTGACAAGCTTTTGCACAGTAAAGGAAACCATAAAAAAAAAAAAAGGCAACATTCAGAATGGAAGAAAATAGTTCTAAATGATGCAACTGACAAGGGCTTTGTCTCTAAAATATACAAACAACTTACACAACTCAACAGCAAAAAAAACAAACAACCCAAATGAAAAATGAGCAGAAGACCTGAACAGACATTTCTCCAAAGAAGACATACAGATGGCCAACAGGCACATGAAAAAATGCTCCAACATCACTATTAGAGAAATGCAAATCAAAACTACAATGAGGTACCACCTCACACAGGTCAGAATGGCCATCATTAACAAGTCTACAAATGACAAATGCTGGAGAGGATGTGGGGAAAAGGGAACCCTCCTACACTGTTGGTGGGGATGTAAATTGGTACAATCACTATGGAAAACAGTATGGATGTTCCTCAGAAAAATAAATATAGAAGTACCATATGATCCAGCAATCCAACTCCTGGGCATATATCCCAGGAGTCTTCAAAATCTTCATTCAAAAAGATACATGCACCCCTACGTTCATTGCAACACTATTCACAATAGCCAAGACATGGAAACAACCTCAATGTCCACTGACAGATGAATGGATTAAGAAGATGTGGTACATACCCATGATAGAATACCACTCAGCCATAAAAAAGAACAAAATAATGCCATTTGCAGCAACACGGATGGAACTAGAGACTCTCATACTAAAAGTGAAGCAAGTCAGAAAGAGAAAGACAAATACCATATGATATCACTTATATCTGGAATCTAACATATGGCACAAATGAACCTATCTACGGAACAGAAACAAAATCATGGACATAGAGAACATATCTGTGATTGCCAAGGGGGAGGGGAAGGGGGAGGGAGTGGGATGGAGGAGTTTGGGGTTCATAGATGCAAACTATTACAATTAGAGTGGGTAAGTAATGAGGTCCTACTATATAGCACAGAGAACTATATCCAATCACTTGTAATAGAACATGATAGAATATGAGAAAAAGAATGTAATGTATGTATAACTGGGTCACTTTGCTGTAGAGCAGAAATTGATAGAACATTGTAAATCCACTATAATGTATATATATATATGTATTTTATATATATATAATATATATTTTTGCTTTTTAGGGCTGTAGGCATGGCACATGGAAGTTCCCAGGCTAGGGGTTGAATTGGAGCTACGGCTGTCGGCCTATGCCACAGCCACAGCAGTGTACAATCTGAGCCTCGTTTGTGACCTGCACCACAGCTCATCGCAACACTGGATCCCTGAACCAATGAGCACGTCCAGGTATCGAACACATACCCTCATGGAAACCTAGTGGGATTCGTTTCCACTGAGCCACAAGAGGAACTCCAAAAAAAATTTTTTTTAAATGAGGGCAAAATGAAAACATTTTCGTATTAACTAAAGCCAGAGAGATTTTCTATAACAGATACTAAAAAGACCATAGACTATATACTTTCAAAAGAAAAAAAAGATTTCCAAAAATGAAAGTGTGAATGTAAGAATGGATGATGAGTATGAAAATCAGTAAATACAAATCAATATAAATATATTCTGCATATATTTTAAATAATAACATCAATGTCTAAAAGAGGCATTTAAAAAGAGAATAATAGCAAGTAAATTGGAAAGGGGTGATCAGGTAATGTTCTAATTCTGGATCAGTATAGTGATTACATAGTGAAATTACTTTGTGAAATCCAGGTATAAATTTAAGTCTTTTGTACTTTTTTAGAAGTATATCAGTAAACATACACACATATATATGTTATACATTTCCGTGTTTATTTTTTAAAGAAAAGAATAACATCTGCATCTGGCCAATTTCAAAGCAAATTCTGGAAGTTCCTGGTGGCCTAGCGATTAAGGATTTGGTGTTTTCACTGCTATGGCTCAGGTTCAATTCCTGGTTCAGGAACTTCTGCATGCCACTGGTGTGGCCAAAAAAAAAAAAAAAGAAGAAGAAAAAGGAAAATTCTAATCAAACGTCAAAGGAATAGATCTTTTAAAACTTTTAAAACCTCCTCTGGAAAATAAAAACAGAGGAAATAATCCTCAGTTCATTCTGTTAGACTAGTATAAGCTTAATAGTGAAACCAGACAAAGACAGTTTGAGGAAGGAAAATGACAGGAAGTATCACTCTTGAATAAGAGGTCAAACATCTCAAACCACATGTTAGCAAACTGAATCCAGCAGCATATAAAGAAGATGACCAAGTTGAGTATATACCAAGAGTGTAAGAGTGGAATAACACTAAATGATCAGTTAATACAATTCACTATATCAACAGATTGGAAAAGGAAAATCTATTTAATCATCAAAAGATGCAGAAAAAAATTAAACAATAGCTATGATTAAGGGGAAAAAAACTGTTAGCAAATCAATAATAGATGGGAACATCCTTTATCCAATAGAGTGTATATTCCAAAAACACTGCAAACGGCAGCATGGATGGACCTGGAAATTATTATGCTAAGTGAAGTTAGTCAGACAGTGAGACACCAACATCAAATGCTATCACTTACATGTGGAATCTAAAAAAAGGACACAATGAACCTCTTTGCAGAGCAGATACTGACTCACAGACTTTGAAAAATGTAATGATTTCCAAAGGAGACAGGTTGGGGGGGTGGGGGGATGGTCTGGGTGTTTGGGATGGAAACACTATAAAATTGTACAGCTATAAATGTAATAAAATTCATTGAGTAATTTAAAAAAAAATAGGATATGGGCATTTGGTATGCTCACTGGTTTCAAAGTGTTACTGTACCCAGACCTTGCCAATGGATAGAACAAGAGAATATATTATGGGTTCTCCATTTAAAAAAAAAAAAATATACTGCAAACGTACTTAATGCAAACGTACTTAATGTATCGTAAGACATCTTAAGATATCTTCAAGACAGTAAAAAATACGCAATATCATTGCTACTGTTTAACACAGTATTTTGAGGTCTTAACCAACACTCTATGGGAAGGAAAGAGATAAGGGATGTATAATCAAATAGCCTATTCGTCTGAAGAAAAAAAGAGAAAAATAGCCTAGGATTTTGGATGGAATATCTTCATATTACAAAAATATCAATTGTCTCCAAATTAATCTCTAAATTCAATGCTATCCTGAACAAAATTCTGGCTGGATTTTTCTTGAGAAATTTGAGAGACTTGTTTTAAATTTTATATAGATAAATAGAGGTCCATAAATAATTGTTAATCTTTAAACAGAAAGGAAAAGAGGA
Organism: Phacochoerus africanus; assembly: GCF_016906955.1. Lineage (NCBI taxonomy): Eukaryota > Metazoa > Chordata > Mammalia > Artiodactyla > Suidae > Phacochoerus > Phacochoerus africanus. The sequence goes on along the minus strand of NC_062558.1, from coordinate 55,776,600 downwards.
AGAAAGTTCCCTTTCAGATATTAAGACACACCTAAAATCCATTTAAATCTATACATGTATGTGTAACTGGGTCACCATGCTGTACAGTAGAAAATTGACAAAACACGGTAAGCCAGCTATAATGGAAAAAAAATCATTATATAAAATAAATAATAAATATTTGTTGAATTAATAAAAAAATACAATTAAAAAAAATTAAAAGGGAGTTACCGTCGTGGCTCAGTGGTTAACAAATCCGACTGGGAACCATGAGGTTGCAGGTTTGATCCCCGGCCTTGCTCAGTAGGTTAAGGATCCAGTGTTGCCATGAGCTGTGGTGTAGGTTGCAGACGTGGCTTGGATCTGGTGTGGCTGTGCTGTGGCATAGGCCAGCAGCAACAGCTCCGATTAGATCCCTAGCCTGGGAACCTCCATATGCTGCGGGTGCAGCCCTCTAGAAAAAGACAAAAAAAAAAATTTTAAGTGGGTGATAGTAGCCAAAGAACAGATGGGGCAGAAGAAAGAGCTTTGAGATAGATTTGGATATAGATGGGAACCAAGAATATGTAAAAATAGTAGCACGGATCAGTGGAAAAAGGAGAGATTACTTACTAGAGCATGTGTTGGAAAAAAACAATTTACTATATGAAGAAAGTTAAATTATTTCTACATGACACCATACAAAAGGGCTCTGGATGGACTAAATATCTAAAAAAATTTTAAATTTTATGGCCACACCTACGGCATATGGAAGTTCCCAGGCCAGGGATTGAACCTGAGCAGCAGTTTCGACCTATGCGGGATACTTTAACCTACTGCACCAGGGCCAGGGATCCAATTCTGGCCTCTGCAGTGACCCAAGCTGCTGCAGTTGGGTTCTTAACCCACTGCACCCCAGAGGGAACTCCTTAAATATCTAAATTTGAAAGGCAAATCTCTAAAGTTACTAGAAAATGATACGGGGAACATCTTTGGAACAAAGAGGTGGAAAAAAGAATCATTAAACACAACTTCAAAACATAAACCTGATACATTTTATTACAACACAATGAATGATTTCTGTTCGATGAAAGGTACTTTCAGCAAAGTAGTGCACATCACAAAACACATTATCCCGAGAGTCCCTGAAGAGTGTGAAAAGGAAGCAGCCATCTGACAAAATTTGTAACAACTAAAGGTAAGATTTACAATTGTCAGTTTGTTTTTCTTTTCCCTGACCACATATACTAAGTGTCACCATGGTCACATAGCCACATGGCTAGACCATGATTGGTCCACCTTACTAGCAGCAGTTCAGAGGCACTGGGATCCTGTTCACTGGAAATTCTACAAAGATATTTAATAATGCCAAGGAATAGTGTGCACTGTTCAAGCTCAGCTGCCTAGTGGAAGAAAGATCAAAACCAAAACCTAACCCTGGGTCTAGGAATGATGTGCATGACATAAATGAAACAGCTTACTCCTTTCACTTGTTGGTGCCACCATGAGGCTCACAGCATAGCCTCAGGCAATCATTCACAGCATTATCTTATTATCACCTAAGAAGTGTCTCTAAAGGCTGGGGTTCCTGGGTCCACATATTGAAGAGAAGCAGGAATAGTTTCCCCAGGTCAGTGTAATGAGGGAAATGGCATTTACCTCTGTTTGTGAACCTCCTCAATTCAGGTTACTGAGAAATGGAATAGTTTTATACAAAGTGAATCTAAGGTGGAAAGTTACTAAAACTAATCCTGTTGGGAGAGTCATCTCCTGCCTACAGTTTTCCAACCCATCCCCACCACACCCCTGGTCCCGAGGAAGAATAGGCCATAGGCCTGGAACATGTCCTTCCAAAGATATCAATTCCTCATGGCCCATGCCTGGCCTGTCACCTTGTATGAGAACATTATTCTTCGTTTCAGACTCAACATGTACTCTTTTGTTCTGATGAAGCGTGTGTGTCATATGGCACCAGGCCAACCCTCCTGCTCTGTCCTTTATGGGGGGGATGGGGTCCTTCTGGTGCAGCTCAGGAGGGGTGCACGAGAGCCAGCTGCCCTGCCTCTGCTGACAGGGGACACCCTCAGGTCACGGGGCCACTGCTAAAGCTGATCTTGCTCTGTCTCCTCCATGTGAGTAATGCATTGTTCTAGCCAGTGCTTTTGTGTTTTTTTTTTCCCTTGGCAACTCCCATCCCAAGACACAGTGGGCAGAAGTGTTCAGATGTCCACTCCTGGAAATAAGCCATCTGTGTCACTTGCCCAACAAAAACTTAAGCCACAAGGCAAATATGCAAATTCGAGACAAATCTGTAATTGGGAATAGTCATCTCCAGACTGTTAGATGATTAATACCCATTGCCTAGAAATTCTGAGTTATTATTACACTAGGAGTTATTACTTTGCTGTTTGTTGTCGAATCAGGTGACTATTTGCCCCCCCCCCCCATTTTTTTTTTTCTTTTTAGAACCACACCTGCAGCATATGGAAGTTTCTGGGCTAGGGGTTGAATCAGAGCTGCAGCTTCTGGCCAACGCCACAGCCACCACAACACAATATTTGAGCTACCTCTGCAACCTATGCCACAGCTTGCAGCAACGGAGGATCCTTAACCCACCAAGTGAGGCCAGGAATTAAGATACTAGTCAGGTTCGTAACCTGCTGAGCCACAGCTGGAATTCCTTGGCCCCCTATTTTTAATTTGCCATAAATACAGACCAGCAGGAGATTGTACCAGTCTTCCAGCAATCCCTCACTCCTTTGTCTTCATTCCATAGGAAGAATCTTTCCATGAAACCTGGGAGGTACTTATACAAAGTTACCAGAGAGGAGAAGCACCTACCAGATTGGTAAATCTTAAGATGTGGGAACTAGTGCTTCTCAGACTCTCAGACTCAGGAACCTTTTCAAAGGGCAGATTCAGGAGGTCAGCAATTTCTAACAGGCTCCCAGGCCCTGCTGATGCTGCTTTGAGAAGCAAATCCCAGTCAACCACCCAATTCCTGGTTTGACCAGGTGTGATTCTGAGTGGCCTGAAGGGCTGTGTGTGAAGAGCTTCAGTGTGGAATCACACTTGGGTTTTTTGAGGAGCAAGTCTAAAATCTCACACACTTGAGACTATGGTGAGGGGGTGAGTTACATATAGTGAATGAACATAGAATCTACATCTCAAGGAGACTTTCCTTATGTGCTAGGATAGACATTTTATAGAGAGGTTTTAGGCTTGGAAGATTCAGGACCTATGCTTTGCCAGGGCCAAACTAATTCTACTTCTCAAATTTACAACTTATCTAAGCTGCTACTGCTGCTGCTTCCTCTTCTTCTCCTCTCCCTCCCCCCTACCCCTCTCCTCCCTCCTCTCCCTTCTCCTCCTCTTCCTCCTTTTTCCGGCTGCACCCTCTGCATATGCAAGTTCCCAGACTAGGGGTCAAATCAGAGCTGTAGCTGCCGGCCTACACCACAGTCACAGGAACGTGGGATCCTTAACCCACTGAGCAAGTTAAGGGATTGAACTCGCATCCTCATGGACACTATTCGGATTTGTTACCACTGAGCCACAACAGGAACTCCCTGCAGTTGGATTCGAAACCCACTGCACCACAGTGGAAACTTCTTATCTAAGCTCCTTGAAAGAGAGAATGATCAACTAAAATGAGAGAGAATCCTCAGGGGATGAAGATCGATTGCGAAAAAAGTCGTCCTGCATTCTGGTGTCCTTTCATGTCAAAGATGACTTTTTTTTCCTGTTAAAATGGCTATTTTCTATCACGGAGCTACATAGGTACATTTATTACAAGATGACAAATATTCAAAAGTACATATTCTGGAGTTTCCTGGTGGCTCAGCAGGTTAAGGATCTGGTGTTGTCACTGCTGTGGTTCAGGTCATTGCTGTAGCACAGGTTCAATCCCTGGCCAGGGAACTTCTACATGCCATGGGCATTGCCAAAAAACCCCAAAAGTACATTTTCTGATGAAAATAATAATATGCTCTGCCATATTTGTCATTTTTTATAAGATTATCTATTGTAAGAGAGTATTTAAAGCAATCTTTTTTTTTTTTTGGCCTTTTCAGTTTTTTGTTTGTTTTGTTTTGTTTTTTTAGGGCCTCAACTGGGGCATATGGAGTTTCCCAGGCTAGGGGTCGAATTGGAGCTACAGCTGCCAGCCTTCACCACAGCCATAGCAACATGGGATCCAAGCCATGTCTGCAACCTACACCACAGCTCATGGCAATGGTGGATCCTTAACCCACTGAGTGAGGCCAGGGATCGAACCCAAATCCTCATGGATACTAGTCAGGTTCATTTAGCACTGAGCCATGATGGGAACTCCAATCTTTCTTTTTTTAAAAAATGTAGAATTACTTTTTTTTTTTTTGCTTTTTAGAGCCACATCTGCAGCATATGGAGGTTCCCAGGCCAGAGGTCGAATGGGAGCTGCAGCTGCCAGCCTATACCACAGCCATAGAAACGCCAGATCCAAGCCATGCTGTGACCTACACCACAGCTCACAGTAACCCCAGATCCTCAACCCACTAAGCAAGGCTTGGGATTGAACCAGCATTCTCATGGATACTAGTTGAGTTCATTACCACTGAGCCACGATGGGAACTCCCTAGAAACACTTTTAATGAGTCACTTATTCCCTTTCTTCCTCAAGGATTTTTTTTATTGTTGTTCTCTTGTACATATAATCCCACCTCAAATATGTCCCATGTCTAAATGCAAAACTGGTTCACATTTCTCTTTCACCCTTTCTAACCCAGAAAGGAAAGAATTTCTTACAAATATTTTATTCTCCATGGAGTTCCCACTGTGGCACAGTGGAAACGAATCCAACTAGGAACCATGAGGTTGAGGGTTCGATCCCTGGCCTTGCTCATTGGGTTAAGGACCAGTGTTGCCGTGAGCTGTGGTGTATGTAGGTCACAGACCCAGCTTGGATTTGGTGTTGCTTCGGCTCTGGTGTAGGCCAGCAGCTACAGCTCTGATTAGACCCCTAGCCTGGGAACCTCCATATGCCGCAGGTGTGGCCCAAGAATTGGCAAAAAGACCAAAAAAAAAAAAAAAAAGATTTCACCCTTCAGTTGCAGGTTCAAGTATAGAGCAATGGTTTTTGCATTCCTTCCTTTAGAACAATCCTAAATCTTTTAAGTGAATAAAATCTTTTAAGTGAAAAAAAGGCTGAACCATGGAATTCCTGCTGTAGAAGGGTGTAAGGATCCTGTGTGATCTCTGTGGTGGAGTGGGTTCACTCCCCAGCCTGGGAACTTCCACATGCTGCAGGAGCAGACAAAAAAAAAAAAAAAAAAAAAAAAAAAAGCTGAACTATACTTAAAAACTGTATGTGGGAGTTCCCGTCGTGGCGCAGTGGTTAACAAATCCAACTAGGAACCATGAGGATCCCTAGCCTTGCTCAGTGGGTTAAGGATCTGGCGTTGCCGTGAGCTGTGGTATAAGTTGCAGACACAGCTCGGATCCCACATTGCTGTGGCTCTGGTGTAGGCCGGTGGCTACAGCTCCGATTGGACCCCTAGCCTGGGAACCTCCATATGCCGAGAGAGCGGCCCAAGAAATGGCAAAAAGGCAAAAAACAAAACAAAACAAAAACAAACAAAAAAAACCTATGTGACATTTGTACATATATGGATAAGATCTGGACTGAAAACACAGACACATGAAAGCAGTCTAATATGCTTGCAAGAGTGTAGGTATATTTTTATTTAAATGTATGTTAACATGGCTACCTTACATATGAAATAACTGTAAATAATACTACAGTGGTGATGACACGGAAGATCTCCACTGGCTAGGGAGAAAGATCGGATGGGGACAGGTAAGTATGTACAACGAAATCTTTTTCTGAAGATTATGATCTTTCCAACCGAGGTAAACTTCTGGGCATCTCTATGTCCTTTTCTGTTCTTGAAGGTTTACTACCAGCTCAAGGAAACAGCCTTAAGTTCAGAGGTTCAAAATCTGGGAAGTCTCTGAAAAAGTTGTCTTGAGATAGGAATTTGAAGAGACAACTGACTAAAAAGGCTTTCAAGGAACACTGATTCTCATGATGCTATATTTTCATTGGTATGTGATGCACTAGAATTTTTTTCCAGGCAAAGATGGATGCTTTGGAGGAAATACAAAGGAGTTTTTGCTCCAAAGGTGCAAAGCATTGCCATGTTGCTCACTGGTAGCCTGCCTGGCAGGAAACCAAGGTTGTAGGCCCTTTTTCCACCATCCAGTAACTTTTATGACCATGACCACGACATATATAACCTCCCTTTATGTGTACTCATCTGTAAAGTGAGGGCAATCATACCTGCCTACTTTAAGCCCTACAAGACTGCTGCAAGAATAAAATGAAATAACAAATAAGATCAGCTGATACTGACACCTTGCTATCTTCAGGCACTTTCCTTTTAATTTCAATGACACTTCCTCAGAAGATCCAGCTGCATCACATAAGACAAGGGCTAGAACTAGAACCATATTTTGGTTTGTAAGAATCACAAAAGTAAGCTTCATGACACAACTTTCCAAATGACACCAAACTGTAACCTTCATGAAGACAAGGGCAGGGTCTGTGTGGGTCCTAACTAGATGCTCAGCCCTGCGCCAGGAGGCTAATACAAAACAGTCAGTCGACAGGTATTTGTCAAATGGACATGAAGATTGGCCCTCGTGATTATCTGTTTGGAGAAGCTGACTAAGAAAGGTGCCCATACCTAGGGTCTGAGTGCAGTGCTCTATATCCCAGCTGATATGGAAGGCAGTCAAAGGGGGGAATTTGGAAAATATGTACTAATGGCTCACTTCTTGCTATGCTTAAGCAATATGTTATGTTTGACTTTGAACACTACGTATTGTATAACTGCGGATGTGAGCATTGTGGTTATAGATTATACAAAACAGCCATCTATTACTGGATGTGGTATATAGAGTTAAATCACTGACTTTTCAAACCTTACTAGGAAGGTAGAGAGTAGTTTGCTTCACTACTGGTAGAGGGTTTGCAGCATGAATTGTTGATCATGTTTCCTTCAGTTTGGGTTACAGGTTCCAGTAACTATTCTTTTTACCAGATTATACAGTTCTTTTTACCCAACCTATAATAAAGGATGGGTTGAATGAGCCTCTTTAGAATGACATAATCTTTTTTCATTCTAAAAAATTCTTGGGTTCCTGTCGTGGCACAGTGGTTAACGAATCCGACTAGGAACCATGAGGTTGCGGGTTCGGTCCCTGCCCTTGCTCAGTGGGTTAATGATCCGGCGTTGCCGTGAGCTGTGGTGTAGGTTGCAGACGCGGCTCGGATCCCGCGTTGCTGTGGCTGTGGCATAGGCCAGTGGCTACAGCTCCGATTCAACCCCTAGCCTGGGAACCTCCATATGCCACGGGAGCGGCCCAAGAAATAGCAACAACAACTACAACAACAACAAAAAAGACAAAAGACAAAAAAAAAATTCTTGTGTGTGCATGTGTGTGTGTGTCTTAAGAGTCAGACAAATAAACTTGGGATCTTTGGAACAAACATTTCTTCACCTAAAAATAAAAAGGGAAAATATGAAAGAGAATTTGAACAAAATCTGATTATGTCATTGCTGGTACTGAGCTGAGCCTGATCAGAGAGCCTGGGAGCTGAGGAATCCCTGCTTTCCTGAGGGCAGGTTTACAAGCAGCTGGGACTTTATGACGGCTTGCCACATTTTATTCATCCTCAAATTATGGTCATTTAAAATAGGAAGACATGGAGTTACCATTGTGGCACAGTGGAAACGAATCTGACTAGGAACCTTCATGAGGTTGAAGGTTCGATCCCCGGCCTCGCTTAGTGGGTTAAGGATCTGGTGTTGCTGTAAGCTGTGGTGTAGGTCACAGATGCAGCTCGGATCCTTTGTGTTGCTGTGGCTGTGGCATAGGCCAGCAGGTGTAGCTCCGATTAGACCCCTAGCCTGGGAACCTCCATATGGCACTAGTGCAGCCCTAAAAAGCAAGGAAAAAAAAAAAAAAAAGGAAGATAGTATTCAAAACCTGTTGATATGAAGCCTTCTACTCCATCATCATTTACTTTAATTTTTCATGAGACCATATATGAGGTTTAGAAGTGTCATGTTTGTCTTTTCTGCCTGTCTTTTCTTGCTTAGGATTAAATCTTCATCCACAAAAAAGATCTTTATTAAAGACATAGGTTCTATTTTTAAGTTATAGTTATTAGATAACTCATATGATAGTTATATTGGACTAGTGTTCTACATATATATATTTTTTTGTCTTTTGTCTTTTTGTTGTTGTTGCTGTTGCTATTTCTTGGGCCGCTCCCGCGGCATATGGAGGTTCCCAGGCTAGGGGTTGAATCGGAGCTGTAGCCACTGGCCTACGCCAGAGCCACAGCAATGCAGGATCCGAGCCGCGTCTGCAACCTACACCACAGCTCACGGTAATGCCGGATCGTTAACCCACTGACTGAACAGGGCAGGGACTGAACCCGCAACCTCATGGTTCCTAGTCGGATTCGTTAACCACTGCGCCACGACGGGAACTCCCTACATATATTTTTAAGTATCAAGTGTTAACTGTTTACACTGTCTTAAGAGAGATTTTTTTTTTCTTTTTAACTCACTGTGCCAGGCTGGGGATTGAACCTGAATCCTGAGCTGCAGAGATGCCACTGATCTCCTTGCACCACAGTGGGAATTCCTAAGAGAATTATTTTTACCTAAGGAGAATGGATCATCATTTTATTGTTAAGTTGCAATGTGACCCCTCAGTCCCTAGCACTGTGGAAATATTTTAATGCCTAATTTTCAAATAATGGAACATTTAAAACATAACTTAAAATCTGCAGTTCTTTTTTACATGGCATTACTTGAAGTCACACACACACAGTCTCACATCCAAATGTACAATGCAGTTTCTTTAAAAGAATTATTCATCCTTGATACTGTCAGAAAATATTCTTTCTAATGGAAATGTTGAAGAAAAGAGGATAACATTTTGATGTTATTCTATGAAGTCATTCTTTCTATTTTCTATATTTTTGGGCCACACCTGTGACATGCAGAAGTTCGTGGGCCAGGCATAGGACATGAGCCACTGCAGAAACCAGAGCCACAGTGGTGACAACAGTGGATCCTTAACCTACTGAGCCACCAGGAATCCCCATTCTTTCTGTTTTCATATCCATTTTACAGATGTGGGTATGGAGTTGGAAGAAACCATCACAAGAGGAGGACCTGGGACAACAGCCAAGCTGATTAGTTGGAGGGCTGAAGCAAAGGTAACCCCATCACCTGGGTCCTTGCCTGTCCCTCTTCTGGCCTGGGGGCATTAGGAGGAGGGGAGGGGGCTCTGGCTCTAGGTTGGAGTTTTGCTTCTCCCCCATTCCCACTCAAAATTGGCCAAGATGTACATCTGTGATATTTCCCTGGATCCTCACCCCCTCCTCCCAAAAGGATGTACAAATAAAGGCATCAGACATTCTACTGAGTATCATTTGGGAAGATGAGCACATAATATAAAATTAACACATGCCTGGGACAAGCTGACACCATGGAAGAGAGAAAATGAAGGGACTGACTGACTTGGGAGAACATGAAGGTAACAGAGCAAATAGGGCAGGAATCATTTGAAAGATAATTAATGTCTTCAAACATTTAAAAGAAGGGATCACATACATGAAAGGTTATTGCATATTTTTTCAATTTAGAGATCTTGGAAATGAAATAGCTAGTTGTTTAAAAACCCTTGGGGCCATCGACAGATGACTGGATTAACTAAATGTGGTATATTTGAATGGGATACTTTTCAACCTTAAAAAGAAATGAAATTCTGACACCTGCTACAACGTGGGTGAACTTTGAGAACGTTATGCTAAGTGAAATAAGCCAGACACAAAAAGACAAATACTTAGGACTCCTCCTATATGAGGAACATAGAATAGGCAAATACATAGAGAAAGAATATAGAATAGAGATTTCTGGGGGTGGGGTGTGTGCAGGGGGAGGATGGGACATTATTGTTTAATGGGTGTGAGGCTTCTGTTTGAGATGATGAAAAGTTCTGGAAATGAATAGTGATCATGGTTGTGCAACATTATGAATGTACTTAATGCCACTGAGTTGTATACTTAAAAATGGTTAAAACAGTTTTAATTTGGTTTTTTTTTTCTGTTTTTTTTTTTTTTTAAGGCCTCACCCACAGGGTATGGAAGTTCCCAGGCTAGGGGTCAAGTCAGAGCTACAGCTGCGGGCCTATGCCACAGCCACAGCCACACCAGATCCAAACCATATCTGTACCCTACATCACAGCTTGTGGCAATGTCGGATCCTTAACCCATTACATGAAGCCAGGGAATGAACCCACATCCTCATGATAACCATGCCTGGTTCATAACCTACTGAGCCACAATGGGAACTTCCTAAAATGGTCAATTTCATGTCATGTATATATTACCACAACAAAAACAATCACTTTGGGTAACATAGGAAAATGAGAATAGCAGCTGATGAAGAATTTCATCCCAAGTTAAGAGGCATGGCAGATACATGTAAAAGTGCTGATATTGATCCACATATATGCTATTGACTTTGTGGTCAGCATTCCTCATCAACTTCTCTACCATAGAAATCCCTGTAGAGGGCCCAGTCCATTCCCACCCACCTAATAAGCCCCAGCCTGGCTGCACTGGCTGCTCTTGGCACCTGGCTTTGTGCCTTAACAACACCTGTGTCCACCTGTGCCTTAGGTGGGGCCCTCCGAGGGGTGCTCTGGGAGGCAACCCCCTCCCCAGCCAGCAGCCTCTCACCAACCATGGCTTCTTCTAAGAGCACAGGTCTCAGAAGATGAGAGACTGCACAATCACAGATTTGATCATGTAGAGGGGTCAGAAAAACCTTCCTCCAGCTTCCAGTAGCCCAAGGTGAAAATTGGAAATCCAGTATCCTCCCTTCTTACCCCTGGAGCCCTGGCCTGCCCCTTCTTTCTCAATCCGGCCTTTTCATGGTGGTTGCAGTCTTTTCTCAGGGTCTCACAGTCCACCCACCCCCCAACCCCCAACCCCTGTCCTGCAGAGAGGAGATGTGCAAGGAGAGTAGTAAGCAGAGGAAGCCCACGACTTGGGGCCAAAAGGTTGGGGAGGGGAACAAAGGGGCCTGCAAAGCAAAGGGAAGATGTGGGCTGAAGGCTGCTGGTCTTGATTGGGTTTCATCCCCTGGGCCTCCAGAAGGACTTACAGCCTGTTAGTTCAAATGCACCCAGATTAATCTGTCCACGGATTCTGACTACCCCACGCAAACCCCACCTGCCACCCATTTTTGATGGATCCAGGATCCCTGAGTGAACCTGTCCAGGAGAAGCCTCAACTCAGACCAGTAAAAACCTAGCAGATTCGCGTTGTCCAGGCTTTTGCTGATGTGGGGGGTGGGGGAGGGGGATGAGGGATGGAGGATGGAAAGGTCTGGAAGTACCCTTCTATCTCAGCTCGATAAAGCTGTCCATTCTAACCAGTGATTGATTAAATGGCCCATATGTGACTGTGCAGTTGAAAGTGCACAGAACTAGCTGCCCACAGTCTGAGTAACAGCAGCACTGGGGAGCTCACTACATGCCAGGCCTCACGGTGCTCTTCATGGGTCACTGCCCCAGAACCACATGTGAGGCAAGAGTTGCTTTCTTCTGTTTATGAAATGAGGAAATTGAAGCTCAGAAATAGTTCATAATTCCCCAAGGTAATAGAGCAATCAGTAGGATTGTGCAATCTGACTCTGGGGTCATGGCCCCAACCACTGACATAGGTGTCCCTGGAGCCTAGTTTTTTTTTTTTTTTTTTTTGCTACTTCTTGGGCCGCTTCCGAGGCATATGGAGGTTCCCAGGCTAGGGGTCCAATCAGAGCTGTAGCCACCGGCCTACGCCAGAACCACAGCAACTCGGGATCCGAGCCGCATCTGCAACCTACACCACAGCTCACAGCAACGCCGGATCGTTAACCCACTGAGCAAGGGCAGGGACTGAACCCGCAACCTCATGGTTCCTAGTCGGATTCGTTAACCACTGCGCCACGACAGGAACTCCTGGAGCCTAGTTTTAATTCTGCTACAGATCCCTGTGTGACTTCATAGAAGTCATCTGTCTGCTTTCCTTACCTGTAAGTAATGATCGAGCTGCTTGTGAGTTGAGGTTTTATGACTATTATTTGAACACTCGCTTTTGAGAAGTCCTTTGCTGATAGATGTTGAATTAATAAAAATGTTTTTCAATGAACTTCCTGGTATACCTGAATTTTACAAGGCCATTTATTGCAAAGAGGCCTCTTTTAATCACTAGGCTTTACTGTCTAGTAGCTACTCAACCCCAAACTGACCTCCTACATCCCAAGACAAGCACTAAAAGATAAACATTTAGTTTCCTCTGCTTTTGGATAAACCTTTTTATCTGGGGTCCACTGTTTCTAGGGAGGCTTCATTTCTTCCCTGCCCTCTGGTAATAAGACCAGCTTTGCCTCGTGAACTCAAACTTAACCGCTTAGAAAGCTATTTATTTGCCTAGAAGTACCGCCACTGATTTCTATAACATACTGAATTCCAGTGCAACCAGGATTTGCAACAAAATCCATTTTTGTACAAATCGCTTGTCTGTGTTAAGCAATCAGACAAACCCCACATCATTGTGAGAAAATTTGGGATGGTCTAAATAGATCAGAATATTGTATTTGGAATTAGAGAGCCTGGTGTTCAAATCTTAACACCTACTTTTTTTTTTTTTTTTTTAAAGTGGTGTGTCTTTGGACAAGTCAATTAGCGTCTCAGTCTCCTCAAATTTCTAAAATATTTTTCCTATAATAGCAAACAACTGTATAGACACTATCAATGTATTTCATCCTCCCAACAACCTCATATATTGGTATTTTATTATCTCCATTTTACTGATGAGTTAAACTCAGTTACTAAGTCAGGGTGGAATCAGAATTTGACCAGGCAGTTGGCCCCAGACTTATGCTCTTAACCATAGCAGAAACTTAATTGGCTTAGAGAACACACAACTCCCAACGCCCTGGCCAGACTTTCCTTCTCCAAGCTCCCGGTGATTTGTCACTGAAGAAGCCAAGTTCTAACCCATATATGGGAGGAATGCGGAGTAAGGTTTATATTCTTAAATCCCTGGTAGAAGTATCAGCTGTGTCCCGCATGATTTTATTCAACTCAGAAGACTGACCTCTGGGAAAGGATGGGGCCTCGTCTTGTTCTAAAAATGCTGAGAGAGTTGAGAATTGCCTTTGAACTCATCTTCAGGGATCGAGCTGGCCTAAGCCATAGAAACACTTACTGTGCAAAGAGCAGACAGAGGTGAGCCTTCCCAGTGCTGCCAGCTCTGGGTTCAGCTGAGAAAAGGCCAATATTTTTGTCCTCAATACTTTTCTGCTTCCTTTGAAAAATGTTTTATTGTGAGACTTTCAACCTGGTGGCCTGTGGCCTCATACAACCCATAGAACTAACCTGTTCGGCTTGCAAATCGTTGACCTACAGATTTCTTAAAAATGTAATTAATTGTCAGAGTTCCCATTGTGGCTCAGTGTTTAACAAACCCGACGAGCATCCATGAGGACACAGATTCGATCCCTGGCCTTGATCCGTGGGTTAAGGATCCAGTGTTGCCGTGAGCTGTGGTGTAGGCTGGCAGCTGCAGCTCTGATTTGATCTCTAGCATGGGAACCTCCATATGCTGAGGTGCAGCCCTAAAAAGACAAAAAGGTTAAAAAAAAATGTTATTAGTTGTCAACATTTAGCAAGAAGTGTTCACAGTTATATCCAAGCTGCTGGCCTGCTGAAAAAGCTGAAGGTCTGACCACAGTCACACACATCAGCCGTTACCAGGAGGTCAGCAGAGGCTGCCACCATTGGAACATACGTGAGCACCACTTTCCACCCCTAGGAGCCCGTTTCACTAATGCTCATACCTCCCAGACTCCTAATAGCAACCGAAGGGGCCATTGCTATTCTCGCCTCTTAGGGCTTTCCCCTGACATCAGCTTCTTTCAGCAGATACCTGACGTCTTTCTGACTGAAGTTGATTCACTTCATGCACTCATTAGGGACTATTTCCAGGTTAAACACACAAACACACACACACACTCACAACACACACACATACACACCTTAGCCTTTCTAAAATGCAAACATCTCCTTAGAAGCCATTAAGGGAATGGTGTTAATAATGAGGATTTCAGTCATGCAGAAAATCCATTTTATCAGATGGCCTTTTGGCAGGGCTTGCTTGACAATAAATCATCTTCAGAGCATAAAATATATACATTTGAAACTGCAGGTTTTTTTAAAGTTTTCATTTCACAAATGAAATGCCAGAATTATGTAGATAACACGCTCCAAATGTCATGCCTGCAGAAAACTGTAATGGTGATCAATTTCAGCTAACTTCTTCAGGGACTGTTATTTGAAAACTTGAACTAGAACATACATAAGTGAATAAGACAATCCTCCATAGAGAGAATTTTCAACAGAAAATTTTCAGTCCTCCAAATTGGGATATGTGGTCTGAGGGTTTTTTGCTCTTTTTTTTTTTTTTAAACAACTTGATACTTTCTAAGAGAATATCCTACTCTGGATTGTTTTAAGGTATATTTCACAACTCATATTTCTTGACAGTAGTTAAACCTTAAATACTAAGTTAGGATCTCTGGACAATCTAGAACTATAGTCCCATCTCTATGAAAGTCCATTTAGACATGAGTGGATATAAATGAAGACAGCATATCATCAAAGCCATAATGGAGAGTAATCAGTAATTACAGATTTATGTTATATTTAGCATGTTTTAGAGATGTATAAGAAGTGTTTCTTTCTTTCTTTTTTTTCGGCTGCGCCCAGGGCATGCCGAAGTTCCTGGGCCAGAACAGAACCCACACCACAGCAGCAACCTGACTGCTGCAGGGATAACGCCAGATCCATAACCTGCTGCACCACCAGTGGACTCCAAAAGTATTTCTCATTTCTCTACTGGGAACGAGAAAGCATTGCTGAAAGCAGTGCAGGTGTGCTATCCAGAAAGAGCAAGACAGATGTGTACATGGCAGTTTGAAGTCTTATATGTACAGTCCTAGTGTTGGGGAAATGGCTCGGATCGTCAGTGTCGGAAAATGAGACACATGAACACGGGGAGATCTCAACAAGGCTTTTTACTTCTGCAGAAAGGTGCAGATACTCAAAAAGCACAGCTTAGAAGACCCTCCCTATTTATTCCCAACGCAAGTGATGTACCTGTCCCCTTCCCATTGGTCAGGTCAGGGTGCACATTCTTCTGGGTTGGCTAATTTGAAACAAATTGTTACTGGGAGAAGAGAGAAAGAGGAGGGGGTGGCAGGAGGGCATTTCAGCCCACAGGGAGCAAAATGGAGTAACCAAGATTTCCTCTGATAGAAAAGACATTATGTTACTTTCCACACTAGTCCTTGTTGTACCATGTTGACACAATTCAATCATTATTCCCTGCCCTTTAAAATATTTATAAAACTACTCATGGTCTTTGTTTACCTTTAATTTCACAAACTACTTTAATCAGAGTATGTTAGAAAGAATGTAGCCATCTATTTATTATATTTTATAGGATGCCCAAAGCCCTGTGCCACTCAACATCACTAGGCTTTGACAGTCTCTGAAATTGCAGCTGTTGGAAACACTTATGCTGCCAACAAAATCAACAGCCTCTTTACGTTGATGTCATCTCAATTCATGAGACACCATGTCTGCAGGTCTATCTGAGTTACAGTCTGTCACCTCTAACTTTACCCATCTCCAACAAGCAATCGAAAATCATGGCTTCTTTATTTCAAATTTCTCCATCAGCCACTTTATTAACTACTGCTAGTATTTCCTACTCTGTTTAGACTAGTAACTAGTCTCAGGCTTTTTTTTTTTTTTTTTTTGGTAACAGCTTTATTGAGATTTAATTCACATATCATCTAATTCACTCATTTAATATGTACAATTCAATTGCTTCAGCATATACACAAAACTGGGAAACCATCATCACAATAAATGTTAGAATATTCTCACTGCCCCCTAAGGAAACTCTATACCATTTAGCATTCCTCCTGCATTTCCCTCCAACCCCCTCAGCCCCTGGAAATCACTCATCTGCTTTCTGTCTCTGTAGCTTTTCTTCTTATGGACATTTTATGTAAAAGGAATCATATGGATGTGTGGTCTTTCAAGGTTCATCCATGTTATAGTTTGTATAAGTACTTTGTTCACTGCCAATAATATTTCATCTTATGGCTACATTTAATATTTCATCTTACACCACATTTAATATTTCATTTTATACCACATTTAAGTCTAAAGAGAGGGAGTTCCTGCTGTGGTGCAGTGGGTTAAGAATCCAATTGCAGGCGTTCCCGTCATGGCTCAGCAGTAACAAACCTGACTAGTATCCATGAGGATGCAGGTTTGATCCCTGGCCTCACTCAGTGGGCTAAGAATCAGCATTGCTATGAGCTGTGATGTAAGTCATAGACAGGCTCAGATCCTGTGTTGCTGTGGCTATGGCACAGGCCAGCAGCTGCAGCTCTGCTTGGATCCCTAGCTTGGGAACTTCCATATGCTGAGGGTGCGGCCCTTAAAAAAAAAAAAAAAAGAAGGAATCCAACTGCATCTGCTCAGTTGCTGCAGAGCAGCTGCGGGTTTCATCCCTGGCCCTGGCCCGGGAACTTCCATATGCCATAGATGCAGCCATGAAAAAAAATCTAGCAGTTCCCATTGTGGCCCAGTGGGAACTAGTATCCATGAGGATGCAGGTTTGATCCCTGAGCTCACTCAGTGAGTTAAGGATCCTGTGTTGCTGCAAGCTTCAGCATAGGTCACAGGTGCAGTTCGAATCCAGCGTGGCTGTGACTGGCTGTGGCATAGGACTGTTATCACAGCTCCGATTAGACTGCTAGCATGGGAACTTCCATATTCTGAGGGTGCATCTGTAAAAAGAAAAAAAAAAAACCTAATGAGGGGTTCTCCTGTGGCACAGTGGGTTAAGGATCCAGCATTGTCACTGCAGTGGCTTAAGTCGCTGCTGTGATGCAGCTGGGAATTTCCACTTGCCTCAGGCAAGTCCGAAAAAAAAACCCCAAGGATATAAAGTATTTCAATGATGTGAAGCAGGGGAGTAAACTGTTATAACCATTATGAAGAAATTGGCAATAGGATCTTCGTTTAAAAATGAGGTTACCTCAGGACATAACAATTACATTCTTTGGTATATATCCTGTAGAAATGTTGGCACAGGTTGCACAAAAGACACATACACAGATGTCCACCTTCATAATTGCAAAATACTGTTATCAATGGACTATCCATATCCATTTAATGGAATATTTCATAATGAATTACAGCCACGGATAAAACTTTAAAGGTAATGCAACTTTCCAGAACACATACAATATGCAAAACATGCATGTAATTTAAAAAATTTAAAACAAAACTAATATCTGCTTTTATTTCTCTAAAAGCATTTACTTATTTTAAAACCTAGCCCCTTCCTCCCACCTCAACTAGGGTTCTTTGACATTTACGAGAAAAAGAAATTTTTTTTTTCTAAACAAAGGGCTGTATTGCAATTATACTGGACAATCGGTAGAGTCAAAGAAAACACTTGAACCATAAAACCTTGAAATGCAATCAAGGCAGCACTGAAGTCCTAAGCAAAGGTCCTTCCCTGTGGACCTTGCCATTGTGTGACTCTGCTTCTGACACCTTAAGTTCTCTGTGGGTTTTCTCCTTGGAAATTAAAATTCCAAGGGCATGTCATTGACCCAGTTTAGTCTCACTGTCCTTGCAGTGGGTGTGCTCGTCCAGCATGTTCCCTTCTATTACTGGTTGTGAAGCCGAGGGGAAAGTGCCTCTTGGATCTCAGACCTTGGGGCCTGATGCTATTCTCTGAGGGGCATGGCTAGGTCAGCAGAGAGCTCACACTTCTCCCCAGGCTGCTCCTAGCCAATCACCAGGCTCCAGGGGCCTGACCTCCCTGGGACTTGCTTCAGACTCCATCAGTGGGAGCCCACCCTCTTGGTAAGCAGCATTCTGTGCTTCCTGCAAAATTTCCTCCCTCACTGTATTGGGTCAACATATCTGATTTTAACAGACAACAGGTTTGTTCCTGGTGGTCTTTGGAATTTGAAGCTTTAACACTGTTAGAAAGTTCCAGATCATAGACAACAACAACAACAACAACAACAACAATAATAATAATAATAATAAAATAAAATGGAGTTCCCATCGTGGCTCAGTTGTTAACGAATCCAACTAGGGACAATGAGGTTACAGGTTCGATCCCTGGCCTCGCTCAGTGGGTTAAGCATCTGGTGTTGCCGTGAGCTGTGGTGTAAGTCACAGACGTGGCTCGGATCTGGCTTGCTGTGGCTATGGCGTAGGCCAGCAGCTACAGCTCCGATTAGACCCCTAGCCTGGGAACCTCTATATGCTGTGGGAGCAGCCCTAGAAAAGGAAAAAAGACAAAATAATAATAATAATAATAATAATAATAATAATAATAATAATAATAATAATGAAAGTTCCACACTGATTGGCTAATGAAGGGGTGACCTGTGTCTCTGAAGCCTGTTCTGCCAGCTTCTAATCTTGGAGACACAGCTACGACAAAAACTCCCAGGTGTATGTTTCTTACAGCATCGCTGTTTGGCTTAGCAGTTTCTCATTAGACAATTCTGTTTTAATCAGTTCTTGGCAAACGAGCCAACTGGCAGTGGGTACAAAGTGCACTGATAAGTAGTCTCGATGTTAGAAAACGGTTTTTTTGAGTGCCAGGTGTTTTCTGTGTGTGTGTGCTAAGCACTGTGGTAAGTGTCTGGCAAGGACTGAAACATTCAAAACCCAGAATAACCCTTTATAGTAGGTGTCATTATTACCCCCATCTCCGAAATTATGAAACAGGGTCAGAGAACAAAAAGTGGCAAAAGAAGTGGCTCCAAGACTAGAGGCAGCTTGACTTCACAGCCAGGCTTAACCAATAAGCACATAGACCTCGTTCTAGTTTCAACTCTGCTGCAATCTTGCCACAACCACAGATAAGCCATTTACCTCTAAGGTCAGACTCCTCATTCTCAAGTTAGAACTATTCTAGGACATACAACTTCCTGTGAACTCAGTGTTTATACATTCAGCTACCTACCTGACTTTTTATCAAGAACTGTAAGAGTTTGTAATTTTACTCATCTGTAAGCTAAGAAGCCAGCCTGCCAGTTTCATTGGTGCTATCAGAAAACATGACATATTTATATCAAAATGACAAAGGGCTTTATTACTCACGGCACAGCAAGTGTCATGAGATCATATCCACATTGGTTCCCCTCATTCCTCAGGGGTCAGCAGGGTAACCTGGAGCAGCTCGGGTAGATGGTGGGCACGTAATAGGTTTGCATCACAGTAGAGGAGGCCTGAGCACAGGGACCCCAAATCTTTTATAATAGACAGTAAGCCTGACTGACCTTTCCCTAGAGGGAGACATTATCTTTATTATACTGGACAGTAAGCAAACTTGACCTCATTATCTTTATTATACTGGACAATAAACAAATCTGCCCTCTGCTCTGAAAGAGACCCTCCTGCTATATTTTCCAAAATGTCCACTATATAAACATCTTTGAAAAGACAGTCTGGAGCAAGGGCTTTCCATGCTTCTGCTCACAAGATGTGCAGATATGAGAGATCCATGGAAAATTATCTCCCAACAGTATCCATTCCTTATTGCTACATTCGCTTGTCTTCTGGTGAATTTTCTCATAAATGAGATGCTCTGATGATGCTGACCAATAGAGGCTGGGACCAGAACCATTCATTTTGTCCCATACAGCATTTAAAGCTACTGTCCATAGGATCCAAGCAGCAGGGAGAGACCAATGCAAAATTGACCTTAACCATACTCCCTCTGCTCCTGGGGCCCTGGACCCAACCAGCTGGACAAATCTCACAGCATCACTGGCATTGAGGGTCTGTACTGACCTTTCCACATGGTGCAAGGCGTTCCCCCAGGGGCAGCAGTATGTATCAGTGACTGCACCATCTCTGACTTGGCTCACAGAGAAAAGGTCTAGGGCAATTCTGACATCCATTATAACCCTGGCCAAGGAGTTGAGGCTGAACTGACGACCTCCTCGTCCAAATCCTTGAGCCTTTCATTAAAGTCAGGACAAACTTCGTACCCTTTTCCAACCGGTTGACATCCATTATAGGGAAAACTGTCTGCAATGTGAGCATGAGTGATGAGTCAGTTATCCTTCTGGAAGGTTCTCCTGAATAACTGTGAAGAGCCTCATTTGGGGGCGATCTCTGCAGTCATCTTAGGGCTACATGACCTCCTGGTGGTGTTTTCTTAAACACTTGAAGGTCTCTTAGGCCTACCCCTAAAGTACAAGCCCGTGTAGTTTTGGAAAGGAAGTAAATTAATGCCCGGCTTCTCTACAAGATGTGAGGCACCAGAAGTCCACACAGAACCCCTAGAAAGAAAGCGTGTTGACAAAGTTGGAAACCCCCCCAGCGTGACTCATGTCAGGGGAAGACACAGATTGAGTGCCTCCCATGTGACTTCCTGGAGGGCTGGTAAGCCCTAGAGTGCCCAGTTCAGCTTGAGTAATAAGTCTAGTCCTTGCTTTGCTGCAGGCCCAGGTTGGCCAGTTTGTCCGTGCCACTGACGAGTAGCACTTGTGCACCTTGTGGAATAATCGAGCAATATCTCTAGGAATGGGGATGGGAAGATATCCACAGGTGTGGACAGATGTTTTGCACAGGAGATGTAGGAGCTGGGGACACTCCCTTATGTTTCCAGTGGCTTCTCCAACAGGTTAAGAGGCTGACAGTCAAATCATGGTCAGAGCTATCTGGCAGGGAATGGAAGACGCAGCAGTCAAACTTAAGGGACTTAACAGAATTTATAAGAAACTCATTGGGGCATTTTTTCTTTGTGAGGAAGGCCTCACGCAGTTCTGAAAGACAAAGATTATGAACAGTTCTCTCTTCCCCATTCTCACTCCCACCCTGTTTGTGGGTGTTTTTCTCTCTCCATCAACCACAAAATCAGTGAGTAGCGATAACTTCACCTTTTCCAATCATCCTCTACTTCACCCAGACCTATATGCAACAGGAACTAAGGCATCTTTTAAAAACTTACAGAGATCTATTATGCCTCCCCACTTTGACCCACATGGTCCACTGAAGAGAAACTGTTTGAACGGTACTCAGCCAAATGATCATTATCTTCAGAAAAGCAGGAATTATGGTAGACCCCAAAACCAAGGGAGCAATAATTAAAGAGCCATCAGAATAATGGAACATCACCCTTTTTCATCTTTGGTTTGAATCCTCAAAGTCCAATTTCCCAACAGAATTTTAATTTTAGCCTAGTTTGACTCACTTGTTCACTCTGGGCTAGGAAAACCTCAGTTGGCAATTCTATTAAGTCCTGGAATTGAGAAAGGGGGTATTTCAGAGGGAGAGGAAAGAAAATTGATCAGGCGAATCCAACACATGTTCATTGCTTTATTTGTCATGGTTCCCCACGAGCACTCTCTTGACTGTTACGGAAAAATCACTCATGACACTTGTTAAAGATAGTAAGAGTTTGGGACTAGCATATGTTAACTATTATATATAGAATGGACAAACAACAAAGTCCTACTGTGGAGCACAGGGAACTATATACAAAATCCTGTGGTAAACCATCGTGGAAAATAATATGAAAAAGAATATATTTTTACACTTCGAAATGAACATGACATTGTAGATCAACTCTACGTCAATTAAAAAGAAAAGATGGTAAGGAAGATTTTATTCAAGGCGAGCTCCAACAATGGGTTTTGTAATATGGGAGAGAGGTCTGGTTCTACTCCAAATGCAATAAGGACAAATGAAGATGTACAGCCAAAGAGCAGGAAGAGGGTCAGTGGGTGGAAAATTGAGAGGAAACATCAGAGGTAAGGGTGGTGGTGGGGATTCTGGTTAAATCAGATGGATAGGATAACACTGCTGAAGGCGGGCCAGGGTGATGAAATATATAGGGTAGAAGATATGGAATTTGATCAGATATCAGTGGCAGGGAATTTTCTGATAAGTGGACTCAGTAGGATTCTTGCTAAAACTGGATGGAATGGGCAGAGCCACTGCATTAGAGGACAGAGCCCAAGATCAGGGCCTTGTCAGAAAGAGGGCTCAGAAGAGCCCGACTCCACTTTGATCAAGGAGAGGAGAGTCTTTGTCATGGCCCATCCTATTTTCTTCAGTCACACATTTCACTAATTCTTTTATCAAACATGCAGTGAGTGAGAAGCATTAACACAACAACAGTAATAATAATAACAGCAAATGTAAGCAAGGGCACAGTGGAAGAATCTGCCTCATCGGATTTAGAATCCATGATTCCATGACTGAGTTACTACCATCACCTGACTTAATAATTGAAATAAGATGTCATATAGCTCATTTTTTGAGTAGAAGAATGTGTAGACTTTCTATACCTGCACTGTCCAAATACCATGGCCAGTAGCCACACGTGGCTATGGGCCACTTGCCACATGGCTAGTCCAAACTGTAAATGTAAAATACACATTGCCTTTCAAAGACATCATAGGACCCCAAATCAGAGAGCACGGCAACTCTAAGATTGCAAATGTTGTGAGTAATCTACAACTGACGAGAGTGGGACTGAATATGGGAGAGGTTCATCAGAAAAGTCCTTGACATCAGAAAGACCATGGGGAGAAATACTCAGAATCCTAGAGTGAGCGAGCTGAGGCCAGCAAGGATGATTTGTTCTGTGGTTCTGTCTATGGACAAAGAGAATTCTTTGTGGATGACATCTGTTTGACTCATATTTTCAAAAGAAAATTATCGGAGTTCCCTGGTGGTGCAGTATGTTAAGGACACAGTGTCGTCACTGCTGTGGCATAGGCTCAATCCCTGGCCCAGGAACTTCCAAATAAAACAAAAAACAAATCTAAGGAAAATTACCAAAATGCATACAGACCATAGTCATACATAAATCCTGTTTGAAATGTGTTCTGACCTACCCCGATCCAGCAAACTGTTTCATTTTGCATCTTAGCACTTCAATTTTGCTATTGGGCTCCTCCCATTCTTTTTTTTATTTATTTTTTAATTTTCCCACTATACAGCAAGGGGGTCAGGTTATCCTTACATGTATACATTACAATTACATTTTTTCCCCAGCCTTTCTTCTGTTGCAACATGAGTATCTAGCCAAAGTTCTCAATGCTATTCAGCAGCATCTCCTTGTAAATCTATTCTAAGTTGTGTCTGATAAGCCCAAGGTCCCGATCCCTCCCACTCCCTCCCCCTCCCATCAGGCAGCCACAAGTCTCTTCTCCAAGTCCATGATTTTCTTTTCTAAGGAGATGTTCATTTGTGCTGGATATTAGATTCCAGTTATAAGTGATATCATATGGTATTTGTCTTTGTCTTTCTGGCTCATTTCACTCAGTATGAGATTCTCTAGCTCCATCCATGTTGCTGCAAATGGCATTACGTCATTCTTTTTGATGGCTGAGTAGTATTCCATTGTGTATACATACCACTTCTTCCTAATCCAATCCTCTGTCGATGGACATTTGGGTTGTTTCCATGCCCTGGCTATTGTGAATAGTGCTGCAATGACCATGCGGGTGCACGTGTCTCTTTTAAGTAGAGTTTTGTCCGGATAGATGCCCAAGAGTGGGATTGCGGGGTCATATGGAAGTTCTATGGATAGATTTCTAAGGTATCTCCAAACTGTTCTCCATAGTGGCTGTACCAGTTGACATTCCCACCAACAGTGCGGGAGGGTTCCCTTTTCTCCACAGCCCCTCCAGCACTTGTTATTTGTGGATTTATTAATGATGGCCATTCTGACTGGTGTGAGGTGATATGTCATGGTAGTTTTGATTTGCATTTCTCTTATAATCAGCGATGTTGAGCATTTTTTCATGTGTTTGTTGGCCATCTGTATATCTTCTTTGGAGAAATGTCTATTCAGGTCTTTTGCCCATTTTTCCATTGATTGGTTGGCTTTTTTGCTGTTGGGTTGTATAAGTTGTTTCTATATTCTAGAGATTAAGCCCTTGTCGGTTGCATCATTTGAAACTATTTTCTCCCATTCTGTAAGTTGTCTTTTTGTTTTCTTTTGGGTTTCTTTTGCTGTGCAAAAGCTTTTCAGTTTGATGAGGTCCCATGGGTTTCTTTTTGCTCTCATTTCTATTGCTTTGGGAGACTGACCTGAGAAAATATTCATGATGTTGATGTCCGAGAGTGTTTTGCCTATGTTTTCTTCTAGGAGTTTGATGGTGTCCTGTCGTATATTGAAGTCTTTCAGCCATTGTGAGTTTATTTTGGTGCATGGTGTGAGGGTGTGTTCTAGTTTCATTGCTTTGCATGCAGCTGTCCAGGTTTCCCAGCAATGCTTGCTGAATAGACTTTCTTTTTCCCCTTTTATGTTCTTGCCTCCCTTGTCAAAGATTAATTGACCATAGGTGTCAGGGTTTATTTCCGGATTCTCTGTTCTGTCCCATTGGTCTGTCTGTCTGTTTTGATACCAGTCCCACACTGTCTTGATGACTGTGGCTTTGTAGTATTTCTTGAAGTCTGGGAGAGTGATGCCTCCTGCTTGGTTTTTGTTTCTCAGGATTGCTTTGGCGATTCTGGGTCTTTTGTGGTTCCATATAAATGTTTGGATTGTTTGTTCTAGTTCCGTGAAAAATGTCCTGGGTAATTTGATAGGGATTGCATTGAATCTGTAGATTGCTTTGGGTAGTATGGCCCTTTTTACAATATTGATTTTCCCAATCCAGGAACATGGACTATCTTTCCATTTCTTTACATCTTCTTTGATTTCTTTGATGAAAGTTTTATAGTTCTCGGCATATAGGTCCTTTCCCTCCTTGGTCAGGTGTATTCCGAGGTATTTGATTTTGTGAGGTGCAATTTTAAAAGGTATCGTATTTTTGTATTCCTTTTCTAATATTTCATTGCTGGTATACAGAAATGCAACTGACTTCTGAATGTGAATCTTATATCCTGCTACTTTGCTGAATTTATGAATCAGTTCAAGGAGTTTTGGGGTTGAGTCCTTAGGGTTTTCTATGTATAGTATCATGTCATCTGCATACAGTGACCGTTTGATCTCTTCTCTTCCTATATGGATGCCTTTTATTTCTTTGGTTTGTCTAATTGCTGTGGCTAGGACTTCCAAAACTATGTTGAAGAGCAGTGGTGAGAGTGGGCATCCCTGTCTTGTTCCAGATTGGAGTGAGAACGCTTTCAGTTTTTCCCCATTGAGGATTATATTTGCTGTGGGTTTCTCATAAATGGCTTTGATTATATTCAGGAATGTTCCCTCTATACCCACTTTGGCGAGGGTCTTGATCATGAATGGATGTTGGACTTTGTCAAATGCTTTTTCTGCGTCTATTGAGATGATCATATGATTTTTGACTTTTTTTTTGGTTAATGTGGTGTATGATGCTGATTGATTTGCATATGTTGAACCATCCTTGTGAACCTGGGATGAACCCAACCTGGTCATGGTGTATAATTTTTTTGGTATGTTGTTGGATTCGGTTGGCTAAGATTTTGTTGAGAATTTTTGCATCTATATTCATCAATGATATTGGGCAATAGTTTTCTTTTTTGGTGGTATCTCTGTCTGGTTTTGGAATGAGGGTGATGGTGGCATCATAGAATGTCTTTGGGAGTATTCCTTCTTCTTCAACCTTTTGAAAGAGTTTAAGGAGGATGGGCACCAATTCCTCTTTACATGTTTGATAAAATTCACCTGTGAAGCCATCTGGTCCTGGACTTTTATTTGTAGGGAGTGATTTTATGAGCTCTTCAATTTCATTTCTAGTGATGGGTCTGTTTCAGTTGGTCTGTTTCTACTTGATTCAGTTTGGCAGGCTGTAAGATTCTAGAAAATTGTCCATTTCTTCCAGATTGTCAAACTTGTTGCCGTAGAGTTGTTCATAGTATTCTCTTATGGTGTTTTGTATTTCTGCTGTACCCGTTGTGATTTCTCCTTTTTCATTTATAATTTTGGTTATTTGGGTTCTTTCTCTCCTCTTTTAAGTGAGTCTGGCCAGGGGTTTGTCAATGTTGTTGACCTTTTCAAAGAACCAGCTCTTGGTTTTATTAATTTTCTGTATTGTTTTTGAGTCCCTATTTTATGGATTTCTTCTTTGATCTTTATAATTTCCTTCCTTCTGCTGACTTTAGGACTTTTTTGTTCTTCTTTTTCTAATTCATTTAGGTGGAGGGTTAAGTTGTCCATTTGGGATCTTTCTTCTTTTTTGAGAAAGGCCTGTATTGCTATAAATTTCCCTCTGAGCACTGCTTTCGCAGCATCCCATAGATTTTGAGCGGTTGTGTCTTCATTATCATTTGTTTCAAGGTAGTTTTTAATTTCCTTCTTGATTTCCTCATTGACCCATTGGTTTTTTTAGTAGCATGTTGTTTAGGCTCCATGCAGTAGGTTTTTTCTCTTTCCTTTTCCCATGGTTGGTTTCTAATTTCATGGCATTGTGGTCAGAGAAGATACTTGAGATAATTTCTATGCTCCTAAATTTATTGAGGTTAGCTTTGTGTCCCAATATGTGGTCGATTCTTGAGAATGTTCCATGAGCATTTGAGAAGAATGTGTAGTCTGCTTTTTTGGATGTAGTGTCCTGAAGATATCAATGAAGTCTAACTTTCCTCTTGTTTCCTTTAGGATCTCTGTTGCTTTATTGGTTTTCTGTCTAGAGGATCAGTCCACTGATGTGAGGGGGGTATTAAGGTCTCCTACTATGATTGTATTCTCATCCATATCTCCCTTTCTGTCTGTTAATATTTGTTGTATGTATCTGGGTGCTCCTGTATTTGGGGCATGTATGTTGACGATAGTAACATCCTCTCCTTGGATGGATCCCTTAATCATTAAGTAGTGTCCTTCTTTGTCTTTCTTTATGTCTTTTGTTTTAAAGTCTGTTTTGTCTGATATGAGCGTTGCGACTCCTGCTTTTCTGTCGTGTCTATTGGCGTGAAATATTTTTCCCCACCCTTTCACTTTCAATCTATATGTATCTTTTGTCCTAAGGTGAGTTTCTTGTAGGCAGCATATGGAAGGTTTTTGCCTTTTTATCCACTCAGCCACTCTGTGTCTTTTGATTGGGGCGTTCAGTCCATTGACATTTAAGGTGATAATTGATAGATGATTATTTATTGCCATTTGAACCTCGTGTTCCAGTTGATTCTATGGTTCTCCATTCTTCCTTTCTTTTTTTTTTTTTTTTTTGGTTGGATGGTCTCCTGTTATTATCTGCTTGAGTGTATTTTTTTTTTCATTTTTTGCAAATGCAATATTTGGTTTTGGCTTGTGGTTGCCCTGTTTTTTAAGTATGCTAACCTCTTCCCATAATTGTGTGTTTTAGCCTGATGGTCCTATAAGTTCAAACACTTCATTACTATATTAAAATTAAGAAGAGAAACATACAAACAAACAAACAAAAAGGGTTATTTACTTCCTAATATCCCTTGCCCACATTTTATGGTTTTGATGACTCTTTTTTATTTTTTTCTTTTTAATTTTATTTTGTTTGAGGCCTGTTCATGATTAAATCTGTATGCTGGCTTATTTGAGTGACCACTCTCTGATTGTGGTTTCCTCAGTCCTAGTTCTTCCTCTTCTTTTTTTTTTCTTTTCTTTCTTTTCTCTTTCCTTTCCTTCCTTTCTTTTTGGTTTAGAGAAGCCCTTTCAATATTTCCTTTAACCTGGGCTTTATGTTGCTGTATTCTTTAAGTTTTTGTTTGTTGGAAAAAATTTTTATTTCCCCTTCTATTTTAAATGATATTCTTGCTGGATAGAGTATTCTAGCTTGCATATTTTTTTCCTTTTAGCACTTTAAATATCTCTTGCCATTCCCTCCTGGCCTGTAGTGTTTCTGTAGAGAAGTCAGCTGATATTCTTATGGGGGTTCCCTTGTAGGTAACATTCTGTTTTTCTCTTGCTGCCTTTAGGATCCTCTCTTTATCCCTAACTTTGGCCATTTTTATTATGATGTGTCTTGGTGTGGGTCTATTTGGGTTCAGTTTGTTTGGGGCCCTCTGTGCTTCTTGTATCTTGAACCCAGTATCCTTTAGATTTGGGAAGTTTCCAGCGATAATTTCTTCAAATATATTTTCCATCCCCTTATCTTTTTCTACTCCTTCTGGAATTCCTATTATGCGTAGATTGGCCCGCTTTATATTATCCCATAGGTCTCTTATATTGCTTTCCAGTTTTTTGATTCGGTTTTCTGTCTGTTGACTGGATTGAGTGATTTCCATTATTCTATCTTCCACATCACGGATTCGTTCTTCTGCATTATTCATTCTGGTTTTTACTGCCCTTAGTTCCGTTTGCATCTCTGCAAATGAATGTTCTAGTTTTTCCTGGCTCCTCCTTATATTTTCTAGTTCCTTTCTGAGGGTATCTGCATTACTGTTCATATCTTCTCTTAATTCCTTCAGTATTTTCACTATTTCTCTTTTGAACGCCAGGTCTGTCAGACTGCAGGGATCTGTTTCATTGTTGACTGTTTTAGGTGAGTTCTCCTGTTGGTTTGACTGGGGGTGGTTTCTCTGCTTCTTCATCTTGCTTGTTGTTTTCTTTCTCCTGAGGGAGTTGTACTCTCTGTTATCGGGCAGTGTTTGCCTTGTCACTGCTGTGGAATATTTCCTGAGGGCTGGCGTTGTTGGTCAATCTTTTTTGAGGCAGTGTGGCTTTTCTGGAGTGTTGATGGGGCTAACAGTGTTTCTTTGAAGCAAAGGAGGAGTTCCTGAGGGCAGACAGGACTGGGAGGTCCACACCACGATGGTAGCAGATTTCACTTGGTCATGCCGAGCTTGCTCTGGTGTTTTTAGGCTGTGGGGTTCTTGCAGGGGGTTGGCGGTGTTGGGCAGCTGTTCCTCAGGAGTGCAGCACCCCCTGGGGGCTGGAGCAGCTATCTGGGTCACTGAGAACCTAAGAGGCTCTTCCCTAGGGCAGCCCAACTCAGGACGGCCTGCGAATGTAGGCGGATCTCTTCACAGTCTGGCCAAGCTTGTTGCAGCTTTTCTGGGCTGCAGGGGGTCCTCCAGGGGGCTGGTGGTGCTGAGCAGCTATTCCGCGGGGCTGGGGCACCCCTGGGGGCTTGGGCAGGTAGCAGGGCCGTTGGAAAGCCAAGAGGCTCCTCCCCGGGGCAGCCTGACTCAGAAAAACCGTCGGAGAATTAGGCAGATCTATTTACGGCCTGGCTAGGCTTGTTCTAGCTTTTCTGGGCTGCAGGCCTTTTCTCGGGGGCTGGTGGTGCTTGGTGCTGCTCTGCGGAAGTGTAGCCCCTCCAAAGGGCAAGCAGGCCTGTGCAGGGACAGCCCCTGCAGTGGTAGGCTTCAGGCAATTGTTGAGGCCAGCCCTCCTGGATGGCAGGCAGCCCCAGGTTCGGCGAGAGCATAGGGGGTGGCGGGGGTGGGGGGAGGGGATGCACTGGGAAGCACAGCTTTCAGCTAGCTAGTGGGCCTGTAAGCTTGCTGTGGCGTGGGAGGTATTCTATGGGGACCCACCTCTTCTTCTCTCCCCTCCCCAGCACGGGCGCAGACCAAGCTCTTTTCCCAGGTTCCCTCTGATGCGGCTTTCCACTTCCCCGCCCCTAGAGTATTGCTCCCTTCCTCTGCGACAGCTTTGTTTTCTAGTCTCCCAGGCAGTCTCTGCCCCGTCAAAGGTTTCTAGACCTCCCAAGCAGTTTCCGCTCCGCCCCGCCCCCCCAGCCCGTTCTCCTTCTCGCAGACTAACCTCTGGAGCCAAGGTCTCGGTGCCCAGCCCCCATCCAGGCGTCCCCCCTCCCTTTCCCGGGGACTAACCTCTGGAGCCGAGGTCTCAGTGCCCAGCCCCCACCCAGGCGTCTCAATTTTTGGTGACTGTGCCTGTAGTTCAGATGGTCCGTTCGGTTCTTGATCGGCTTTTCCGTACTCCAACTTACTGCTACACTCTTCTCTGCATCTGGAGATTCCTCCGGTTCGTTTGATCTTCCCCCCATGTAGGTGACTTTCCAGGGTGTGGGATCCCTTTCTCCTCCGCAGTTCCCTTTCGGGAGCGCCCGTCCCGCTCAGATTCACCTTCTCTCACTCTCCTCTTTTCTCCCGTTCTGCCCCGTAATGTCACGAACTTCTTGCCATTATTGGAGTTTAGGTTCTTCTGCCAGTGATTGGTTGCTGTTCTGTGCGAGTCATTTATTCTGTAGATGTGCTTTTTTTTGTTGTGTTTGTGGGAGAGGGCGAGCGTGTCCCCCTACTCCTCCACCATCTTGTCCTCTCCTCCTTCCATTCTTGATAGTCCAGTACAAACCCCACCTGTGCCTGAGGACCATGAATTAACTACCTCACTGTCAAAGCCCAAAGTGATTTATTCAAAGCAGGTTAAGTTTCAGTGTCTTCAGTGCTAGGCACTATTCTAGGTGCTGGAGACACAGTGGTAAACAGGCAAAAGTCCTGCTCTCCCGGACCCTATACATCAGTGGTCTTGCTCTTCAGATTTTTTTTTTTCTTTTTGTCTTTTTGCCTTTTTCTAGGGTCGCTCCTGTGGCATATGGAGGTTCCCAGGCTAGGGGTCTAATCATAGCTGTAGGTATCAGCCTACACCACAGCCACAGCAACACAGAATCTGAGCCATGTCTGTGACCTACACCACAGTTCACAGCAATGCCTGATCCTTAACCCACTGAGCAAGGCCAGGGATCAAAACTGCAACCTCACGGTTCCTAGTCGGATTCGTTAACCACTGTGCCATGACAGGAACTCCACTCTTCAGAATTTTTATGTTTATTCTTTCTTCCATTTATTGGGCTGCTCTACTTTTTAAGTTATCTTTCCAGATATGTATGCAACTATGATATTAAGGGGAAATTCTTTCCTTATCAATACCAATAAAGTTATTATGGATGTTGTTTAGAATTTCAGTTTTATCTTGGCCACATTTCAGGTGTTTACTTTGGAGGTAGTTCTCCTGAAAATTCCCTTGCAAGAAGTATTCAACCTCCTGAGGCAGAACTTTATTAATGAAGGCAGTAATGTGAAAAGTAAAATAATAATAACAATAATGTGGCACTCTTGCATGAAGAGAAAGAGTCACAATCCCTTAAACAGAGGTATACAGTTCAGCTGTCAAAAAGTCCACAAGGATGTCAAACACATGTGGCCAACTAATGGAACCTGTCAGCTCAGAGGCTGTCATCTTGAAGAACAAGGGGAGATTTCTGCAGTTAATGACTTTCCTTGATGGAGCTTGACAATGGCCTTGACCCATTCACTGCAATGTTTAATTTAATTTTACAAATTAAGAAAATTGCACTAGGCACTTACATTTCCATGATACCATCAAGGATACTGTTGTTCTATTAAAATTTTGTGGTTCCTGATGTAGGACTCAGCTAATGAATAATTTGATATCAATGTCAAGGTAATGGAATAAAAATGTAATGAAAAATTTTTTTTTGTTTTTTGTTTTTCTTACCTCTAGGGGTAAGCTAAATTGTGATTAATGACAGCTGGACACTATTAAGTACTTTTATTCACACAGCATAATAGAGATATCAGAAAGTCTTCTAAGGTAAAAGACTTCTAAGGAGGCAGAAGATTTATTTGCTGATTACATCTTGACTTAGGTATAAATTACAATCTGTGCTTGGTGATAAGATTTCTGATATTTACTGTCCTTTTTTTGGTACATCAACAGGATTAAAAAGAAACTAGAATGAGTCCCTTGTTTTTCTTAAATGTTTACGGAGCTATATAAAACTCTCAAAATTTTCTTTACTAGATAGGATCAGGTATTTGGGGATAAGGTTAGAAGGACTTGCATTGCAAAAAGAAGTTACACAATGAGAAATCTCAGTTAGAAGAAAGCTCATTTTTATAACCAACAGATTGACTGGACTAGAGGTTAATGAGTACTGTGTCCAGGATGAAAAATACAATACATTCAATGCCTGGTAAAACCTGCTCTATGATGCTGCCACTCTGTTCCACAAACCATCTTCTTCTGCATGTGGCACTTCCCAGAACATCTGTTAACAGAACTGGGCTGCTGGCGTTGCCTTTTATCTCTCATCTACTCCACACAGCACGCCTGCCATCCTCAGGTCATTGATCACATTCTTGTAATCGGTTTGTCACTGGCTCGTCTTTCTTTTGTTGTTGTTGTTGTTGTTGTTGTTATTGTTGTTGTTGTTGTTGCTATTTCTTGGGCCACTCCCGCGGCATATGGAGGTTCCCAGGCTAGGGGTTGAATCGGAGCTGTAGCTCCCGGCCTACGCCAGAGCCACAGCAACGCGGGATCCGAGCCGCGTCTGCAACCTACACCACAGCTCACGGCAACGCCGGATCGTTAACCCACTGAGCAAGGGCAGGGCCCGAACCCGCAACCTCATGGTTCCTAGTCGGATTCGTTAACCACTGCGCCACGACGGGAACTCCCTCGTCTTTCTTAACTCCAGTCTGGTTTCCTCCACTCTTATCTCACACTTAACAACTCGGCCAGTTCAGATAATGTCACCAACCAGAAACCACCATCAGATGGACTTACCAGCAATCAGAAGGATGAAGTGTCCTGCGTCTTCATCCACCATTCAACGTAGGACCAGGCTTGCAAGCACACTGAGGACACTGTGGTCCTTTTACAGAATCAGGCACTTCCTAACCGGTAGGGGCTTAGTGGGGCTGCACGGTGCCTGGAGAAGACAGGGAGGGAGGGGCCACTAAAAGAGAACAGATGGGCTTCAGACTCTTGGGAATAGAACCCATGGGGAAAAAAACGTCTATTTTTCTTTCAGTGCCTGGGACAGAGGAGAGTAAGCTCTCCAAACCTACTAACTGTTGCTGTTTGTACTACCAAGCACTTTCCCTAAAGGCCCCAATGGCAGAGCTGTACCCAGTTCCTTGCTGTGCTGCAGCAAGGCCCATTGTACTTAACACAACAAAGAATCATACTCTTAGATTAAAAATGGCCAGACACGTTTAACAGGGCCCAGATTGCATAAGCCATGTTGTACTGTAGGGCCTCTGATCTGTTACCAAGTCTAAACTTGTTCTGCTTGTTGCAGGACAGGCCAATAAATTGGGAGATGAGCTGTTGGGGCAAGGATTAGTGGTTTTATTTGGAAAGTCAGCAGACAGAGAAGATGGCAGACTAGTGTCCCAAAGAATCATCTTACCCAAGTTAGAATTTAGGCTTCTTTTATACTAAAGGTTGGGGGACAGGGGACGGTGGTTGGTTGGTGCAAACTTCTTGGTGTCAGAATCCTTGTTCTTGCAGGATCCTTTGTCCTCTTTATACATAGGTCAGGTCATGACTTTCCTGTAAACCATAAAAAACAGCCAACAAGACAAACACTGTTCTCTGTTCTGCAACTTTTTAACTCTATGTGAATGGAGGTGTGTTATACCTCTATAGGTCAGACTGGAGAATGGGTTCTCCTTTATATTTCAGGCTACAGGCAACATTCTTTTACAAAAGGTGCAGAGCCAGCATGACTAAGCACAGGCAACAGGAGTTCCCGTCGTGGCTCAGTGGTTAACGAACCCGACTAGGAACCATGAGGTTGCGGGTTCGATGGCTGGCCTCGCTCAGTGGGTTAAGGACCCGGCGTTGCCGTGAGCTGTGGTGTAGGTCACAGACATGGCTCAGATCCCCAGTTGCTGTGGCTTTGGTGTAGTCCGGTGGCTCCGATTGGACCCCTAGCCTGAGAACCTCCATATGCTGCAGGAGTGGCCCTAGAAAAGACCAAACAAACAAACAAACAAACAAAAACAAAAAACAAAAACCCAAAAAATCAAAACCAAAACCAAAACAAAAAAAACCCACAGGCACAAAGCACAAAGGTTAAAGTAAAAGAAACAGATCCAACATGGAGTCAGACTTGCTCTTCTCTGTTACACTCTTACCTGTGACTAGTGGTTGCTTCTCTTATTAAGAGGATGGCTTCCTGGATGTCCCGCTTCAACAGTTTGAACCTGTGTCTGGAGTCTAGCACTGTTTACAGTCATGTGAATTTCTCATTATCGCAGAAAAAAAATCTCATCCGAAACAAGTAAACATCACCTGGCTCCCTTGTTTAAAACGTAATACACACACACTCTCTCTCTCACACACACACACACAAACACATTCACAAAATCAAAAATGATAACAAGACATTTCCATTCTAATTGCTCAGCAGAGTCAGTCTCTTTGCCTGCTGCCGCTCCGTCACCACACTCCTCCACACTCTGCCCCTAAACATGTACTGTGACTGCAGGGGAACCAGTGGTGACACTGTAATAGGGAACAACAAACCCAACTCCATATTAGATGTGTTCCTTTTCCTTTAGCTTTACTTTCACCTTTGTCCTGTGTCACCTGTGCTTAGTCATCCTGGCTCTGCACCTTTCGCCAAAGGATTCTGCCTAGAACCTGAAATATACAGGATAGCCTATTTTTAAGGCTATGAACTTTACATTTTTAGATAAAAAGTTTCAGAACAGAGAATAACATCTCTTTTGATGGAGGTTTATAGGAACATCGTGACCTAAGTGGACAGCTGCAAGAACAAAGGATTTCTGCACCAAGAAGTTTGCAACAATGAGCTACGGCCCCCTCCTCCGTTTTCTTGTATAAAGGGAGTCTGAATTCTGACTGAGGGGAGAGGGTTCTTTGAGACCTTACTCTGCCATCCTCCCAGTCTGCTGGCTTTCTGAATAAAGTCGTTATTCCTTGCCCCAGCAACTTGTCTCCCAGCTTACTGACTTGTCGTGTGGTGAGCAGAAGGAGCTTGGACTCAGTAACAGCACCTCTGCCATCCCTCAGAAGTGTGTCATGAATATCCTCTTTCCCATGCCCCAAGCACTGGCAGGATGTCCCCTCCTGGTCTGCCCTCTCTTAGAGCTTTTCCACTCTCCTCAATGGGAAGTGAACCAGCACGTCTTACCCCACGGCTGTCAAGCACCTTATACACTGTGATGGTTAGCCCAATTAAGAGACTGGGAATTGGAGTTTCCACTGTGGCTCAGAGGGTTAAGAACTCGACATAGTGTGCATGAGGAGGTGGGTTCGATCCTTGGCTTTGCTCAGTGGGTTAAGGATCTGGTATTGCCACAAGCTGTGGTGTAGGTTGAAGACGTGGCTTGGATCCAACATTGCCACAGCAGTGGCATAGGCCTGCAGTTGCAGCTCTGATTCAATCCCTGGCCCCGGGAACTTCCATATGCCATGGGTGTAGCTCTAAAAAGAAAAAAAAATAATGGGGGGAGCACTGGAGACCAAAGAACCTGCATCTGGTTATGAATAAAGCAAACTCTGGGGCTTGGGACACAGGAGAACATCACATGGTGGTAGAATCAGAGGATGAAGAATTGCCCAAGGTCTCACATCTGGTTAGCAGCTGAACACAGAAGTCACAGACACTAGGGATGTTGGAACTAGATAGGACATCAGTAACCATCCAACTCAGTGCCCTCAGCTATGAAGAATTAACACATAGACACCCTCCACAAATGGCATCTTCTGGCCAAGTAATATTGGGATTTCTTGATACCCAAACCCAAATGGTGGTACCCTGTGGAGTAGTCACTTCATCACCTCCCTGTGGCCCACCCACCACGGTGCAGCCCTGGACAAATCTTATATCTCTGCTTCTGCCAAGACAACAAAACTTCATGATTCTAGGCCCATTTCTCATGCTTTATTCATTGCCTCCCAAATCTGATAATCCCACCCTCATATCTTTCAAAAAAAAAAAAAAAATCCACCACTTCCTGGGAAACTTCCAAATGTTTCTCTTCTCACCTTACAATCTAGTGGACAACAATTTCCAGAAACCACTGAGTGCATGTTGATGTCAATTTTTCTCACTGTGTGTGCTACGTGGTACCCTGTTCTATGTCTTTAACAACCAGGGTTTTGCCTGGTTGCAAAGGCCTCTGAAGGTGGAGCACCTGTAATAATTTGTAAGTAGCTGGAGGTGGATTTTAACTAGAGTCTATCACTGATATCTGAAGCAATAAGTCACCTGGCCAGTGAACAAGGCAGGCACACCTCCAAAGGCTTGGGCAGCCCTCCCTTTAAAGACACACATTCACTCTGCACAGTCACTCGATCCCTGAGGGGAAGGATTCCCATCCAAAACCAGAGTGGGACCTCAGAAGTTGTTGCGAGGCTGTACTGGCAGCATCAATTTCCTTGTCCTCACTCAGTGCTAAACCCCTCCTATTCTAGATACTAGGTTCCTTTCAAAATTCCAACTAAACAACAGAGGCAAGTAGGTAATTTTCTACATGATAACAAAAGTTCAAGGGTATATATTTGGAATCAAATAATTTTGTACTCTATCGGTTTTGCTGTTTTAATAGAATTATTTATGAGGCATTTAGAACTGGTTTTTGATTTTTCAGTTTAAGCTGAACTCATTCTAAATTGCTCATTTATTCTCTCTCCTCTCTCTGATGAATTTTTCTCATGTC
Organism: Phacochoerus africanus; assembly: GCF_016906955.1. Lineage (NCBI taxonomy): Eukaryota > Metazoa > Chordata > Mammalia > Artiodactyla > Suidae > Phacochoerus > Phacochoerus africanus. Next base: position 55,740,102 of record NC_062558.1, on the reverse strand, counting down.
CTACTTTCACATGAGAAATAATCTAATCTCAAAGAAATTCCATCTGAATGGGAAATTTGATAGCATTTTCTCTTCTCTTGTGGCTCATTAATTTTCCATTAATGAACAAGTTCCTTGTAATTAGTGTAAACAGTATAATTTCAAGAGAACACTCATGTGCACAGCAATGTATTTTGATTCTCTACACTTGGATTGACAACAAGACTTTTTATTTATTTACTTGTTTATTTATTTATTTGTCTTCTGTCTTTTTAGGGCCACACCCGTGGCATACAGAGGTTCCCAGGCTACGGTCAAATTGGAGCTCCAGCTGCTGGCCTACGCCACAGCCACGGCAACAGCAACATGGAATCCGAGATGCATCTGCAACCTACACCACAGCTCATGGCAACGCCGGATCCTTAACCCACTGAGCAAGGCCAGGGATCGAACCTGTGTCCTCATGGACACTAGATGGGTTCATTACTTCTGAGCCTCAACAGGAACTCGACTCCCTTTTAAGTACTGAAAAAAGATACTAAAAAAAAAAAAAAATGGGGAGGGCTCCATGAGTCCCTCTTTTCTACCATTCCCGCTTGTACATGAGGAAAGGGGGTTGAAGGCCAGGAGGAGGGAGTCAAGGGAAACCGAAAGGATAACCAGCTGAGATGCCAGAACAAGAAGTTTCACCAAAAGTAGCCTTCAGGAAGCAGAGGATGGGATCTTTGCTTCCAGCTGGGAGCAGAAAGAATGAGAGCTTCAGCAAGAGAAACAAGGAAAATCCTGATAACTACCAGGTTCAGGAAGGATGGGGTCCCCCAGGTAGCCACCAGGCTACAAATCTTGTCTCTTTCCACATTCATTTAAAAAAAAAAAAATTAAACCCTGCCATGCTCTCTTCTTTTCCTTCCTCTTTTCTTTTTTCTTTTCTTTCCTTTTCTTCCCCTGCAAAGAGAGTACAAATCAGGGAATCTCAATTACCAAACAATGAATAACTCATAAACCACCAACCACAAACATTTCAAGAAAATCAAAACATAAAAGAAGAACAACTTTAATGTACCTTTTCTCTTTTTTTTTTTGAGAGAATTTACACCTGAGGAAAATTTTTTTTAAGTAATCAGGACATTAAAGTCAGCTTAATTAAAATAATCATAGGGATGAGGATGAATATTATATCATGAAATGAGAGCAGGCAGTTATGAAAAGAATTAACCATACGGAGGTCTCTGGTGGCCTAATGGGTGAAGGATCTGGCCTTATCTGTGCTGTGGCAAGATTACAACCATGGGCTGGGAACTTCCATGTGCTGTGAGGCATGGCCAAAAAGAAAAAAAAAAAAAAAGGAATTAACCAGTGATCTTGGAGATACAAACAGCCACTGAAATAAAACTTTTCAAGATGTGGGCTCAGTAGCAGAATGGGCACTGCTAAAAACCAAACCAGAGAGCTAGAAACTAAGACCAGGAGCTCTCCCAGGACACAATACAAGGCATAAAGAGACAAAAGCTTTGAGTGACACGTAAAGAATTCTGAAGGACAGATCTAAAAGTTTTAGCACTGGTCCACAGACATCGCATCCATTTGGCTATCATCTTTCCTGCTCATCTTCATAACCTAAGCATCTCAAAGGTCGGGCTTTCCCCCAGTTTTGTTGGTTTGTGGCTCACAGTGGAAGTCTGGGCCCCGGTTTTCCCCCAGGGCTTCCCCTAACTAGCGCAAGTAATATTCTGATCCTCAGACAGGCTCCCCAGGAAGTCCAGAACCCCCAGCAGCTTTAATGCAACCTGGTCCCCACCCTGCATCTCCCCAACCTACTCTTTGACACACGCTGAGTGCCAGTCTCAGGCGACGCTCCTGGCGATGAGTGACTCTAGAGGTCAGAGGACCAGTCCCTCGAGGAGAAGTCTCCCGAGTATTGGGAAGCCGGGTAGGGAGAGAGAGAAGCGTAGTTTTCACTTCTTGGTATCGCGGCCACGCCCCTTCGACCGACCACGCCCCTTTGAGTTGTAGAGCTGCGCCCTGAGCGGTGGGCCTTGTGGGAGTTGTAGGGCTGCGCAGCCTCGCGGGAGAAGGCGGGAGGGTCGGCTGAGAAAAAACTGGGGGCTGCGCCTAAGTGAGGGGACTTTGGGTCTCCCCCAAAGACCTTCCTGCTCCACCTCGGCCAGTGAGGCGGGGTATCCGGGGCGCCTTCCGATCCCGCCTGACGCCGCAGAAGGGCTCTCGCTCCTTGCTTAGAGGCTCTAAATACTGCGTTTATTCTGCTCCGAACTTGCACAGCCCTGAGGGCCCAGGATTTGGCCTGAACTTTGCGAAAACAGAGCTTTCCTTTTTTTGGTCTGTGAACAGAGGCTGCTTTCAGAAACCTGACACCCAGCACGGTCCACGTTTGCAGACACTAGGACCGAGACCTCCCTCCCTAAAGTTGCCTTGTTCACACTTCTGCCCCGTGAAGCCACAACCTGTGAGCATGGAAGCAACCTGTGAACATGGATGGAAGATGCCCAGCTTTATTGTCTTTCTTTAGATATAATCCCTGAATGGACCCTGTTCAAATTTAGGTTGTGGTAAAATGCTCCAATCCCAAGTGACAATATTCTACTGATGTTGGCTGCTGGATTAAGAAAGAGCTCAGAAGTTTCTCCTGTGTCAGCCCAATAAATAGTTGATTTAAATCAGACTGTGGAGGAGGAGAAAACCACTTCTTTCTGCCCAACTAGGTTCTCCAGCTGGGGGCCTTGAAAATTAAACTGACGTAAGGCATGAAAATGCATGGAAATTTCATAATGAAAATGAAAGGATGGCAGACAAGTGACTGAGGCTTATGTACCATCTTAGACTAAGCAAAGGAAAAAGTTTGGGACTTCTGGGAGGGTTGAGGCAAGTAAGAGGAAGTTGTGTGTGGGGGAGATGTGTGATCTATAAAGGTTGTCTTTTAATGTAAAGAGTCTCAGATGATAAGCGCTGTCTCTAGAGGGTAGCTCAAAATTGAGTGCCAAGTAGGCATACGAGGGAGTGGCTAGTCTGGTACCCTTTAAGACATTGGTGAAAGACCTGGAAGGTTGTGTGGTAGCAGCACACAGAGAAGCTGTTCAGTGTTAATGGTATTAAGGGTAGTGAATTTACAGAAAGCTCACATACCACATGGCTGGCCTTTCTTTTGGATTATCACAGGACCCTTCACTGTAAGTCTATAAGTTGGGTGTGATCAATTATACTGGCCCCCAACTCTGTTACTAAATATTAATGTTGAGCCTTAAATTAAGACAGTTTGACTTCAGAGCCCAAGGCTGTTACCACTCACCTACCACATATCTGGGCTCTGTTTCAGCTCTGCTGAAAAGAACTGTGTGACCTCAGGCCAGCTGTTCATCTCTTGGCCTCCTTTGCTCATCTGTATCTGCACACAGATATGGTAAGTTGTGGTAAAAACCATTCTGATTCTGAGACATGGGACTACCGAGCACCCACTATAGCTAAGACACTTGCTGACACAAGAGGTGTCTGCAATGTTCTGGGCACATGAGTCAGAAAAAAAGAATTTTCCAGCATAGTGAGGTGATGAGAAAGTAGAGTTTATTGAGATAAGGGATGCTGCTGGTGCAGTGGGACAACTTCCTGATAATCAGGGAGAGCCAACCCCTGTGTGGTATCTATTTTTATAGCCCAGGGAAAGGAGAGGCCTTGTGGTATACCTATTGATCTGCAGATTTGCTGGGGAAAGACAGGTCTTTGGATACACTTGCTGGTTGGTTGGGGACATATAAGGCCTCTATAGGGGTGGGATGAGGAATGGGCCACATACTTTTTCTGGTAGGGGCAAGAAGGAGTAGGCCAGCTTGCTCAAGTTGGGGGAGGGAGCATGACACTGAGACAGGCAGAGCGATGATAAGGGTCTGGTCTTGGTCAGAGGCTTTGTGTTCTCTCTCCTTGAAGGGACTTTGAAGTCCAACAGTGTTAGACTAAGGTTTGGTGTTTAAAATGGAGACAATTTTTTTGGTAAAGTTGTGTAAATGTGTAATAATACTTTAAGTGCCCATTAGACATGGTAGTGTCTTTTTATCACTTGGCTTTTCTGCTTTTTGCCAGAGAGCAGGCACCAAATAATCAGCTTTTGGTGTTGCTTAGCAAAAGGACTGGCTCTTTCTTTTGGAATTCATTAGTTCTCTTGGTAGTTAGATAAGTTTTTTCTCTTCTGCACTCTGTGTTCTGAGGCTTAAAGATTCTAAGACACAAAGCTTTGTGTTGGTAATCCTATTTTACAAGGCTGTTCTATTTTCCCTTTGAAGACCAACTCCCAATCATTTAGGTACTTAAAAGCCTAGACACAGCGTAGTTTATTCCTATAATGTACTGACCTCAAATGCCAGGTAGGTTTTGCAGTACCTACCCAGGAAACAAATCCTAGATTTTGCACAAATGACTCACACACATTAAAGTGCCATTAGAAACCCAGGGATTTTTAGGTGTAAATGTCAGAATAAGAGAAGGACTAGAATGTTGGAGGCCATACTTAGGGTCAAATCTCAGCAGCTTCATTTTTTGGGGTTGTGTGACCTTGGATAACTTAATTAACTCCTTTAAGCCTTAGTTTCCCCATCCCAAATCATAATAATATATCATAGAGGGTTTTGTTGGTTGTTTTTTTGTTTTGTTTTGTTTTTTGGTCTTTTTAGGACCACTCCTGCAGAATATGGAAGTTTCTAGGCTAGGTGTTGAACTGGATCTACAGCTGCCAGCCTATGGCATAGCCTCAGCAATGCCATATCCAAGCTGCATCCATGACCTGTGCCACAGAGGCAATGCTAGATTCTTAACTCACTAAGCAAGGCCAGGGTTTGAACCTGCATCCTCATGGATATTAGCCAGGTTCTTAACCTGCTGAGCCACAATGGCAACTCCATCACAGAGTTTTTTTAAAGATCAAGTGAAAAACAATATGATATACATATAGCATAATACATCACCAATGAGAGAATGTCACTTGCCATCCAGCTGTACAAGTATTGTGTCATTAGCCACTTCAATTGTTGAATTTAAACACACCCTGGAAGACCTCCAGGGAGGAGATCAAGAATAAGGCCTCTGTGCTCTGGGAAAACTGGCAGAACAGGGCTTCAGATAGATATTTTCAGGAGCAACTTTTATAAACCCAATTTCTTGCATCTTCCCTTGCTTAGAAAAGCATTAAAATCATTAAGATATTTGTGCCTTGGTAGCAGTAACCTTCTACTGAGAAGTGTGTTTGATTACATGGACTTCTGCTCCAAAATCATGTATACACTGACCCCCCCCCCCCCTTTGGTGAAGTTCCTCAGAACTATTCTAGAGGCTGCCTTCTGGGCGAAAGTCCTCAGTGTGTCTTCAAAAACACCCTGGAACTCATAGTTCTCACATTGTGCAATTTTTATTTGTTGACAGTTTTGGCAACCATGAAGGGGCCCAGAGCAGACTTCTCTCCTTTGCCTGAATGCTTCCAGGATCTGGAGCCCTGGTACCAGCAGGGCCCACTGTGCCCATCTACCTCCTTAGGGAATCTAAATGAATATGGGTGAGTCTCTCCTGGTTTGTGGATCTTCTGATAATTGGTTGATGATCTTGAGTCTAGTTGGATTCATTTTCACTGTGCCACAATGGGAACTCCTAGTCTTAACTTTATTTTCCCCCTAGTCCTGGCTCACTAGTGACTCTCCAGAGATAAGGAAAAGAAACAAGATAAAACACAACAGCTTGGCTATTATATCTAGGCTTTCCTTGCTACCCACACTTTGCTCACATTGGCCAAAAACTATTCACTGTACTTTTCTGTGGGCTTCATAGATCCGTGATTCAAACTCTACCACTGGTTCTACAGATGGAGTAACTCAAGGAGCAAAGCTCCTCTGAGCTTCCTCACTTTACTGGGTCAAAACCCTTTCTGTCCCACCCTCCTAAAATCATTTATAGGAAACTGGTTGAGCAGAAATGTGACCGAACTAGGGAAGTGGCTTTAGCATTACTCATAACGAGGTACAACTTCTCTATCACCCGATCACCTAATTACCATCCAGCGTAACACATGGGTGAAGAACTGAATTACTACTCTCCATTTTCATTGGCTAAAATAAAAGCTTCTATATTTGGTTCACAGCAGGTCAAGACCCAAAGACTAGTGAAGCTGTTGTTGCATTAAAAAAAAAAAACAAAAACAAAAGGAGTGCCCGTCGTGGCTCAGTGGTTAACGAATCCGACGGAACCGGGTTCGATCCCTGGCCTTGCTCAGTGGGTTAAGGATCCGCGACGTTGCCGTGAGCTGTGGTATAGGTCACAGACGTGGCTCGGATCCTGCGTTGCTGTGGCTCTGGCATAGGCCGACGGCTAGCTCTGGCATAGGCCAACGGCTATAGCTCCCATTAGACCCCTAGCCTGGGACCCTCCATATGCCACGGGAGCAGCCCTAGAAAAAGACAAAACAACAACAACAACAAACAAAAACCCTGATCCCTCTCTCTCCAGGCCCCAAGATGCAACTTGCTTTCATTTTTTTAAAATAAAATAAGGCTAAACTGAAAAACAAATTTCCTTCAAAGGACAAGGGAAAAGAGTCTCAACCCAACAGATAAGGGAACTTTTTTTTTCTTTTGTCCTTTTAGGGCTGTACCCATGGCATACGGTGGTTCCCAGGCGAGGGGTCCAATCAGAGCTGTAGCCATTGGCCTACTCCACAGCCACAGCAGCACAGGATCCAAGCTGTGGCTGTGACCTACACCATAGCTCACGGCAACACCGGATCCTTAACGCACTGAACAAGGCCAGGGATCGAACCCGCAACCTCATGGATGCTAGTCGGGTTCGTTAAACCGCTGGGCCACATCGGGAACTCTGGAACTTTTCATATCAGAAGAGGATGGAAGAGGCTCTCAACTGAAAATCTCAAAATATTCCAACTGCAGGCTCTGTGATGAGAATGCGGAGATATTTTCTGCAAACACAGAGGTTTACTTACAAGGTCCTTCGTAGGATTTCTGACTCGGAAGAAGTAAACGACTAGGGTGGTAGGTAAGAGTTCCCACACAAAAAGGACCACGCCAAACACCACGTATCCAGCATCTCCCAGCTGATTCTTCAGATCTGCCTGTTGAAAAGAGGAGAAAATGGAAAGTCAGTAGATTGAGGGCAGAGGAAATATGTCAATTCCGTTCTTTCCAACGGGAACAGAGACTAATTCTAATTATCATACATTCTTTTCCCCTAAAGCACACAAGTCAAAATCAAATAACACTAACAGTCCCAACCTCAGGTGCGGAGTCATTTCAAGCAAACAGTATAGTTATTTTCTTCAAAATGCTCAAAGATGAAAACTGCCAACTTCTGATGTTTTATTCTCTCATCCTCCAAAAGTCTTCCTTACATCCAAATAAGTCGCTCTTTTTATCAACAACTAAATAATGAGAACATCCTGTGGCCTTCTTCTAATTCCTGAGAGCAGCATATCACATTTTACCTTTGGTCTCATCCTTGGGATAAACTCGTTGGCTTTTAAAGTTCTCTTCCTGTTAAGGACATCCTGTTATTTAGACTTGAAAGCTTATTGCAGGATGGGCAGTCTAGAAAACAAGTCTCTGAGCCCAGGAGCAAAACCTCCTAGACTAGTGGGCTGGGCTGAGCAGGCTGGATGTAGCAGCGGCTCCCCGCTCTGGAGGCGGAGGGCAGGTGTGTGAGCTCGTGTCTGGGTAACTGTCTATCATTTCAAAGGAGGCCAGCACCAACCTCAGGCCATAAAGGGCCAATCCCCTGAATAGAATCCTTCTGCCTTCTCTGCTCCATCATGTTTAAAGCACAGTGACCAAAACCAATCATGCTTTTCTCCACAAAGATTACTCTCTCAAACTCTGCCTTTCAAATGCCACCTGTACGTCTCAATCATGTGTTGTGTCTGCTTCTTCCACTCTATGCAAATAATCTGCCACTTGGGGTTCTGGTTGCTTCCTCCTAGACTGTTTTGGTTGCATCATGCAGATCTTTTAAGGGCTGCCCCTAAAGACAACAGAATTTTTTGCTTTTAGGGCTGCACCTACGGCATGTGGAAATTCTCGGGCTAGGGGTGGAATTGGAGCTACAACTGCTGGCCTACATCGCAGGCCACAGCAATGCCAGATCTGAGCTGCATCTGCGCCCTACACCACAGCTCATGGCATCACAACTCAGATCCTCAACCCACTGAGTGAGGCCAGGGATCAAACCTGCATCCTCATGGAGACTATGTCAGGTTCTTAACTCGCTAAGCCACAAAGGGAACTCCAAGAAAATAGAATTTTTTTAATTGTGATTGTATTTTAAATTCACTAAAATTATAAGCTCTTAATGGAAAGAAACCTTGAAATAATTATTCAATTATTCAATTGCTAAAACCAATTCTCTGCTGTTTAATGGAGATGGAGTCTCAGTTTGGGAAGATGAAGTAGGTTCTGGAGACGGCTGATGGTAATGGCTGCACATGACGTAAATGTACCTAATGTCACTGAACTGGATGGTTACAAATGATTAAAAAAGTCAATTTTCTGTATATCTTATTACAATAAAAACCCTTTGTGTATGATGAATAATAAGTCTCTATTATTGCTTAGATTTTTCTGTATGATTGCTCACTACAGGGCACACCCTCAGCAGTGCCTTGCCCTATTTCCCTCCATTCTACACTTGTGCTGGTGGGGGTGGGGGTGACTGCTGCTGCTTGAATCCCTTCTAATTAGAACACCTTGCAGGTGCCTCTTCCAGAGTTCATCATGTCTTCAGTTTTAACTTTACATGGTCATTTTTCTCTCTCCTCCAGAGTCTTTTTTTTTTTTTTTTTTTGGCCATACCTATGGCATGTGGAAATTCTTGGACCAGGGATCAAACCCAAGCCGCAGCAGTGACACAAGCCACTGTAGTGACAATGCGGTATGCTTAACCCACTGTGCCACAAGAGAACTCCTCCTCCAGAGTCTTAATTCAGTGCAAGGTTTGAGCACTCCTGGGATTTTAGCAGTGGATTTGGGAGTTCCCGCTGTGGTGATGTGGGATAAGATTCTTACTGCAGTGGCTTGGGTCTCTGCAGAGGCGCAGGTTTGATCCCTGGCCCAGCCGGGCCCAGGGGGTTTTGATCTGGAGTTGCCACAGCTGCAGCTAGGATTTGAGCCCTGGCCTGGGAACTTCCATATGCTGCAAGTGTGGCCATAAAAAGAGAGAGAGAGAGAAAGAAAAAGTGAATATGTCCATGATTAAGTATTCAGTGTTCTTCCAGGAAAGCTCAGGAGCATTTATAATTCAATCCAATAGACTCCTACTACGGCAGTTCTATTTCTTTATTGTATGGCCTTATCTGTGTGTCTCTTTCCTCTAGGAGACAAAACTCCCATGGGCAAGGACAGGTTTATTCCTTTTGTGCCCTCAGCACTCTGTCCAGGGCCAGAGACAAAGAATCAATACTTCTCCAATGAGAGAAGCCTACCTAATTCTCATTCTTTTTTCTTTGGAGCTTTTGTGAACAAAGATGACAGATGACATTTCACTACCTTTGTTTACTTCCTTCAAATTGATGAATTTCTAGAGTATGTCATAAAAAAGAAAAAATTTCATAAGGAGACGTAAAATGGGCTCGTACTAACTCCTTAATATTCTTGGCACTTTTGTCTAGAATTCCTCAAAGGCTCCATTTTCCTTTATCTGCTCCATTTAAAAAAAAAAAAAACTTCACAGTTTCACATGTTTTCTGAAACCTGAAGACAATTTGTTTTACCTGAGCAAATTTCACCCTTTAATAAAATCATACTTTATTCATTTATTTGCATGGCCACACCTGCAGCATGTGGAGGTTCCCAGGCTACGGGTCAAACTGGAGCTGCAAGCTGCTGGCCTACACCACAGCCACAGCAACGCCAGATCCGAGCCACATCTGCGACCTACACCACAGCTCATGGCAATGCCGGATCCTTAACCCACGGAGTGAGGCCAGGGATCAAACCCACGTCCTCACAGATAAGAGTCAGGTTCTTAACCTGTTGAGCCACAACAGGAACCATATTTATATGAAAGCACTCTAAAAAATGTAAGCATTGGTAACAAAAGCCCCAGAAAGTAGAAAGGAGTGTGTGTGTATATGTGTGTGTATGTGTGTGTGTGTGTGTGTGTGTTTCCTAGTTTTCTCAGAAGACATGTGAGCTGGAACAAGGCAGGCGCTGATCCCATGATACAGGTCAGGATGCAGACACCAGCCAGGGAAGGGACCCTCGAGGTCACCCAGCTGTCAGGCAGCAGGAGCAAGGAGCTTACCCGCTCTGCCAGGTGGGATTCTGCAAACAATGAGCTGGGGGGGGGGGGGCCCTTGTCGGCACCCACTGACCTGATCTGACACGTTGTACCAGTCGTAATCAAAGGAATGGACATTCTTGCTCTGGGAGAAGGAGAGGATGAACAGGTTGTAGCAGGCTCGGGAGGTGTAGAGCAGGATGACGGTCACACCAACGGCAGTCACCTGACACACGGAGGAGCCCTGGAAAAGCAGGCACCATGAGAGGGGGGCATCGTTCCAGGCCCAGGACCCCCGCCTGCTCCCAGACGGTGGCTGCCTTCGGACCACCGCCTCCTCCAAGCTCCTCCTCCTCCATCCTCAGACCTTTGCCCCACGTACAAACCTTACCTCACTCCACATCCACCCTAAGATGTCCAAGTATCTTCAGAGAGAGGCTTCAGAACCTGAGGCTTGACCTGCAGATGCCTTAAATATGAGCCATTCGCCTAAGTCAGTCCTGGCTGGGTCAGAACAAGAAAGTCTGGTAGCATGTTCTGCTAAATCCTCTAAGCGCTGCTTCTCAGCTCTGAGGATCCTCTCAGCTCAGGAACTCAGGGCCCATCCCCTGGCTTGAGGACAAGCAAGCCTCTGCAGACGGCTGGCGGCCGGCGGCCCTGAGGACGGTGGCTCTGAGCAGTGGGCACGTCCTCAGAGCCCAGCACCTTCCAGGCCGGGGGTGCCAGAGTCCCATTGTGACTCAAGGCTTGGATTAGAAGGAAATCGGGGATCTGTGCCCCCACCGGATGAAGCATCAATTTCCAAAGTCAGCAAGGGACCCTTAGCTAGAAACAGCTAACATAACCAAAAACACAGACCTCAACTTTTGAGTTCTGCATTTGGAAATCACTAACTAAATCCAAGATATTATTTTATTTTGCCAGTAGTGGTTTATTAGTGTGTTTGCCATAAGGGTGACCTAAAATAGGACCCCTCCTATTAAGACCACAATTCTTTCTTTTGTTTTTTTTTGTTTTTTGTTTTTGTTTTTTTAGGGCCGCACCCACAGCATATGGAGGTTCCCAGGCTAGGGATCGAATCAGAGCTACAGCTGCCTATGCCACAGCCACAACAACACCAGATCTGAGCTGAGTCTGCAACCTACACCACAGCTCATGGCAACACCGGATCCCTAACCCATTGGAGCAAGGCCAGGGATTGAACCTGCGTCCTCATGGATGCTAGTCAGGGTCAGGTTTGCTAACCACTGAGCCATGACGGGAACTCTTTTTTTTTTTTTTTTTTTGGCACAATCCTACTTTTAGAAAGTCTTGAATAACTCTTATATAGGAGACAATAGAAATAATAAAGTTGAGGCAAAATCAAGTCTAAAGTTCGTCAACATTTATCAGTGAAAAGACTGCCACCCTAACTTCTGGGACTCTGCAAGAGCTGCATCAAATCACAAGGTGCCCTGCTGAAGGCTTCATGTCTTTGAAGTTGGAGGCACAGATTTTAATCTACTGGGTGCTCCCAAAGACACAGAATTGTGGACAGTAGAGCCCCTCAAGTCTTCAGACCAAAGCTGTCCTGGCGACATGGGCCACCTGGCAAGGAGGACAAAGGGGCACCCCAGGGCATGGCGCCACTGAACTTGAGAAGCAGAGCAGCTGTGAAATCACTCAACCGGTTGCTCCACCAGGGAGAAAACCATGGTCCAGGGTGGGGGGCAATGTGCTAGGGGGGCCGGGGTCCTGTGGCCAGCGATGGCACAGGACATTGGATCCCGACCTCCACACCTCATCAGGCTTCTCAGTAGAGGGGAGCCAGGACCAGGTTGGTGAGGGTCACCCTCAAACCACTGCTCCAGTCAGCAACCCGCCCCTCTCTGTAACTTGGGGGGTGGGGGAGCAGGAGCAGACACAGGCTCCAGGGCAGGTGAGGGGGGGCACAGCAGCAAAAGCAGGGAATGGGCAGGGCTGCCCTCTCTCAGCCTGTCTGGCTCCATCTCTGAACTCTCACTGTGAGAAGCACTGAACCCCGGGAGCAGTTCCCACTATCAAGGGGGACCCTCTCAGGGGCACGGGCAATGCAGGAGTTGGCAGCACCTGAGTCTCCCCGCCACTATGATGGGGTGGTGGAGACAACAGACCCCAGAGCCTGGCTCTGCACCTCCCAGCTGTGTAACCAGGGGCAAGCCTCTGGACTCTCTATATGCCTCAGTTTCCCTGTCTATCAAGTGGGTGATGCCTATTCCCACAGAGCTGAGAGGGTTACACTAGTTTCTACACGCCGAGTGCTTATAAAAGTGCCTCAACACGGGGAATATGAGATGTGTGCTGCTATGAATACTAGTGGCACAATCAAACCCACTAGCCCTTTAAAATATCACTTAGGAGTTCCCTGGTAGTGCAGTGGGTTAAGGACTTGGCATTGTCACTGCAACGGCTCAGGTCACTGCTGTGGCAAAGGTTCAGTCCTTGGCTTAGGAAACTTCCACATACTGCAGGTGCAGCCAAAGAAAAAAGATCTTTTAAACCACTGTATCAATAAACCAGAGACCTGCCCCTCTGCCAGTAATTCTGCACACTCCAATACACCCAAAGCCACCCAGAGTGAACTCTTCTCACATACCAGGTTCAATGAACTACAGGTCAGGTGTCTGAGGCATCTGTTGAGTTGTTTACAAAACAGGAGACTTTTTTTTTTTTTTAATAGCCACATCCACAGCATATGGAAGTTCTTGGGCCAGGGACTGAAACTGAGCCGTAGCTGTGGCAATGCCAGATCCTTTAACCCACTGCACCAGGTCAGGAATCGAACCTACACCTCCACAGCAACCCGAGTTGCTGCAGTCAGATTCTTAACCCACTGAGCCACAGAAGACTATTTTACATCTTTTTTGGGGTTTTTTTTTTGGCCACGCCTGTGGCATGTGGAAGTTGCCAGGCCAGGGATCAAACCTGTGCCATAGCAGTGACCCAAGCTGCTGCAGGGACAACACCAGACCCCAAACTCACTGTGTCACAAGGGAACGCCCAGGAGACTATTTTGGAAGCAGTTTAATGGAGGGACCCTCGACCACATCCCCACCTTACCTTGGACTCCAAGTAAATGTTGGCTAAGGACATCTTGGAGATTTTGTAGAGACAGATGGACAGGGAGACAGCGCAGAGCACGAAGAGCGTGTCGTTAATGGCCACGCGCACGGAGACGATGACCTTCCTCTCCCAGCTTCCTGTCTTCACCAACACCGCGCAGGTTAAATTCACCAGGAGGAAAAATGAGGCTGATGAAGAGTGAGGCCAGATACAGGGGCAACCTGGGAGGACCAGAGAGATTTAAGGCACCCTTCCCTGCAGGGTGCCTGTACGTTCCGGATCAATCCAGAGGGAAACTGATTTTTTTTTTTTTTTTTTGCTTTTTAGGGCTGCACCTGAGGCATATGGAAGCTCCCGGGCTAAGGGTTGAATTGGAGCTACAGCCACTGGCCTACAGCACAGCCACAGCCACACCAGATCCTTAATCCACTGAGCGAGGCCACGGATGGAACGCGCAGCCTCATGGCTACTAGTCAGATTCGTTTCCACTGAGCCACGAAGGGAACTCCCAATTTTTTTTTAATATGATTTTTATTTTTTTTCCATCATAGCTGGTTTACAGTGTCTGTCAATTTTCTACTGTACAGCAAAGTGACCCATACACATGCATATACACATTCTTTTTCTCACAGTATCATACTCCATCCTAAGTGACTAGATACAGTTCCCAGTGCTATACAGCAGGATCTCATTTCTTATCCATTCCAAAGGCAATACTTTTCATCTCTTAACCCAAAATCCCAGTCCACCCCACTCCCCCTGCACCCCCATGTGGCAACCACAAGTCTGTTCTTCAAGTCCATGATTTTTTTTTTCCCTGTGGAAAGGTTCATTTGTGCTGTATATTAGATTCCAGATATAAGTCATATATGTTATTGTCTTTCTGACTTACTTCACTTAGTATGAGAGTCTCAAATTCCATCCATGCTGATGCAAATGGCATCCAATTTTTTATTATTATTATTATTTTTTTTTTTTGGTTAAATGCTAGACATAGAACACACCAAAGTGAATACCTAAGACCTTGGGCTTCAGAAGTTCTGGACTACATGTTCATTGCAGCACTATTCACAATAGCCAAGACATGGAATCAACCCAAATGTCCACTGATAGATGATTGGATTAGGAAGACACGTGTGTGTTGTGTGTGTGTGTGTTGTGTGTGTGGGTGTAACAATGGAATCACTACTCAGCCATAAAAAAAAAGAACAAAATCATGCCATGTGCAGCAACATGGATGGAACTAGAGACTCTCATCCTGAGTGAAGTAAGTCAGAAAGAGAAAGACAATACCATATGATATCACTTATACATGGAATCTAACATACAGCACAAATGAACCTTTCCACAGAAAAGAAAATCAATGGACTTGGAGAATAGACTTGTGGTTGTCAAGGGGGAAGGGGGACGGAGTGGGAGGGACTGGGAGCTTGGGGTAAATAGATGTAGAATGTTGCCTTCGAATGGATTAGCAATGGGATCCTGCTGTGTAGCACTGGGAACTCTGTCTAGTCACTTATGATGGAACACGTAATGTGCTATCTATACAGTAGAAAAAATATATAAATAAATAAATGATTTTAAAAAATAAAATAAATTACAAATTAACTACAAGCTGTGCAGGAAGGTCCTTTAACCAAGTTTGCCTTCCCTGCCCTGGGGCTGTGAGGACAGATGGGCCTATGGGTACCTGCACCCACCACTCACAGGATCACCCACCACTCTCAGGGATGCAGGAGAAGAGCCAGGCACAGAGGTAGAGCGTGAACCACTCTGCGCCAAGAACGTGGGCCTAATCGCCCTGTGTGAGCCTTTAGGGCCGTCATCCAAAAACAGTATCAATAACAGCAAGTTTGCAAGCTGTTTCTGAGGACCAAGTGAGATAATGTTAAAAAGGGTTTTTATCCTGCAAGTCATGGAGTCTGGGTAGCACCCCCTTTTGCTGGGAGGGCTCCCAGGGGCGGGCTGCCATGAGGAAGCCTCTGCCTCAGCACCGTGCCCGGGGCTGGAGGGGACAAGCTGTGTCACTGGCCAGTTTTAACTTGCAGCTTGTCAGAGCTCCACGCTGCCTAGGGGACCTGGGCAAGGCCTCAGGGAAGGCTTCTCAGATTTACTAAAACCAAAATCAGAAGTTCACCTTTTGTGTTCCTTTCCACATCTGTTTACATCAGGTAGACATCACTCAATGGGGCCAACAAGGAACAGACTGGTTTGGCTAAAACACAGACCATTTCTGCTGAATGTGTTTGCAAATCCAAAAGCAGAAAGTCATGAACTAAAGCAGGCTGGAAGCTAGGGGGTGATGTTGGGGTCCTCTGAAGCCATCAGAGACCAGGACACAGAAACCTGGATCCCAGGCCCAGCTCCAGACATCTCGCCACCAACAGGAGCCCTGGAAGTGACTTGGGGGGGGGGCGTGCATGAATGGTGCAGCTGTAGTTTTATTCCCTGCCTTCAGATGTCAGGGTGATGAGATACCTCCCCCCACCTCAGCCAACCCAAGCTAATCCGAATGGGATTTCAAATCTTGCAATTAATGACTTACAACCCACTGGCAAAGGCTCTCACGTAATTTTTAGAACCCACATTCTACCAAAGGAATTTGGCCGACCTCACTCCTTCCCATCCTTCAGATCTTAGTTCAGCTATTTGTTCTTCAAAGAAGCCTTTCCTGACTCCTTCCTGCACCCCCCAAGTACACACATGCACACAGCGTGCATGCGTGCATACATACACACACACACACACACACACACACACACACACAGGATGCGGGCTCCCTGAGACCTGCTTTCCCTGTACTTTAACTTCACAGACTTATCACCAATTTACAATGAAGCACACGGACTATACGGTCTGACCAGCACCTGCTTCCTCCAGGGCAGGACTCTCCATGAGGGTAGAGGTTTTGGCTCTTTCCCTCACCCCCTCCACCCACACTGTACATAGTAGGAGCTCAATAAGTTTGTTGAAGAGGGAGGGAGGGCAGAAGGAAAGAGAGATGTGCATTTGAACCCAAAAAGCATCAATCAGGAGTTCCCGTCATGGCTCCGCAGTTAACGAACCCAACTAGCATCCATGAGCAGCAGGTTTGATCCCTAGTCTCGCTCAGTGGATTGAGGATCTGGCATTGCCGAGAGCTGTGGTATAGGTCACAGACAGGGGCTTGGATCCTGTGTTGCTGTGGCTGTGGCGGAGGCCAGCGGCTACAGCTACAATTGGACCCCTAGCCTGGGAACCTCCATATGCTGTGGGTGTGGCCTTAAAAAGATGAAAAAAGACAAAGAAAAAAAAAAAAGTATCAGATCCCTGAACAGGAGCTGCCCTTTCTTCTCTTTCCTCCAGACCCTCCATTGCAGCAGCTACCAGACCCTCCCGTTTCTTGGGGAAACAATCTAAACTTGAACACTCATCTCTTTCAAGGTCAGAGAAAGGACTGCAGGTTTTTCCCAGAGCCCTGCACTGGGGGCTGAGATAACAAGACAGGAAAGAAA
The DNA here is from genome assembly GCF_016906955.1 of Phacochoerus africanus. NCBI lineage: Eukaryota > Metazoa > Chordata > Mammalia > Artiodactyla > Suidae > Phacochoerus > Phacochoerus africanus. The sequence continues at coordinate 55,723,279 of NC_062558.1, read as the reverse complement.
GGGCTTGGAAAATACTGGAGGGCTGGATGAGGTGCATGGGAGAGAGGATGGAATAGCTACAGGGACAGCAAGGCAGGGAAGGATGCTCAGCTTGGGTGGAAGCACAAGTCCCAAAGGGGTGGGAGAGAGACCCAAGGGGCAGGCAGGACAGCTGGGGGACCCTCTAGGTTGAGAAGCAAAGGCGTGACCCACGTGGCCATGTCTGTCTGAGAAAGATGGAGCCGGCGGAGTATGGAAGGGATGAAGAGACAGGAGAGACGAGGGTGCTGGGGAGGGACTGGGTGCAGGGTGATGCCATTAGAGGAGTAAGAGGAATGCATGGGGCGGTTGGGGGTGAGGGGGGGCAACACACTGGGCCCAGAGCATGGCCTGGTGTGACCAGCACCCCCTGGAGTTGGGCTGCGTGGGGTGATGGCAGACAGTGCTCTGAAGACTCAGAGATTCAACTCTATGTGTAGTTAAGCACTGAAAGCTTTTCGAGCAGCATCAGGTTTTCCTGGAAAAATGAACATGAATTTGTTGCCAAGGACAGGTTCTCATAAAGGACGTGATTGCGGGTCCAAGCCCTTCCAATCCGCCCCGCTCTCTCACGGTTCCTGCTGTTCCCTCTGCATGGAGGGTCTTGGCCCCGCTCTTCCCAGCCAGCTACAGCTCAGCCAGCAAGTCTCTCCCAAAGACCAGAAGGCCCTCCCTGCTGGCCACCATGGCTCCCGTCACAGCCCACTGCTGCAGCTGTCCGGTCCTGGATGCTGCCATCCCTGCCCCCACTCACCAATCAGAGCTTGGGGAGGGAAGCCCCCACCCTGGCATCTCCTGGGCCCAAATGCCATGCTGGGCTCACGGCAAGCACCCAGTCCACCTGCCCGATTCTTCGAGTGCCCGAAGCACCACTTCACATTTGCCCGTTGCTAAGACCAGGATCACCTTGCCAGGAGGGACGCTGTACCTCTGATGGGGGACTGCTTCTTCCCTTCCTGAATCTGCTGTCAAGCCGTGGTGCACCTTGGGGAGGATGGCAGGTCGGCATCAGGGAATGCAAAATGTGTATGACCTGGAGGCTGTACTGTACCAACCAAGCCAGGCGTCAGCTCCCTGGCCCCTCACAACTCCAGCGGGAGGCACTTCGATGTCCTCCCCCATAGGGCTACTGAGGCTGGGGGGAGGGGGAGGTGTGGTGTCCGGGCTCCTGGTAAATTCTTATGGTCCTTATCTGCCCTTGCCATGTTCCCACAGTGGTGGGGGGCATCGGCCATCAGCACCCAAAGCTGAAATTCTAATTAAACTATTCCCTGGTCAGGAGTTCCCGTCGTGGCGCAGTGGTTAACGAATCCGACTAGGAACCATGAGGTTGCGGGTTCGGGCCCTGCCCTTGCTCAGTGGGTTAACGATCCAGCGTTGCCATGAGCTGTGGTGAAGTTTGCAGACGCGGCTCGGATCCTGCGTTGCTGTGGCTCTGGCGTAGGCCGGTGGCTACAGCTCTGATTCAACCCCTAGCCTGGGAACCTCCATATGCCTCGGGAGCGGCCCAAGAAACAGCAACAACACCAACAACAACAACAAAAAAGACAAAAGACAAAAAAAAAAACTATTCCCTGGTCAAACCACATCACCATCAATTATGACAACTCTATATTATACATCATCCAAAACACCAAGTACCTTCCTACTATCTCCAAAACAAATTTACAAAAATTTCCCATGCCAAACATACAGACATGTGACCCAAAAAGCACGACTCACCAAAATGAAACCATCCACATGATAATGTACTTATTGCTCTCGTAACGGCGTCAGGGACATGGAGACACAGAGCCAGGATCAGTCACCAAAAAAATGCATTCTGGTTCCCTGAAAGCCCTGTTTGTTATTGCTTTACTATTATCTGTGTGAAGAACACACTCTGGAAACATCCAGAACCCTCTGGAATCAGCCCTTTTGCTCAGGCCCCCTGCTGGTGCATGCACACACGCTCTATCCATTGGATGGCACGGTGTAGACATTGAGCTTTTTCAGAGGACATCTCCTGGGTATCGTTCCAAATACCATGGTGGATGTAAGTTCTTACTCTTCTTTCTTTACTACAAAGTCATACAGGACCCCTAGAGGACACGGGGAACAGCAAACAAGGAAACCAGGCACAGCTTGCCACCCAGACGGTATGGCACCCACACTGCGGGCCTGTCCTGGCCACCCCATCCGTCCTAGATGCTCACATGACGGCCGCCCAGCCTCCGCTCCTCTCCTTCCCTCCCCTGCCCTCATCTGCTGTGTGGGACCCAGAGGACTCAGAGCGTGACACCAGGTGGCCCCTCCTCTGTGACATGGGGCCAACCCCTCCACTCTGACCTCACACGGGCCCTGTGCTTCTCTGATGTCACCCCGGGAGCCACCAGGCCTCACCCTCGTCAAGAGCAACTTCTAGAAACAGGTGTCATGCCTGCCATCATCACTTCCTCTGCAGGTAACACCTGCTGGCCCCGTGTTCTCCCACTACCCACTCACTGACCCCACAGGTGTGACCTCCCCCACCTTCCCAGAGCCCCCCATCTGAGCCTGTCCCCGGAGACCCTGGTCCCTCCTCCTCCTCTTCTTCCCCCAAAGTGACAGCATCTGTGGCTTTTCTGCTCTGCATGCTCTTCCGCGGAAAACATGTCCACTCCTCCAGCATCAGTCACAGCTTTCTTGCAACCAAGTGAAAGGCTCTTGTCTCAAACCTGCCTCTGTCCAAGGCGACTCACATTCCAAACAGCCTGCCATTGAGGCCTACATTCAAGCTCCAGCCCCTGATGTTCCTCCTCCAGCCTGTCCCTAAGTTTTCCTAGGAATCTGCAAGGGACAGGTTCCAGGACTCCAGGCCCATCCCCAAATCCCAAGGATGCTCAAGTCCCTTAAATACAATAATGCAGAACCTTTCACTTAAGGGACTGTGGGCCCTTCCCACCTTCTATATCTACAGCTGTGGAACCTGTGGATACACAGAGCTGACTGGAACCAAAATGCCACCATCATTCCCACCATAATTTTCGCAGACTCCTAAACTGTTAAAACCTTTGACTCCACTCCTCGTTCAGGCTGTGATGCTCAACAGATGCTTCTATCCAATCTCCTATCCGTGCTTCCTTCCCGCCCTCAACCCCCAGCACACGGCCTCACACCTTCCAGACAGAACTAATGTGGCATTTCCTAATTCACCTGTCCCCTAAACCCCATCCTCGCACCCTCTGATCCCCTGCCCCCAAAGCTAGGTCACTCCGTGGGAACCCAAGGTGCTAAGCCAGTCTACTCGCTGTCCCCAAACCTGGCCAGGTGCCCCCACATCCCTGTCTTTATGCAAGTGGCTCTCTCTGACCCCTGATTTCCATCTGGGAAATCCTGCTCTCTGAGCCTAAAGGATTACCTGCTAAACAAAAGTCTCTTCGTGTCCTAAAGAAACAGGCTGAATTACGAGACTTAAAACAATACCAAAAAGGTATGGGAGTTCCTGCTGTGGCTCAGCAGTTAATGAACCCAACCAGTATCCATGACGACACGTGTTCAATCCCTGTCTTTGCTCAGTGGGTTAAGGATCTGGTGTTGCCGTGAGCTGTGGTGTAGGTCACAGATGTGGCTCAGATCCCAAGTTGCTGCGGCTGTGGCCAGCAGCTACAGCTCTGATTCGACCCCTAGCCTGGGAACCACTATATGCCATGGGTGCCACCGTAGAAAAGGCAAAAAGACAAATAAATAAATAAATAAATAAAAAGATGACCTACTGAATAGGTGAAAATATTCGCAAATGATATGACAAATAAGGTGTTAATATCCAAAATGTATAAATAGCTCACACAACTCAATATAAAAGCAAAACAAAACAAAACATGCAATTAATAGCTGGGCGGAAGACCTGAACAGATATTTTTCCAGAGAGGACATGCAAAGGACCAACAGGCACAAAGAAAGTTGCTTAACATTGTTAATCATCAGAGAAATGCAAATTAAAATCACAACAACAAATTGCTTCACATCTATCAGAAAGGCTATATGATCAAAACAACACAAATTAATGTTTGCGAAGATGTGGAGAAAAGGGAAACTACACACTGTTAGTGGGAATGGAAATTGGTACAGCCACTATGGAAAACAGTATGGAGGCATCTCAAAGAACTAAAAATAGAACTACCACATGACCCAGCAATCCCACTTCTGGATATGTCTGAAAAAAACAAAACAAAACAAAACATTATTTCGAAGATACATGCACCCCAATGTTCATAGCTGCATTATTTACAATGGCCAAGATATGGAAACAACCCAAGTGTCCATCCACAGATGAATGGATTAAGAAGATGTACATATATACAATGGAATACTACTCAGACATAAAAAAGAATGAAATTTTGATATTTGCAACAACGTGGAGGGTTTATGTTAAGTGAAATAAGTCAGAGAAAGACAAATACCGTATGTTAGCATTTATATGTAGAATCTACAAAATAAACTAGTGAATATAACAAAAAACAATAGAATCACAGGTGTAGAGGACAAACTAGTGGTTACCAGTGAGAAGGGGGAGGGGGAAGGGGCAAGACAGTAGTAGAGGATTAAGAGGTACAAACTACTAGGTATACAATAAATAAGTAACAAGGACATACTGGCCAGCACAGGAAATATAGCCAATATTTTATATTAACTTTAAATGAAGTAATTAAAGAAATTTTGAATCACTGTGTTGGACACCTGAAACTAATGTAATATTGTATACCAAATATACCTCAATAAAATTTCTTGAATTAAATAGAATTTTAAAAAAGAAAAGAAACTGCCACAAGTTGGTGAACTGAAATCTCAAGTTCTGATCTGAAATCTCAAGTCCTATTCTCAAAGGAGAATATTTAAAACTGGGAATGATAGTAAAATAACCCTTTGTTTTCCTACTGCGTATCTCTGTGAGGCTGGGGTTTCCTCATTTATGTCAATCAAAATGACATATCACAAGAGACTAAGTATGCAAATATGAGAATTCTTCTGTCTTAAGCCAGGCACAAGGAGATTTGCAAATTTATAAAATTGCTACACTTCTTACTACATCTTTTGTTTTGGAAAAAGTGGTTGTTTCCATAAAATATATGTTATTTATTTTCACATGCAAGGAATATATACTTTTTTCTTTTTTAACATCTTTTGAGGGCTGTACCTGTGGTATATGGAGGTTCCCAGGCTAGGGGTCAAATTGAAGCTATAGCCCCTGGCCTACACCACAGCCACAGCAAGGCAGGATCCGAGCTGCGTTTGTGACCTACACCACAGCTCAGGCAACGCCAGATGCTTAACACACTGAGCGAGGCCAGGGATCGAAACTGCGTCCTCATGGATGCTAGTCAGATTTGTTTCCACTAAGTCATGAGGGGAACTCCATTATTTTTATTTTTTTCATTTTAATAAATGAATTCATAAATGGCTCTGAGCGCTGTTGTAAAGAAGATAAACTTGATCTTCAAATTCACCACTCCTTTGGAGCCCATCTATGCTACTATCATCTCTTTCCTGACATCATCTCACCTTTGCCCCTCAAGCTATTCAGTCCCCTGACTGACTTCACATCATCCTTTTTAACACTAAAAACCCCACCAAAATAAATGCACATCTCTCTAGAAGGCCGACAAGGAATGACACTAAGAGTAGGGTTTTTAGGCATCCAGGAGCCTGGAAGGAGAGCAAAAGGAGGTCTTTTGACATTCTTCTAAGGTCACACCGAGCTACATCTACCAGCTTAAGTATGTATGCACCTATATAGATATATATTTATCTTTATGTATCTTTAAATATACTAAGTATACTTATTGCTTGATGATCAAAAATAGCAGACAGTACTACCAGGCAAAGAGGAGCATCTTCAAGTCAAGGTCAGAGAGAATTTCATTCATTTATACTGATGATGGAGGAGCCGAAGAGCCAAACTGGACAGTGAGGTGAACTCAGAGGTCAGTCAGAAAAGGAAGGCAGCCGACACTAGTGAGATAAAGGGAGAGGCAGCATTACCATTTCTAGAGCCTGGAAACAGATCCTGGGTGACACACTGTACATTCTCAGACTTTAAGTTTTGTTTTTTTTAAAGAACAGCTCTATTGAGATATAACTGACACAATAAACTGCACATTTCTAGAGTATAACATTTGGCGAGTTTTGACATATATTGACACCCATGAAAATATCATCACAATCAAGATAACGAACATATCCATCACCTCCAAAAATTCCCTCGTAACCCTCTGTAATGCCTTCCTCCCACCCTTCCCCAGTCTCACCATCACACCTGTGCCCAAGGAACAGTGATCTCCTTTATGTCACTATACTTTGCTATAATTGCCATGGAGTTCTATATAAATGTGTTCATTCATACCAAACGGACTCTTCTTTGTCTGGCTTCTTTCACTCAGGATAGCTACTTTCAGATTCATCCATGTTGCTGTAGGCATCAATGGTTCTTTTTTACTTTTTAGTAATGTCTTTTTGTGTAATTTACCACAATTTGTTCATCCTTTCGTCTAGGGGTGGACATTTGGGTTGTTTTCAGTTTGAGGTTATTACAAATAAAGCTTCCATGAACGTTTATGTGTAAGTTTTGTATGGATAATGCTTTCTTTTCTTAGCTACATACCTAGAAGCAGTATGGCTGGATCGTATGGTAGATATATGTTTAAACTTTTAAGAAATTGCCAATGGTTTTCCAGAGTGGTTGTGTCATTGGACATTCGCACAAGCAATACATGAAAATCCCAGTGGCTCCAAGCAATATATGAAACTGCCAATAATTGCTATTGTCATCTTTTCAAACTGTAGCCATTTAAAATGTATGTAGTGGCATATAACTGTGGTTTTAATTTGTATCTCTGTAACAACTCATGATGTTGAACATCTGTTTATGTACTTATTTGCCACCTGTGTATCTTTTTGGTGATGTGTCTGTTTAAATCTTTTTTTTTTTTTTTGGTCTTTTTGCCTGTTCTAGGGCTGATCCTATGGCATATGGAGATTCCCAGGCTAGGGGTCTAATCGGAGCTGTAGCCAATGGCCTACACCACAGCCACAGCAACTCGGGATCCAAGCCACGTCTGCAACCTACACCACAGCTCACGGCAACACCACATCCTTAACCCAATAAGCGAGGCCAGGGATCAAACCCGCAACCTCCTGGTTCCTAGTCGGATTTGTTAACCACTGTGCCATGACGGGAACTCCTGTTTAAATCTTTTGCTCAGTTTTAATTTGACTTGTTTTCTTATATTCAGGTTTTAAGAGGTTTTTATATATCCTGGATACAAGTCCCTTTGGAGATAGATGCTTTGCAAAGATTTCCCCCACCTCTGTTGTCTCTTCATTCTTTTACAGTGTCTTTTGAAGAGCAGAAGTTTTTAATTTTAATGAAGTCCAAGTTATTGCTATTTTATGGATTGCACTTTTGGTGTTGTACCTAAGAAACACCTAACCTAAGGTCACAAAGGTTTTCTCCTTTGTTTCCTCTGGAAGTTTTATTTTTTTTTATTTTTTTAAATTTTTGTTGTTGTTGCTATTTCCTGGGCTGCTCCCGCGGCATATGGAGGTTCCCAGGCTAGGGGTTGAATCGGAGCTGTAGCCACCGGCCTACGCCAGAGCCACAGCAACTCGGGATCCGAGCTGCGTCTGCAACCTACACCACAGCTCACGGCAACGCCAGATCGTTAACCCACTGAGCAAGGGCAGGGACTGAACCCGCAACCTCATGGTTCCTAGTCGGATTCGTTAACCACTGCGCCACGACAGGAACTCCTGGAAGTTTTATGATTCTAGTCTTTATTAGATCTGTGATCAATTTTGAGTTAATTTTTGTATATCGTGTGAAGTATGGATCCAAATTCTTTTTTCCTAACTGGTGGATATCCAATTGTTCTAGCAACATCTGTTGAGAAGTCCATCATACCTCTATTGCTTTGCCTTAGTGATTTTTTCAAAAATCACTTGTCTAGGAGTTCCCTGGTGCCCTACTGGTTAAAGATCCAACATTGTCACTGCTGTAGTGTGGGTTCATCCCCTGGCCTGGGGACTTCTATGTGCCAAGGGTACAGACAAAAAAAAAAAAATCAGTTGTCCATTTATGTGTGGGTCTCTTTTTGGATTCACTTCCATTGACTTATGTGTCTTTTTTAATGCCAATAGCATACATACTGTTTTGATCACTGTAGCAATATACAAATTCTTGATATCAGATAGTGTTAGCCCTCTAACTCTGTACTTTTTTGGTGAATTGTTTTTTCTACTCTATAAAGTTTGCATTGCCATATGACTTTTAGATTAGCTTCTCAAGTTCCATAAAAAAAAGTTGGGGAGTTCCTGTCTTGGCGCAGCAGAAACGAATCCAACTAGGAGCCATGAGGTGGCAGGTTCCATCCCTGGCCTTGCTCATTGGGTTGGGGATCCCGCGTTGCCCTGAGCTGTGGTGTAGGTTGCAGACGCGGCTCAGATCCTGAGTTGCTGTGGCCCTGGCATAGGCCAGTGGCCACAACTCCGATTAGACCCCTAGCCTGGGAACTTCCATATGCCGTGGGTACGGCCCTAAAAAGACAAAAGACCAAAAAAAAAAAAAAAAAAGTTGGGATTTTGATTGGAGTCGATTTGAACGTATAGATTAACTTGAGGGAAATTGACATTTTAACAAAACTGAGTCTTCTAGACAGACCAATGGAACAGAATAGAGAATCCGGAAATAAACCCTGACACCTATGGTCAATTCATCTTTGACAAGGGAGGCAAGAATATAAAAGGGGAAAAAGAAAGTCTATTCAGCAAGCATTGCTGGGAAACCTGGACAGCTGCATGCAAAGCAATGAAACTAGAACACACCCTCACACCATGCACCAAAATAAACTCACAATGGCTGAAAGACTTCAATATACGACAGGACACCATCAAACTCCTAGAAGAAAACATAGGCAAAACACTCTCGGACATCAACATCATGAATATTTTCTCAGGTCAGTCTCCCAAAGCAATAGAAACTAGAGCAAAAATAAACCCATGGGACCTCATCAAACTGAAAAGCTTTTGCACAGCAAAAGAAACCCAAAAGAAAACAAAAAGACAACTTACAGAATGGGAGAAAATAGTTTCAAATGATGAAACCGACAAGGGCTTAATCTCTAGAATATAGAAACAACTTATACAACCCAACAGCAAAAAAGCCAACCAATCAATGGAAAAATGGGCAAAAGACCTGAATAGACATTTCTGCAAAGAAGATATACAGATGGCCAACAAACACATGAAAAAATGCTCAACATCGCTGATTATAAGAGAAATGCAAATCAAAACTACCATGAGATATCACCTCACACCAGTCAGAATGGCCCTCATTAATAAATCCACAAATAACAAGTGCTGGAGGGGCTGTGGAGAAAAGGGAACCCTCCCGCACTGTTGGTGGGAATGTCAACTGGTACAGCCACTATGGAGAACAGTTTGGAGATACCTTAGAAATCTATCCATAGAACTTCCATATGACCCCGCAATCCCACTCTTGGGCATCTATCCGGACAAAACTCTACTTAAAAGAGACACGTGCACCCGCATGTTCATTGCAGCACTATTCACAATAGCCAGGACGTGGAAACAACCCAGATGCCCATCGACAGAGGATTGGATTAGGAAGAAGTGGTATGTATACACAATGTAATACTACTCAGCCATCAAAAAGAATGACATAATGCCATTTGCAGCAACATGGATGGAACTAGAGAACCTCATACTGAGTGAAATGAGCCAGAAAGACAAAGACAAATACCATATGGTATCACTTATAACTGGAATCTAATATCCAGCACAAATGAACATCTCCTCAGAAAAAAAAATCATGGACTTGGAGAAGAGACTTGTGGCTGCCTGATGGGAGGGGGAGGGGGGGGGGGGGAGGGGGAGGGGGAGGGAGTGGGAGGGATCGGGAGCTTGGGCTTATCAGACACAACTTAGAATAGATTTACAAGGAGATGCTGCTGAATAGCATTGAGAACTTTGGCTAGATACTCATGTTGCAGCAGAAGAAAGGGTGGGGGAAAAAATGTAATTGTAATGTATACATGTAAGGATAACCTGACCCCCTTGCTGTACAGTGGGAAAATGAAAAAATTATATATATAATAAAAAAAAACTTTTAGAACAACAACAACAACAACAACAAAAAAAACTGAGTCTTCTAACCCATGGAAAAAATACCCATTTTTTCCTAACTTCTTTAATACCTTTCAGCAATGCTTTTTAGTTTTCAGCACGCAGGTCTTTCATATCCTTAGATTTACCTGTAGGCATTTAAAAAATTTTAATTAGGAGTTCCCGCTGTGAAACAATGGGATCAGCCATGTCTCTGCAGCCCAATAGTTTCGTAGAATAGTTCCTCTGGAGGGTGAGGATGTTCTGGGTATTTCGAAATCGTTTCTTTTCTTACTTCCTCTGCTGATATTCAGTGTGAGAACTGGGCCAACATCCTAGAGGTAAAACTCATAAATAATATGTTGTCCTCTCTTCCCCACCCCGAGTTTTTATCTCTCAGAATGGTCTACGCTGAGCCCTTCAGCCATTTGTTACTTACAGTTCAGGTTTTCCTACCCTGGTACTGATTCCCATAGAGGTTTCTGCATGTGTGTTTCTGGCATGGTATAACTTCCTGATGTAGAAGGGCTCATTTCTCCTGAGACTGCTGTGCTACAGGTGTTGGTTTTAGGTACAGGGGCACAGGTCCTCAGCGCTTTTGTTTGCCTCTGGCGCCCCCTACCTTCCCTCTCCATGAACTTCCATCTCCTGGCTCCTCTATTTCCTTCCTTCACAATGTTCCCATGCTCCCCAGAGAAAACCTGGTTGGAGGAGTTCCCGTCGTGGCTCAGTCGTTAACCAACCCGACGAGCATCCATGAGGACTGCGGGTTCGATCCCTGACCTCGCTCAGTGGGTTAAGGATCCCGCATTGCCGTGAGCTGTGGTGTAGGTCCCAGACGTGGCTCGGATCCCACGTTGCTGTGGCTGGGGCATTGGCCGGTGGCTACAGCTCCGATTCAACCCCTAGCCTGGGAACCTCTGTATGCCGCAGGTGCGGCCTTAAAAGACAAAAAAAGAAAAGAAAAAAAAAAACCCTGACTGGATAAGAATAACTGAAAATAGTATGAAACTGTTTGCAATTTAAAAGGGATGAAAATAACATAAAGGAATGGAATGCTAATGGTGTAATCGTAGATGAGAAATGTCTCACGTTACTTTGATACACTAACCACCACTGATTCTGTAAAATGGATTAAAAAATCAACTATTCCTTTCATATATGTTTGAACATTTCATAGCCTGGAAAATGAGAAGAATGAAAACAATTTTTCCAGGTGACTGAAGCTTTACAAACAAATCTGTGAAACAATGTTTATTGGAGGGGCAAACAGGTCAAGACTGATTTTGTTAAACAGGCCACCTTTATGAAACTCATTTCTAAATTTTCAGTTAAATAAAGTATACATAAATTAATATTCACATGTAAAATTAGAAAATTACAGGTAACACTAGAGTCTCCTTGAAGTATTCCTTTCTCCCAATCCTGGTCCTTCTCTCATTGCCCAGCCATTATCAGCCTTTTTATGAGTTTGGCATGTATCCCTTCTTTAAATAAGACCTGTATCATTGAGGAGTAATTGTCATACAATCAACTCACATATTTAAAGTATATGATTTGATAAGTTTTGACATATGCACACATCTGTGCATTCTCCGTGTGGAGAACATCTCCATTACCCCCAAAGTTGACTCATTTCCCTTTGTAATCATTCTTCTTTCCAACCTGGAGCCCAGGCACCCATGGATCAGCTTTCTGTCACTATAGATAGTTTGAATTTCAATAGGTTTATATAAATGGAATCATGCAGTAGGTACTCTTTCTCTTTTGGCCTCTCTCACTCAGCATAACTATTTTGAGATGCATCCATGCTCTTCTATGTTATCAATAATCCATTCTTTGGAGTTCCCACTGTGACACAGCCAGTGAAGGATCTGTCATCTCCTTTGTGGTGACATGGGTTTGAGCTTCACCCTGGTGCACTGGGTTAAAAAGGATCCAGCATCCCAGCTATGGCTCAGATTTGATCCCTGGCCCAGGAACTTCCATTTATTGCTGAATAGTATTTCCTTGTAAAGATATACCTCAGTATTTTCCCCCTTTCACCTGTCGGTGAACATTTGGGTTGTTTCCAGTGTGGAGCTACTACAAATAAAGCTGCAGTACACATTTCTCCCCTAACTGGCTGGTCTTTCCATTATTCTAAGTTTCTCTAGGAAAGCAAAAATTTTGAAATTTGATGAAGTCAGTATATCAGTTTTTTTTAAATTAATACTGTATTTTTGGTGTTATACTTAAGAAATCTTTGCTTAACTCAAAGTCACAAAAACTGCTGTTTTCTTCAAGAAATTTTATAGTTTTAGGTTTTACATTTATGCTCAATCTTTTAAATATGCTTTAATTGCCCTTGGGTGAATAACTAAAGGTGGAATAACTGAATCATATAGTAGTTATAAATTTAATTTTTTAGGAAACTGCCAAGCTATATTGTTTCTGACTTGATTTTATCTCCTTTGTTGGTTTATCAGATGTTAACTCTTATTTGTGTTATATTGGTGGTTGTTTTAGAGTTTATTGTATACATCTCTAAGATATCACAGTATAGTTTTAAATGATACTGTAACAGTCTATGCATAAGAACTTTAGAAGAGTGTACTTCCATTTTTCCCCTCTAGGCTTTTTTTTTTTTTTTTTGTCTTTTTAGGGCTGCACCCGCAATGTATGGAAGTTCCCAGGCTAGGGGTCAAATTGGACCTGTGCCTACGCCATAGCAACGCTAGATCCAAGCCACATCTGTGACCTACACTGCAGTCTACTGCAACGCCGGTTGAGGAAAGCCAGGGATTGAACCCGTGTTCTTATGGACAGAAGTTGGGTTCATTACCACTCAGCCACAACAGGAACTCCTCCCCTCTAGGTTTTTGATCCATTGTTGACATTAATTTTACCTCTACATATAGTATAAACTCCACAGTGTTACTATTTTGCTTTAAAAATCTATGGGCTTTTAAATACTTTTAATAAGAAGAAAAAAATCATTTTCTAATTTATCATATATTCATCACTTCTGATGCTCTTCATTGCTTTGCATAGATCCAAATTTCTATCTAGTATCATTTTCTGCCTGAAGGATTTCCTTTAACAATTCCTATATTGCTGGTCTTCCAGAGTTGAACTCTCAACTTCTGTATGTGAAAAAGTCTATTTCATCTTTCTTTTTGAAAGACATTTCTACTGGGTGTACAATTCTGGTTGGCAGTTTTTTCTCTTTTTTTAACATTTTCTTTTAATTTTTTATTATTTTTTATATAGTTATTTCCCCAATACAATTTTTTCCTACTGTACAGCATGGTGAACCAGTTACACATACATGTACACATTCCATTTTCACACATCATGTTCCATCATAAGTGACTAGACATAGTTCTCAGTGCTACACAGCAGGATCTCATTGCTAATTCATTCCAAAGGCAATAGTTTGTATCTATTAACCCCAAGCTCCCAAACCACCCCACTCCCTCCCCCTCCCCCTTGGTTTTTTCCTTCACTTCTTTAAAGATGCTCCACTGTCTTCTGGCTTGAATGGTTTCTGATAAGAAGTGTGTTGTCATCCTTATTTTTGTCCCTCTGTAATGTGACTTTTTTCCTGTGGCTGCTTTAAGATTTTTTTCTTTGTCTATGGCTTTGAGCAAGTTGACTGTGCTATGCCTGGGTGAAGGTGAGTTCATATTTCTGGTGCTTGGGACTCCCTGAGGTTTTTAGATCTGTTAGTTTAAGATTTTCATCAAATTTGAACAACTTTCAGCCATTATTTCTTTAAATCGTTTTTGGTCCCCTCCTTCCCTTTTCTACTTCAAGGATTTTGGCTGCATGTGACCTGAAGTTGTGCCACAGTTCTTTTCATTTCTTTTTTAAAAAATATTTTTCTCTCTGACTTTCTTTTTCAATACTTTGAGTTGCTATGTCTTCAAGTCACTAACCTTTTCTTCTGCCATGTCTCATTGGCTGTTAATCTTGGCTAGTGTATTCCTCATTTAGGCATTACAGTTTTAATCTGTGAAAGTTTTATTTTGGGTTTGTAATATTTTATTCTATTTTATTTTATTTTATTTGCTTTTTAGGGCCACACCTGCAGCATATGGAGGTTCCCAGGCTAGGGGTCTAATTGAAGCTACAGCTGCCAGCCTACACCAAAGCCACAGTAATGCCAGATCTGAGCTGTATCTGTGACCTACGCCACAGCTCACGGCAACGCCAGATCCTTAACCCACTGAGTGAGGCCAGGGATCAAACCTGCAACCTCATGGTTCCTAGTCAGATTCGTTTCTGCTGTACCATGATGGGAACTCCAGGTGTGCAGTATTTTATATGTATCTGCTTAGTTTGTTGAGGCTGTGGAATACAATTACAATGACAGTTTTAATGTCTTCTGTTAATTCTCACATCTGTGTCTGTTCTGATTTGGTTTCAATTGACTAAATTTTCTCCGTATTAGGAGCCTATATTTTCCTTCTTCTTGCAAGCTTAGCCATCTTTGTATCCCAGACATTGTGTATGTACCTTGTTGGTACTGGTTATTTTTATATTTCCAGTTTATACTTGTATTTCTTGAGCTTCTTGAGATACAGCTAAGTTACTTGAAAAGAGTTTTATCCTGCTTTTAAGATTTGTTAGGTCATAATGGAACAGTGCTTGCTCAATCTAGGGGTAATTATTCCCCACTACTGAGGAAAAACTCTTCTGGGCACTCTACCAAATGCCCATGAAGTATAAGGATTTTTTTCCCCAGTTTTGCTGGTAGGAAAAAGCTCTATTACTGGCCCTGAGTGAGCACCAGGTACTAGTCCCTCTAATCCTTTCACATATCCCCATAATCGTCTTTTCCCCAGTCTTGGATTCTTTCCTATCAGTGAAGAATGTACCTCAGGTATTATGCTGAGTAGTCAAGAAGGCTATTCCATGATCTTCAGGGACCTTTCCATGAAGTCTCTGCAGAACTTTGTCCTGTGCCTTCCAGCTGCCTTGTCTGCTCAGACTTCTGACTACATTTCTTCGAATTAGGGAGTCCATCGGATTCTTCCTGGGTTCCCTTTCTCTGGAAATTCTCTCAAGGAAGTAAGCTAGGGTGATCATAGGAACTGCTTTTTCATATGCCTGCTCTTGGGGATCACTGTCCTTCTTGGCTTGCTGTGCAGTGCCTTAAAAACTGTTGTTTTATATATTTTGTCCGTTTTGTTGCTGTTTTTGTTCTAGGCAGGAGGGTAACTCGGCTTCCTGTTATTCTGCAATCTACACTACAGCTCACAGCAACACCGGATCCTTAACCCACTGAGTGAGGCCAGGGATCAAACCTGCATCCTCATGGATGCTAGTCAGATTTATTAACCCCTGAGCCATGACGGGAACTTCTTCACGATGTTTTTTACTTGGTTTTACTGAATTCATTCCTAGTTACTTGATGGCTTTCTTTGCTGCTTGAAAATGGGATCATTTTTGCCCAGTTGGTTTTTGTTGGTACTTGAAAGCTGCTGGTGTTCGACATATCGAACTTTATCTCTCCTCCAAGCTAAAGTCACTGATTAATTCTAAAAGTTCTCAGTTAACTCATTTGGATCCACCTTCATGACTTAGCTCAGAATAAATTCTAAAGGACAAATTGTTAAACTAATTTTTTTTTAATGATTAGTGAATCCGTAGATTTCAGAGTCACCAGTTTGAGTCTATGTTCCACATTCTGGGGGTACAAGGTACAAAAACTGTGGTTTCTAGCTCATGCATCTTGATGGGTAGATAATTCAGGTAAGTTGATAGGAGGAGATAAGAGATTGAATCTCCTGTACATAGAAGATCAGGCATTGCCTAAGTGAGAAGCAGAGGAACCTTGAAAAACTATTCATGCTTAAATATATTCACCAGAATGTTGTGTTCCTGTCAAACAGTTTTCAAATCAGCAACAGTGATCATATTTTATTTTTATTTCATTTTTATAATGATTTTTATTTTTTCCATTATAGTTGGTTTACAGTGTTCTGTCAATTTTCTACTGTATAGCAAAGTGACCCAGTCACACATACATGTATACATTCTTTTTTCTCACATTATCATGCTCCATCACATATTTTACTTATTTAAGTTTTCAGCCCCTCCTTTAACATTTTAGAATGCATTTTTATGCACATATGTAAATCTGCAAGACAATCAATTCATGTAAGACAATGAATGCTTTCAAAGGTCACAAAAGGACATTTTAAAATTTCAGATATGAGTTACCCTCCCATTTGGACAAGGATGTAAATTCAATCCTGTAATAAATTACAGTGTATTGTAAAGATTAAATGGTCTCTTGGCTTGCATTCTCTCCTTGCTCCATTCTCTCCTCCACACAGCTGCCAGACTAATCCTTCAAAAACACCAATTTTCATATGCCACTTTTCAAAAACTAGCTTTCTGGCTTCTTGCTGCTGAAAAATAGTTTCAAATGCTTTTGTTTGGCATTCAAGGCTCTCCATGATGTGGACCCTCCCAAATATTTCACGCCTCCTCGTTTCTTCGACCACGCAGCAGGCTGTGTGGTCTTGGGCTAGTTATTAAAACACCCACCTTCCAGCTGTCCCAGCAAAGGTCCTATGCAGCTGCCAGGCTTGTTGGCTCATCCAGCAATGTTTGGAAAGGCTATGACTGGGTTACATGCCAACCCCTAGCATGAGGAGGCAGGGGTCATGGTACCACCACCTGATCACATGGATTGAGAATGGAAGGATGGTTCTCCAGGAGAAAACTGGGGCATTACTATGACAGGTTGTATGGCAAAACAACAAAGATCCATCGCCAATGACTTAACATACTCTAGCCAAACTTTAGCAAACACGTGTTCCAAAAAGGAGGAGACAAATACACATATTATCTCTCATTTGGGCCTCTTCCACCACACACAATTCCCTGAGGGTATATCAAGCCAGTTCAACCGAGGGACTGTACCATTCTGGAACATAGGAGACTCCTATAATCCTAAATCCATGTGCTCTCATCGCTGTTCTAACCACGTTCTAACCACGGTGTGCTCAGTTCATTGGTACACAATGTACATACCTTTTGAAATAAGGAAGTATGTGCTTCAATAATATGGCTTTTTATCTCAGGTTGCATAAATGTATGTAACACTCCAAATGATGTAAAATGAACAAAACCAACACATTTCAATGATGAATCAAAAAACTACATTTTGAGTTGTTTTCTTCACTTGAGGATAACCTTTCTGATCATTGTCATCCTCTGTGAAAAGATACAAGACCAACAGCTCCTTCCTCCACTTAAGGCTTTAACCATGTTATCATAAATGACCATCTCAAAATTTGCCTGAAAGCTTCCATGATGACGGTCGCCGCCAAGCCCCTTGACTTTCATGATGTCTTGAGTGCCTTTCTTCCGTGCATATTCCCTTCCTGGTTTAAACTTTCATTTTCCTGGTTCTGCAGTGAAAGAATATCTGCACTCTCTCCTAAAAGGGGAGGATCATACACTCCTAAAAGTCAGGGACTTCTCATTTTGGTTTCCCAGGGCTTGGCATTTTGTTTGGTGCGTTGGGTACTACCAGTCCATTGACCCATGCTATGCACAGACACCATAATAAACATTGGTTCATTTCTTTTTTTTTCTTTCTTTTTTTTTTTTTTGTCTTTTTGCTATTTCTTTGGGCCGCTTCCTCGGCATATGGAGGTTCCCAGGCTAGGGGTCTAATTGGAGCTGTAGCCACCGGCCTACGCCAGAGCCACAGCAACTCGGGATCCGAGCCACGTCTGCAACCTACACCACAGCTCACGGCAACGCCGGATCGTTAACCCACTGAGCAAGGGCAGGGACCGAACCCGCAACCTCATGGTTCCTAGTCGGATTCGTTAACCACTGCGCCACGACGGGAACTCCTGGTTCATTTCTTATAACAACACCAACAGAAGCTTCTCTCAACAGACTAAATTCCAAGGAAAGAATGAAAGCAGGAAGGTAGCTGGTTTATTTGCACCTGTTCTAAGACAGGCACTTTTAGGTATTTTATATATACATTATTTCATTTAACTTTCATAATCCAACAAATTCTTACCAACCCAGGGTTTGATTACTTGCTAAAGTAACACAAATTCATGTGACAGGCCCATGAGTCAAATCCGGCATGTCTTTTTTTTTTTTATTTGTTTGTTTTTAACCAATCCCCATTTATTGTGATTCTGAGATTCAGGAGTTAATTTAGGTGCTACTAAGAAAAATAAAGAATGCCTATTTTAAGGAGTATTTTAAAAACACTCTTTGGGCAGCAATAGAAGTAAAAGTGGAAGAACATCGTGTGACAGAAAATAGATTGTACGGGAGCCCTTTGGGAACTCTAGTGGATGACAACTGTTTTTAAATTAGTTTTTTGTAAATCCAAAAAAAGTTTCATTTATACTTTATAGTTTCACAGAGCACATAGGAAAAATAAGGTAATGAGGGGTTATGTTTGCAATTCATAGGAAAGGGAATAATAACCTATATATAGCTATACCTATATTTATATATAGTCAATTTTCTTTTAAAAAGTTAGGCATGCCCTATTGGTCTAATGGGTTGGGGATCCAGCATTGTCATGGCTGTGGCTTGGGTCACTGCTGTGGAGTGAGTTTGATCCCTGGTCCAGGAACTTCTGCATTGCTGTGGGTATGGCCAAAAAAATTAACCTTAAAGTGTGTTTCTGCCACCCATCTTCCATTTGATATAATAAGAGTGATAAAATGATGAATTATAGTTCAGGGTTTTGAAAAGCAAACCAGCTTTAAAACAATGCTTGAGATTGTTGCCAGCTTGACCTGTGGTTCCCGACAACCAACCTCAGAAATAATTCCATCCTCATGAGACATATGGAAAGAACCACAAACCAAACCTCAAAAATTCATGCTAAGATAAAATACCCTTTAAAAAAAAAATTCACCTTCGTATTAGAAGGCAGACCAAAAGGAAGTTTATCCTCCCACTGACAAATTCCCCAGAGACCTTTCTACCAGAAGGTTGACACACAGCTCCACCATCTTCTCTGAGCCTCCTGTGCTCTCCTTGGCATATGCCAGAGAGTAAGGGGCCAATCTGGAGAGTGTCATGGGCCTCAGGACCACTAAACAGATGGGGAGAGGCACAAAGCAAGCTCCTGGTCACCAAGACTACTACTTTCCTGCATGTTTCAGACTTGAGTTTTTAGCCAGAGACTGCTTCTTTGCGATAAATTGACTAAAAACTACTATCTCTTCCAAACCAATTCCTAACTTTCTCTTCTTGGGTGCGAAGACATAGATTACTTAAAACCCTTAAGAGAGTCCTGTTGAATTTAAATTGCCTCTCATTTTTGTATAATAATAGGTTTATGACTGATGCTAGGTTTAGTGCAAATGTAACAATCTTAAATATATTCTTAGTAAACGATTCCAATCTGTGCGCAGGTAATTTTTCCAAAATTAAAATTTAAACCTTAGTGACCAATTCGGCATTTCTGAGGGAGCCCTAAGCTCTTTTTCTAGAGAGGCTGTGAGAGTGCGTATCAGGCTTCCTCTCTTCACTCCCTTTGTGTTGCGCTTACCCTGGAGGTCATGTAATAACCAATGCCAAAGAAAAATCAAAATAGAAATTATTAGCGTGTGCCATCATGCAGCGGCGCACTCTGCCTAAAGATCAGGAAATTGTTTAAATATCAAATCGCCGCCAGGCATCTCAGCCCAGACCTGTGCGCGGAGGAGAGTTGTGTCCTGATCGAAGCCGAGGCGAGGGAGCCAGGAAAACGACCTGCGACTGCAGCCGGGTTTCAAAGCTGATAATTGTCTCCTAGCCGGTCCGGGCAGCAATTGCGCGGAGCTCCGCGTTGGGACCTTCCGGGGGGAACCTGGGCCTAGGGCTGTTTCGGGCGCCTACCGCGGGCGCTGGGAACCCCGGGGCACTCGGCCGCTCCTCCCAGTGCCCCGGCCCGCGGCACCCGGGCTCCCGCCCGCGCCTCTGGAGGGGGGACCTGGACGCGCGGGACAGAGGCTTTGCTAATTACCAAGCAGGAAGTGAGCGCAGGGAAGAGCGGTCGAAAGCCGGGGAGGGGAAAGAGGAGGAGGGGCGCGCGGGGCAGCGGAGGTTTGCGCCCCGCGTGTCGGAGCGGTCCGCCTCCCCGCCCCTGCAACCCGGCTCTCCTCCGCTGTCCTGCTCCGGCGCCCCACCCCGCCCCCATGGCTTCTCCGGACGACCCTCTGCGCGCAGGTAAGGTGACACCACGCCGCGCCCTCACCCGGAGCGGGAACCGCGGGCCTGGAGCTTGCTAGGCGCCCGCAGCTGCTGCGGGGCAGTCGGGGCCGAGCCCCCCGAGAATCCCGAGGGGTGCCCTGGGACTATCCTGGACCCTGGCACCCGAACCGGGTCCGCGTGGGGCCGGGCAAGGGACAGCTGCGGCGCCCGGACCCCTCCCCCCGCCATCCTCGGGAGCTGGTGGCCGTGGCCTCCTGCATCCCCGCGGCCCCCGCCACCCCCCGCGTGCCTAAGACGCCTCTTCCCTCTTCCCATTCTGCGGCCCCGGCCGCTTTGTTCTGGACCCGGATGCCAGGTTGAAACAAGCCCGTCAAACCTCTCGGGCAGAAAAGTGCGCAAGGAGTGCATTTCGGTTTTTCTTCCTGGACTCTCCCTTTCTCCCCACTCAAGTGCCTTCTCATTTCTCCTCTTCTTTCCTCATTTAACTTTATCTAAATGGTTGTGTTCTAAATACTGGCCCTCGGGGCTATTTCACAAACTCATATCTAGGAAACTAAGCGGCAGATCCCACCTGTGGGACTCCACCTATAGAGGCCTTTGATTAGAATGGCCTGTGGTTCTGCCCTTCTCCTTAGACACCTGAGGCCACAATCTAGATTTTTCTTTGATCTCACTTGAATTTAAAAGTTGTAAAATACTGCGTTTGTATATGAAGCCAGACTCTTGACTTTTCTTTAATCTCATCTGAATTTAAAATCTTCCTCAGACTTCACCTTCCAGGAATGCTCTGCCCCTGCTCTCTGATAACCTAGACTGATCCTCCGTGGATGTTTGTTGATTACACAAATAAGTGTATGGTGTATCGCCTTAGAGCACTCTGGGGCTTTTTCTAGTTTTGCTGAGGTTGAAAAAGCTAGGGAGAGAACCAGATGTTCAGAATGGCATTAATACCTGTTTAGAGAAACGTGTCTGTTTCCTGGGCTTGGGCAGGGACAGAGCTTAAATGTTTCATTGTTCCCTTGGAGCTTGAGCAGTTAGGAGGAGACCAAGTATCTGGAGGTGGATCAGAAGATCACTAACTTAGCTTTCGCATTGGGATGTGCTGGGTCTGGGAGAGTTTCCTGGAGACTTGGAAGAAAGATCTAAATTCTTCTTCAGAGTGGGGAATGGTAAATATTTTATCCACGGAAGGTGGAAAACAAAGAAATAGTTTGGGTAGCCTTTTCCTCCCCATAACTCGTTGTTTGGAAAAATAGAAGGGGAAATTAAGGGAGAAACCTCACCCCCCCTCACCCCACATCCACCTCCTCTTTGGAAAACCAAATTGACATGGTGATGAGAGGTAAGCTAGATTTTACTAACAGTGGTTTCACATCTCATTAAATGACTACAATGACGGGGATTCAGAAAGATCTTGATAGGGACCCATCGAATGGGGACAAGTAGAAAAGCCCCAGAGAAGGTAGGGGCTGGGAAACACAGCTTAATGTATTACAAACCTCAGTGAGTCCACAGTGTGTTAAAGCCACCAAGGCAGCTAACATGATTTTAGTTTGACAATAATGACACTTCAGGATCTGGAATTCCAGTCATGGTATGGAGTCTGCTTGGCCCAGCCAAGGTAGAAGCTCACAACCTGGAACAGACCGACATGGAAAGCCTAGCACATGTGGTGGGAGAGGGATATGGTGACAGGAGGGGGGTCATTTGGAAGGCACCCGTCTCCTTGACTTCAGGTGGTAGAATCCAGACTTGTTGGCAGACTGTTTTTGTCATCCTACAAAGAGCAGGGAGGCCTCCTTGTCACTTGCAGATGTTGAAGAACATCTTCAGGCCTCTGAGAGAGACCCTCGTGTCCGTTCCCACTCTGGAATTCTGTCAGTTAGATGAAGGTTCTTCCAGGAAAATAAAAAAAAAAGATTTAGGAGTTCCCGTCATGGCTCAGTGGTTAACGAATCTGACTAGGAACCATGAGGTTGCGGGTTTGATCCCTGGCCTTGATCAGTGGGTTAAGGATCCGGTGTTGCCATGAGTTGTGGTGTAGGTTGCAGATGCAGCTCGGATCCTGCGTTGCTGTGGCTCTGGCGTAGGCCTTCAGCTACAGTTCCGATTAGACCCCTAGCCTGGGAATCTCCATATGCCGCAGGAGCGGCCCTAGAAAAAGGCAAAAAGACAAAAAGACAAAAAAAAATGTAAAAATTACTTCCTCTTTCTAACATCTCATTTAGTTTCTGTAACCTCCAGGACACCTTCCATTACTGTAAAGAAGCCACAGGTGGGGTTAATTTGTGGAACTTGTTAAATGGAATTTTCACGTCTCCACCCCAGACCCAGTTACCCTACCCCTGGTCTGGTTTCCTGCACTCACCTCCCAGCTGGTGTTTTCACACCCACTCTTGCCTTCCACCAACCTGTTCACCTAAAGGTGGCCAGAGTGACCTTTTAAAAACAAACCAGACCCTGTCATACCTCTTAGAAACCTGTGCTGACTTTCCAATAACTTAAATGGTGTCTGTGCCCTGTACACGGACCTCTGGTTCAGTCGGCAAGCTTGCTCGGTCTCTTGCTCTGCACCGCAGCCACGTTGCCTTCTCTGTGTCCTTGAAGACCCCTGGACCTCCTGGCTCCTGGCCTTTATACAGGTTGTTTCTGCTGTCTGGAATGCTGTCTGCACCACCCCCCACCCCCGCCACCCCTTCCAGATTTCAGATCAAAGCTGCTGTAGATCAGTCTCCATGGTACACACTCTTGGCACACCCTTCCAGCATTTGTCACCATTTCTAGCTGTGAATATTTCACCATTCTCTCGCTCCCCCATTAGACTCTAAGTTCTTGGACAGAGTGCATGTCTGTTTTGCTTGACATCTTATCTTCAACACCTGGTCCTGTACCCAGCACATAGTAAGCCCTGACTGAACACTTATCATCTCAGTGAATGAATGAAAGATATAAAATTTAACCACCTATGCTTCACCGTGGGCAGAAGAAGCTCTTCCCATATTGGTGTCTTAGGAACTGATTCATCAAGTTAGATATGTTAACTGAGTTTACCTTGTAAAGTTAAAAATAAAGATGTTTGTGGAATTCCCGCTGTGGCACAACGGGATCAGTAGTGTCTTGGGAGCGCTGGGATGCAGGTTGGATCTCCACCCCAGCTCAGGGGGTTAAGGAACCCAGCATTGCTGTAGCTTCAGCTTAAGTCACAGCTATGGCTTGGATCTGCCTGGGAACTCCATATGCTATGGGGCAGCCAAAAAAAAAAAAAAGTTGTATGTTCACATGCATGTAACAAAGGTGGATATTTGTTGTCACATTGTAGGAGCTTAATTTAAAAAAAAACCTCTTTACACTAAGAAAATTTACACTGGAAGGAAAACAGTCATGCTGGTTACAGTGTAGCCATCTCTTTCCATCTCTACCACTAATAAACCATCTAGCATGGAGTGAGTCAGAATTGCCTGTTGAATTCGAATAAAATCTGGCTTGCGTTCATACAGATATTAAGGACAGAAACAAAGAAAGAGGCTTTGAAAGTCTGGAGAGTTGGTACAGCCTGTGGCTTTATTGCAAGGAGCTGAGTGCCCGTGGCCACGGAGCACATTGCCGCACGTTCTGCCTTTGTTCATTCTCCCGGTCTTGTTTGCACTGCACAGCAGGGCTGCTTCTTGGGAACTCAGCCCTTGATACCCTCTCAGAACAGCCTCTTAAGTGGCATCTCATCTCTTAAGCACCCCTCCTAACCCTCCTGCGCTGGGTCCAAGGTGTCACCTTGTTCTCGAAAATTCCAGTAGCCCCAGGAGCAGAAATGGGACTCAAGGGGGAACCATTTCGAGGCTCATCATTGTTTGAGAGGGACCAGCCAATGCTTTCTCCACGTCTTCCAGAGACTGGTGTCAGGCTGTAGTTTTCCTTTCTGCCTTCCTCCTTCCCTCTCTCCTTCCCCTCCCTGTGGGTTTTTCCCATGCCTCCTCAGCCCATTTCTTTCCCTTTCTTACACTGCCTCTGTTTTTTAAGTTTTCTTCTTTCTCCCCAAGTATTTTCCCCTCATCTACATTTCCTTTTTCACCTCTTGCTTCACCTCTTCCCTCAACTCTTCAGTGCGACCCTCTCAGCTTGGCCACCCTCCAGAGAAGTCCCTCTAGAGGCACACCTTCTTGATTCCTGGTCCTTTCTCGGCTTCTTTCACCCCTGCTCTGAGGTCTGAGGATGATGCAGAGGCTAAGCTCAACCGTGTGTGTGTGTGTGTGTGTGTGTGTGTGTGTGTGTGTTGCCCTGAGAGCTTTTGTGATCCTGAATACCGTTAGGACTCAGGGCTCCTTTATAATCAGTTGTGAAAACAGCTGTAGGTCAAAAGAAAAGCTAGGGTACAAAAATAATAATAACTGAAAAATAAGTTAACTCTGAAATCACAAGTTCAAAGAATTGCCTTTAATTTTTCACTTTAAAAAGCACAAAAGGCGCCACTCTTCTGGCACCTGATGCCTGGGAAAGCCAGGAAGCCCTGACACTCTTCCTCTTTGTTTCTCTGAAAGGCCATCTTTAGAGGAGGTCTTTGAACTTCCTTTGAGAAACTGTCTCAAGGAACTGTCAGCCTTTACCGAAGATGATTCATAAAGGGAGATGTCAGGGTGTGACTTAGCCGCTGTTGGGCAGCGCACCCCCACCTATGCTGGGCTGTCTGTGATCGCCCCTGGTGGAGAGGCTGCTGGCTGCAGCTCTCAGTCCCTAGGACTCCTGGGGACTCTGATTTGGGAGCTGCTGAAAACTGGGTCTTTGTGGTGGATGGGTGGGTGAGATTTTGCCTTTGGAGCTGATGCCAGAATGATGAAAGCTTTGGGGGGTGTCGGGTGAATGTATTTTGCACATGGGAAGAGCATGAATGGGGGAGTGCCAGAGAAAACTATTATGGGTTGAACTGTGCCCCCCCCCAAAAAAAATATTGCTGACATCCTAACCCCTAACACCTCACGATGTGCACTTACTTTTATAGAAGCGGTAAGTTAAAATGAGATCTTTGGAGTGGGCTCTAATCCAGTGTGACCGGTTCCCTTATAAGAAGGGAAAATTTGAACACAAAATCCGCCCCCCATTTTTTTTTTTTTTTGGTCTTTTCGTCTTTTTAGAGCTTTACCTGCGGCATATGGAAGTTCCCAGGGTAGGGGTCTAATTAGAGCTCCAGCTGCCAGCCTACACCACAGCCACAGCAACTTGGGATCAGGGCCCCATCTGCAACCTACACCACAGCTCACGGCAATGCCAGATCCCTAACCCACTGAGCAAGGCCAGGAATCGAACCCACGTCCTCATGGATGCTAGTCAGATTTGTTAAGCTCTGAGCCATGACAGGAACTCCGAGAGTCTGTTATTAGTGCTCCATTCATGAGGCACTTCTAGCCCCCTGAAGGTCATGGGAAAAGGCAGCTTTTGAAGCCAGAAGGTTCCAGATCCAAATTCTGGCTCTCCATTTGCCCTGTGACCTTGGGCACTCAATATGGACAAAAGAGACACTAGGCCCCTTCTCAGGGTTACGGTGAGGCTGAACAGGGGCTGTGTGTGAACCGGGTCTGTATGTAAACCGGGGGGCTCAAGTTAAGTGGAAGTGCTAATTGTAATTGAAGATGGTAGTGCTGTCACCTGCACTTCCTCTGTTGGCATAACCTTTGCCTGAAGAAAGATGCTCTCTCGCTCTCTCTCTTTTTTTTTTTTTTTTGTCTTTTGAGGGCCACATCTGTGGGCATATGGAGGCTCCCAGGCTAGGTGTCTAATCAGAGCTATAGCTGCCAGCCACAGATCCAAGCTGCATCTGTGACCTACACCACAGCTCACGGCAATGCCAGATCCTTAACCCACTGAACAAGGCTAGGGATTGAACTTGCAACCTCATGGTTCCTAGTCGGATCCGTTTCCACTGAGCCATGACAGGAACTCCCTGAAGATGCTCTCTTACCTTTGGGGCCACTACTTCTCACCTCTCACGGACTTTTAAAGCTGAAGGGCATGTGGAGCACTCCATTCACCCCCAAATAGTACAGATCAGGGACTTGAGGCCCAGAGAAGCAAGTGACCACAGTCTGCCCCCACCCCTGCCCTTACCTGGGGCCTCTGGGAGCCAGGCTGGGTGTGTATCAGCTCCCTGGGGTTTTGCTCATGCCTTTTGAGGACCTCCAGAATATGCTCACATGATTTAAGAATTATTCTCACTGTCATCATGGAGATCCCCCTCTGGTCAGTTACCAGCTAATTTGGGGTGATCTCTGCCTTTAGAGTCACCAATCCAGGAGAATGGCAGGAGCTTTGGGGACAGTAGCATGACAGCCAGGAGCAGGGGGAAGGTTCCTACCCACCCTTGGCCAAGACACTGGTCCTGCCACCTTGGGGGCTCACACAGGGCTCCTTTGTGGCCCAGGTCCATTCTGATGTCAAAGCCTTGCTTGGGGGCCCAGCCTGCTGTTACCTGGGGCCTGCAAAAATAAACATTTTAAAGCTTCTAAGTAAACGATTTGATGTTATCCATAACAGTATTGTAAACATGTGGCTCCAAGGACTCTCAGAAATACTGTAGGACAGCTGCTTACTTCTGGACCCGTCTCAGGTGGACAGGGTCAGCCCCGACCCAGCAGTCTTTGGGTGCCCAACGCGGGGCCTGTGAGAACAAAGGAAGCCCTCTAGAACTGCATCAAGGGCCAGGGAGAAGCCCGGGATCAGGTGAAGCACGTGGGGTCCTGTGAGCCTGGGTCTGTGGGCGGATCTGGCAGTAACGCTAAGGAAGAACTTCACCCACAGCCTGAGCTACATCAGAGGCTGGTGCCGTTCCAGCCACTCAAAAGGAAATAAGAAAAGACCTGCCAGTGCATCTAAGACTAGTTCTAAGCACTTTCCTGTTTGCCCACTCACTTGGCTGCTGTGCTTCAGAAAACAAAACAAGACCTAAATTCTCTGTGCCCTTCCCATCTTAGGCTCCATTAAATCTCAGAGATGTCCCTTAAATCTCAGAGATGCTGGGCCTTCAGACACTTGGGGCTGGTGGCCTGGATCTTCCTGTTCACCCTACCACCCCTGAGGCTCAGTTACATCACAGGTTCTCAGAGGAGTTGTTCCCAAACCTGGTCTAAGCAGCCAGGTGTAGGAACCAGTCACCTGGACCTCCTCCTTTTTACAGAGGATGAGCCCGAGGATGGGAACACTTCACTTGTCATCCATGGTCACAACCCTAGACCTGTTCAAGGTCAGACCACTAGCTCTCAGGGTATGGTGGCCAGGACCCAGGCCTCCTCCCAGGCCCAGTCTTCCTTCCCTGTAACTGTCCTGCTTGCATCCTCACTGCTGCTTTGGGGTAATTCCACCTTTCCCAGCTGCCTCCTCCATTTTCTTCCTCTTTATATCTTTGCGTTCTCCTTCCTCACATACTCTTGTTTCTCTAGGAAACAGGCCTGGCTTGTCACAGACTTGGTGGGCAGTATCTGCGCAGGATAAGGATACCTGCTAAAATTCTACACCCCTGGCAGAGGGCATCTTTCAGAGGATTATCATCCAGATACACTTTATTGAAAATGAAATGGGAGTTCCCGTTGTGGCTCAGCAGGTTAAGAACCTGACTAGTATCCATGAGGATGCAGGTTTGATCCCTGGCCTCACTCAGTCGGTTAAGGATCTGCCATTACTGCAAGCTGCAGTGTAGGCAGACATGACTCAGATCGGGCATTGCTGTGGCTGTGGCGCAGGCCAGCGACTGCAGCTCCAATTCGACCCCTAGCCTGGGAATTTCCATAGGCTGCAGGTGCGGCCCTAAAAAGTAAAAACAACAAACAAACATACAAACAAACCAAAGAAAAAGTTGAGACTAGGCTGTGATCAGAGGAGGCAAGAAGGAACTTGATGTTGCTGCCCCTCCCCAGCCAGGAACCAGTACATGAGAAGGATGGAAAGGAAAAGCCAGAAACCAAATGCAGGTGTCTGGCTAGACCTATTTGAAGTGCACTAATGTATAATGTTCTTTCCCACCTTTAGGCCTTTGCCTATGCTGTTCCCTCTGCCTAAAATGATTTTCTCTCCCTGACTCCTTCTCCCAGCTCACTTCAATTTATCCTTCCAGATTCAACTCCTCTACAGGCTCTTCTCTACCCCCTCTCCTCTCCCCACCATGTGCCCCAGGCTGGGTGTGTGTTCCTCCTGTGTGTTTCCATATCATTCTGCATTTCTGCTGTCTTAACACCCAGTGCTCTGTATTATAATTGCCTGTTGCTTGGGCAGCAGGGGTTCTGCAAACTCAGGGTGAAGTTAGCAATGCAATTTGTTCTTATTTTCTTTGCATTGATTTAAATTCAAATCTGAAACTGTAATCTTCTGGGCTGGCGGAAAATTCCATTTCAGTCCAAACTGCAGCCCCGGCCCCTTCCTGAGGGTGACACGGGAATCTAAGAGGATGATGTGGTGCTTAGAAAACTGTGGGGCCTTGAATCTTTAAGTACATTGGGGTGAGCATTGAGGTCCTTACTGTCCAAGCCTAAGAAGACTCTTGAGACCTAGCAACCCTCTCTTTCTGTGCCAGACACACATCATGCATTTCTCTTCTGGGACTGGGCACCCTTTGTGCATTTTCTGATGTAGTCTGGCCACCCTGGCTCCACTCCCTAGGGACCAGGGCACAGTGTCCACTCATGAAGTGCAGGTGTCTGTCTACTGCTCCATGGAGAGACACTGGCAAGACCTCTCTCTGTTTGCCCCCCCTCCCACACCCCGACTCACCTCCTCCAGTCCCCCCAGCGAGTAGGCTGTCGTAAAACAGAGATGGTCCCTTCGTGCCACTTCTCCTTTGGGCATCACCAAAATTTGCAGGAAGAGAAATGTGAAAAGCCCAGACACATTCTTGGATGGGAAGCATCCAGTGAGGACAAACACATTCTCTCTATAATTTGTCCTGTTGTGTTTGCTAGGATCCCCCAAGGCATTCCCAGGACCTAGTACCTGGGCCACAGTATGTACTTAATGAGGATGTGGGGAAAAAAATGAAAGTTGAATCTTGATGGCCCTAAGGCTGCCACTTAGGAGGGTTTCGCAGGTTGTGCACTACACAAATCCCACTCAGATAGATAGACACGGGTGATGGTAAGATTGTTTTCTGGCAGCTCTTTTGTCAAGTGTCTTGGGAAAGGGGAGCTTTTTTCCCCTCTAAAGTTATACGAATTAATAAAATTTAGTCTATACCTTTGTCTATATTTCCTCATTAAATTCCTTAAATATAACAAGTGGTAAAACATAAGCAAACCATGGAGAAATCAAATTCACTTTTTGTTTGATAAAGTATGGGGTGTTTTTGACTTGATGAATTCACATGAAACATATCCAGAAGCTTAATGTTTTAAAATGATAAAAATGCACTGATGAAGAGTAGGACATGAGGAAAGAGGCAGAAGTCAGAATTAAACACCTCCTGCTTGGAGTTATAGGCAAATTGCTGCTGACCTGGATCCTTGGACTCTTTAATCAATAGAAATTGGTAAGAGGCCAGAGGAGGAAGTCAGGCAAGGCTTTACTGGGACTCAGGCTGCAGCAGAAGGGAGGGAAAACAAGAAAGGGGTGCCCTTGTTCATTCTCCAAGGAGGGTAGGCTGGTTCTTTTTTTTTTTTTTTTGTCTTTTTGCCATTTCTTGGGCTGCTCCCGCAGCATATGGAGGTTCCCAGGCTAGGGGTCTAATCGGAGCTGTAGCCATCAGCCCACGCCAGAGCCACAGCAGCGTGGGATCTGAGCCACGTCCACAACCTACACCATAGCTCACGGCAATGTCGGATCCTTAACCCACTGAGCAAGGCCAGGGATCGAACCCACAATCATGGTTCCTAGTCAGATTCGTTAACCACTGAGCCGCGATGGGAACTCCCATGGGCTGGTTCTTTAAGTGGGGTGAGGGTGGGGGCGGGGCCATGGGTTGGTCTGGAGGCCTAGCTTAGGTGGTCTGCCCACCCCCTTGGTAGTGCCCTCTGTGGGGATCATGAGCAGTTCAGTACCCTGCCTTTGCTCCCGGCACCTCAGAAATGGCTGTTGGTTTGTGCCCTTTTTGATTCTTTTTTGTGTGTTGTTTATAATTTGCCCCAGGCACCTATGCATGCAGTTAGTTTTGGTCCCTTAGAGTTTCTTTGTGTTTTGCTGCTTGAGAAGATGTTTGGGTGCAAACATTATAGCCACTAGAGCGGAGAGTCCCAGGTCCCAGCCTGTCTCAGAATCCCATATGCAAAAGAGTCATTAATATCATGTCCACGTAATTTGCAGTTTTTTGTACCTCTGAGTATTTGTAGATGTTTATAAGTAAACTGTTCCAAAATACTTTTTTAAAAAACATAGCTTATTTGTTTCAATGCCCTCTGAACACATTCCTTCTTATTTGTCTCCACTAATGATTGAAAGTAAGTTTTTCTCCAAACTCCCATGGGTATCTTTCATGTATATGAAAACAGTTATCCAAGGACATACCTGTGCTTTTATTTATTTTTTTAAATTTTTTTATTATAGTTGATTTACAATGTTCTGTCAATTTTTGCTTTACAGCAAAGTGACCCAGTTATACATACATATATATATACATTCCTTTTCCCATATAATCTTCTGTCATGTTCTATCACAAATGATTAGATATAGTTCCCTGTGCTATACAGCAGGACCTCATTGCTTATCCACTCTAAATATAATAGTTTGCCTCTACTAATCCCATACTCCCAGTCCGTCCCACTCCCTCCCCGTCGGCAACCACAAGTCTGTTCTCCATGTCTATGAGTCCTTTTCTGTCTTGTTGATAGGTTCAGCTGTGTCATATTTTAGATTCCACATGTAAGTGATATCATATGGTTATTTGTCTTTCTCTTTCTGACTTCACTTAGTGTAAGAACCTCTAGTTGCATCCATGTTTCTGCAAATGGCATGATTTTATTCTTTTTTGTAGATGAGTAGTTTTCCATCGTGCATATGTACCACATCTTCTTAATCCTACACTTGTGCTTTTAAATCGAAGAAAATACTCTCCGTTTGTTTTGTTTGCAGATCACTTGGCAAAGGAGCCAGTGGAAGACACAGACCCCAGCACTATATCCCTTAACATGGTAGGTTACAAATTTTACATTAATGGTGATGACTCTTGTTTATACTTTTTTCTTTTTGTTATTTCTTTACTTTTTAAAATTACTTAGTACTTCATGAAGTTCTGAAACTCTAAAATAAGGTTTTCTAAGATGGATTTCTTTTTCATGCTGTTTCTCTCTGACATCATAAACTTTGGGTTTCTCTGGGCTGAAATGGCGTTAGACTCTGTTCTCGTTTTCACATATCAGAGGTGATCTCAGATTATGTGAGGTCTTCATCTGCTTGTCTACTTTTAGGGCTATTTTTAATGACCCCTTCTTCAGAAATCAAAGTATCTAACTTGAGATGTGAGGAGACAGTGATGGAGGGCTGCCCACATGTCAGGTGGACACGTACCTCGTTTATTGATTTACCTCTGCTGCCCATTTACTCCCTGAAACCATCCTATAAGGTTGGTACTGCCCGCTTTCTAGATGAAAACCCCAGGCACAGGAGATGAGGCAAATTGCCCAACCTGGAAGCAGCTCAGGTGGGATTTGAACCCAGAGATTAGCTGGCTTCAGATCCATACCCTGCCCTCCCGAAATCTCTCTGTGGCATGTCTACGTTACAAGATTTCACACACATTGTGTTTTTGTTTTTTTTTTTGTCTTTTTGCCTTTTTTAGGGCCGCTCCTGCAGCATATGGTTCCCAGGCTAGGGGTCTAATTGGAGCTATAGCTGCTGGCCTACGCCAGAGCCACAGCAACTCGGGATCCAAGCAGCGTCTTCGACCTACACCACAGCTCACGGCAATGCCAGATCCTTAACCCACTGAGCGAGGCCAAGGATCGAACCCGCAACCTCATCGTTCCTACTTGGATTCGTTAACCACTGAGCCATGACGGGAACTCCTACACACATGTGTTTTCATCCCCATTCTGTAGATGAGGAAATGACAGTTAACTGATTTGTAGAAAGTCACCCAGATTGAGGCCCTGCTTTCTTATGTGTCACTGCCTCTTGCTTATGGCCAAATAAATGTCTTTGACAACAACCTCAACATGCATGCAGTGTGAGAGTCGTTCCTTTTTTCAAAGAGTTTACAGGATGCCATCTACTGAGACATGAAAAATTTTAATTTAGTTAGAATGTTCTTTTTTGTGACAGAATAGTATTCCGTTGTGTATACGTACCATATCTTCTTAATCCATTCATCTGTCATTGGACACTGAGGTTGTTTCCATGTCTTGACTATTGTGAATAGTGCTGCAATGAACATAAGGGTGCATGTATCTTTTTCAATGAAAGCTTTGTCTGGATATATGCTCAGGAGTGGGATTGCTGGGTCATATGGTAGTTCTATTAACTAGAGACTCTCATACTAAGGGAAGTAAGTCAGAAAAAGATAAATACCATATGGTATCACTTCTATCTGGAATCATGAACCTATCCACAGAGAAGAAACAAACTCATTGACTTGGAGAACAGACTTGTGGTTGCTGAGGGGGAGGGAATGGGATGGACTGAGAGTTTGGGGTTAGCAGATGCAAACTATTGCATTCGGAGTGGATGAGCAATGAGGTCCTACTGTACAGCATGAGGAACTATATCTAATCACTTGTGATGAAACATGATGAAGGATAATGTGAAAAAAGAATGTATAATATGTATGACTGGGTCACTTTGCTGTACAGCAGAAATTGACAAAACATTGAAAATCAACTATAAATTTTTTTAAAATTAGAATAGTGTAAAATACACTAACATAGTTAAATTCACTGTCTTTAAGTCTTGAGTGGTTCAAAGGCACTTGTGTCTTGAAGACCTGAAATGTTTGTTTTCATGGCCTTTGTTTAACCACAGCACACAGTTTGATAAATGTGAACTGCATAGGGTTCAAGCTTTGAGACACTGTGGAAATAGGAAAAACCTCCACCTCTTAACTTTATAAAAACAGAGTGCAGGGAGTTCCAGTTGTGGCGCAGCAGGCTAAGAACCTAACATAGCGTCCAGGAGGATATGGGTTCGATCCCTGGCCTTGCTCAGTGGGTTAAGGATCCAGCATTGCTGTGAGCTGTGGTATAGATCGCAGATGCAGCTTGGATCTGGTGTGGCTGTGGCTGTGGCTGTGGTGTAGGCCAGTGGCTACAGCTCTGATTCGGCCTGGGAACTTCCATGTGCTGCAGGTGCCGCCCTAAAAAGAAAAAAACAAAAACAAAAACAAAAAAACAGAATGCAGAATGACCCTGTGGTCACGTCTCATGATCCCCTCAGGTGTGGTCTGCTACGAAAGCTGTGGGTTCTGTAAAGTGCTCCTCAGCCCTCCCTTCCCACTGCCTGACTGTGGTTATCTCTGCCTCCCACTCCCTTCCCTGGAGGCCCCCTTTTCACCTCCCACCTGCACCTCTCACCACTGCTCTTTGCCAGGACACAGTGGTTTTTCTGTAGCTTTCCTGTTCTGGTTTGCTGTAGCCGCCATAAGGTCCCACAGACAGAGTGCCTGAAGACAACAGAAATGCATTATTGAGAGAAATCAGGGTGCCTTCAGGACTGAGCTCCCTCTGAAACCTGTAGGGAAGAATCCTGTCTTGTGTCTTCTTGCCTCCAGTGGTCACTGGCAGTTCCTGGTGGCCCCTGGCTCAAGCTTCTTCTCTCCCTTCACCCCTTTCGAGGTCACACAACCGTCTGGTCCTTGTGTGTCTGTGTCTTGGCATCTCTTCTCTTACAAGGACATCTGTCCTGTTGGAGGAAGGGCCCACCCTACACCAGTGTGACCTCACCTCAACTCATTCTATCTACAACAACCCAATTTCCAGTGAGGTCACGTTCAGAGCACTCAGGGATAGGAGTTTGACATGTCTTTTGGGGGGATCACATTTCCAATATTCCTGCTGCTTCCAGGATTAAATATACAGTCCTTGATGTGCAGATGCATCCCTCCGTGTCCTTGTCTCAGCATCCCCGCCTCCCTGCCCCAGGAGCTGGTCATGTACAGCTACTTGCTGCTCCTCAAATGCCCCATGCCCCCTCACCATCTTGGGGCACTGATCGTGCTGCTCCATCCTGCCTCCTTCCCTAGTGAGCTCCCGTGTGTCCTACTATAGACAGAATTAGCACTGCAGAAAAGAGAGGATGTGTGGTTTAGAGGTCAGAGCTGAAGGCTTATTCTGTTTCTTGTTCCAACATTAACTTCTCATCAATCTTAATTTCATTTCTGTAACTCGAGAATAAGATCAAGCAATGAGTCAGGCCTATTGATAAATCCAACACCTGCCGGCTCTGTTCAGGTGTTCCTTGTCTAGGAAGCCTTCTTGCCTTACCCTGGGGCCTTCAGGTTCTCCTGTTTCTGCAGCCCAGTCCCTGCTTTTTATGATTTGCTTGCCTGACTTCCTGCAAGGCCGTGCCGACCACCTTCCTGTCTGCAGAGGTGGGCACAGAGCAGGCAGCAGCATGTGATGACTGTCCCGAGATGCCAGAATGGCACCCACCTAATTCCCTCTGCCTCATCTCCCGGGTTTTCCATGGAAACAGGCTCCATTATTTCGTATCCAACCCTGTTGTCCTCTTCTGCCTCCAACATTCATCTCTGCTTCATGCTGGCCACCCTTCCAGCCACCTGGCCTTGCTCTTCCACGTCATGTGCAACTGCCATGCTTCTTCCTCCGTTGCCAGAGCCCTAGGCATCCTCTAGGCCTAGCTCAGCTGTCAGTCTGTCCAAGAAACCTGCACTTGTTCATTGCACTAACAAACAGAGTCTGAAGCTGGGGATGCAAAATCATCATCCCTTCTCTTGAAACACTCACTGTCTGTCTGAGAAAATAGACAAGGACTTTGAAATGAGCCTGATGAGTAGTACAGGTGTGTTTTTTCCATGTTCTGAGGAGCAGAGTATGGAGAAGGATTTAGTCTGGGGAAAAACTATTTGACTTTTTTTTTTCAATTGAAGTGTAGTTGATTTACAATGTTGTGTTAATTTCTGCTGTACAGCAGAGTGACTCAGTTATGCATATTTATCATAGGACACTGAATATAGTTCTGTGTGCTATACAGTAGGGCCTTGTTGTTTATCCGCTTCATATATAATAGCTTACATCTGCTAACTCCAACCTCCCACTCCATCCCTCTCCCAACCTCCTCCCCCTTGGCAACCACAAGTCTGTTCTCCTTGTCTGTGAATCTGTTTCTGTGACTTTTAAACTCTCTATGGTCATTATCATTGTGGCTCAGTGGGGATGTAAGTTTGATCCATGGCCTCGCTCAGTGGGTTAAGGATCATGTGTTGCTGTGGCTGTGATGTAGGCTGGAAGCTGCAGCTCCGATTTGACCCCTAACCCAGGAACTTCCATATGCTGCAGGTGTGGCCCTAAAAATATATAAATAAATAAATTCTCTGTGATTGATTTCTTTGGTGGAAAGTGGTTGGAGGCTTTAAGAGCTCCTGAAACTTTGCTACCTAGCTCACCACTACCCTCCAAGAAAGGGCATTTAAAAGAATCCTTGGTTCCACATTTGTTTCTCTTCCTCCTCTGTTAAAGGAAGATGGTACTGAGGCCTGCAGGAGAGTGGGGAGGTGCAGCTTTGTTTGGGCTGGAGAGTCGTGGACCCAAAGGCCCAGATGTGGTGGCTGGTGGGTTGGAGGACAGGCAGGGGAAGTGAAGAAGTGGGTGCCTCCCGTCTTCTCTCCTTGAAGTCTGCAGAAAGTGACTACATTGGATCATCTGGAGTAGAAGTTTTCAGAACCTTAGATACCTACCTGTTTGTTGGTACCAACAAAGAAATAGGTGATTGTAAGAGCATGTGGTATTTTGAATTCCCTATAAGAGTACTGCCCTCAACTAAAGTGTTGGGGAACTGTTCATAATTGTGCATGAGGGGACCTACCTTGTAGATCTTCCTGCAGCCCGGGACAGGGCTCTCCAGTAGTGAGTCCTGCCCACAGCACATGCTCCTTGACCCAAGTGAATGTCACAGAAATGGAAGAAATGGGCCTTTCCCCATTAATTCGCTCACCCAAGTGTTCCTCAATTTTAAGATGCAGAAAATAGATAGAATAGCACTGCAGAAAAGAGGAAGTGTGGTTTGGTGGTCAGAACTAAAGGCTTATTCTGTTTCTTGTTCCAGCATTAACTTCTCATCAACCTTAATTTCATTTCTATAAATCGAGAATAAGATCAAGCAATGAGTCAGGCCTATTGATAAATCCAAGGTTTTGAACTAAAATCATGACTTTCTTCAGACAAAGATTTCTTTTCATTTTGATCTTATAATTGGCTATGGTGTTTAAAAATAACTCTCCTCTTTTGTTGGTTTTTACAGTCAGACAAATATCCCATTCAAGATACAGGACTCCCTAAAGGTATGTACAGTCAATGTAACAACTTGAACTTGTGATTATTTTATCTTGAACAAAGCACCATGCAAAGTAATTTTTCATTATTTTTAATTGTAAAACAGGAACATACTGACAATTTAGGACATGACTTGATGATTATCTCTGGTATGAATTTTCTTATTAAAATCCAGAAATTAGGAGTTCCTGTCATGGCTCAGCAGAAACAAACCTGACTAGTATCCATGAGGATGCAGGTTCGATTCCTGGCCTTGCTCGGCAGGTTAGGGATCCAGTGTTGCTCTGAGCTGTGGTATAGGTCACAGATGGGCTTCAGATCTCGCATTGCTGTGGCTGTAGTGTAGGCCAGCAGCTGTAGCTCAGATTTGACCCCTAGCCTGGGAACCTCCATATGCCATGGGTGTGGCCCCAAAAAGACAAAAAAAAAAAATCCAGAAATTATAACAAATAATATATCAAATTCCTATGGTATTTTTTAACATGCGTAAAATGAAGAAAGCCAGGATTATGGGTTGCCAGTGACAGAACTGTAACAGAAATTAGTTTAAGAGGTGGGGGCTGGTGGGTGGCACTTATTAGCTTGGAGTCTGTAGATACTGCTGAACCCAAGCATTGACTGGTGTCTCAGGCCCAGGCTCTCTCTCATGGCTCTGTCTTCTGTGTTGCCTCCGTCCTCAGGCAGGCTTTCCCAGCACAGTGGGAAAGATGGGCTCTGACACCTCCAGCTTTACCTGGTGCTACTCAGGACAGTGCAGACAGAGACCTTTCCCCCAGCACCCATGGCACAATTCGAGGGGTAGTTGTGGTAGGAACAGTTTAGTCCAGCGGCCATCCCTGTATCCATTGTTCTCAGGAGGATGGAGGGCTGGCCAGGTCTAAGCCTTGAGTTTGGAAGATGGAGGTGGAGAGTGTGGAATCAGTTCTACTTAAACCCCAGACAGAAGGCCAGGGATGCTTGTCGGGCCCAAAGCCAAAAGAGCTTTCTTTTATGATCCATAGACTAATGCACCAGGCGTGGTGCAAACCCTAAAGGCCCTAGCCTTTCCTACTTTCCCGTGAGACGGTCTGCAAGGCTGTATCCAGGAGGGAGGCCAAGCTGCTGGTTGTTATGCTGGAGCATTTACCTTGTTCTCTGCTGACAGCCCAGAGAGGAGGGGTGGGGTGGGATCTGACCAGCTTCAGAGATGGCAGGGCCCCAGCTCCCTGGAGGGAGGACTTCCCAGCATAGAGCTGCAGGTTTTCCTGGAAGTCCCTGTGGTACCCAGTATCACAGGGCCATCGGAGTGCAGGGTTTGGAGGGGGACTGCCTGCCAGGGCTGCCTGCAGTTACATCTGGGATCCTGCCAAGTCTCCACCCCCATTCCCTATTCGCCTTCCTGCTCCGTGAAGTGATATCATTAGTTTCATTCCTTTTGCCTCCTGTAGGGAAAAGGGGCTAAAGGCAAGCTTTGAGCCCCAGTCCTGGCTGTCCTGGGGGAGTTTCCCACAAGCCCACGCCCCCCTTCCCCTCGCCATGGATGACTGCTCAGTGTCCCGAATTCCCTAAGCTCTGTTTGTCTAGTTCAGTGAGAAAGTAAAAGGTGCAAGCCAGGCCACCAGGGCGAATGGGGGTCAGTCTTGGGCGGTGCCCCTTGGCCTTCCCGGTACAGTGAAGAGTCATCTAGGGAACTAGTTTACAGTGCAGATTCTGGGCACTGCTACTCTGAAATTAGGATGTAGTGGGTCTAGGGTCAGGTCCATAAACCCATGTTTTAGTACATACCCGAGTGCTTGGGTCACAGACCTCCGGATGAAAGCCTGCTTAAGAAGCTTCCAGAATATGGGATGCTGGCCAGTGGGGCAAATAGGAGAGACTCAAGCGCAGCGAGACCATGTCAGGGTCTCATGTCCCGTCTGCCTCCCAGGGCATTGTGAAAATCCAAGAAATGAGTCTGGCACGGTGCCTGGTGACACACTCCAGCATCAGAAGGGGCGGATGGAAAGCTGGCAAAAGAATCCTGAACAATCAGGTGCGAGGACTGTTGAACGCTTTCCTAGCAGAGTGGCAAATGAGGAACTGTTTTAGGCAGAGGCTGAGCCCCACTGAACTGGGGATGCATTGTCCTGTTTTGATCTATCTGAAGATCTTTTTTATCAACCTTGAAAGTGATTTCCTGTTTTAAAAGGAAAAGATTGTTGCTTAGCAGCCTGATAATACAGTAACTGTCCTGTTGGGTTTCTCCTAGAGCTTGAGTTTTACAAAAACTTAATTAAGATGGCGATGACCAAAAAGACAAAACAACAACAACAACAACAACAAAAAACAGAGTTCCCATTGTGGCACAGCAGAAACGAATCCAACTAGGCACCATGAGGTTGCGGGTTTGATTGCTGGCCCCGCTCAGGGTTAAGGATTCGGCATTCCCGCGTTGCTCTGGCTGCGGCATAGGCTGGCAACTGTAGCTCCAATTGGATCCCTAGCCTGGGAACCTCCATATCCCGAGCGTGCGACCCTCAAAAGACAAAAAGACCAAAAAAAAAAAAAACCAAAAAAACCCAAAAAACGGCGATGACAAGTAACCATACTGCAGATCTTTCTTCTGTCCTTATTCATGGGGGTGGGGGGGTGTCATTAAGAACATAATTTCTTATCTCCAAGAAATACATCATCTTATGTATCATGACCCATGTCCAGAAGGTTAAAAATCTGCTCCACTATTTGCATTTAAGAATTGAGCAGTTTGGAGTTCCCGTTGTGGCGTAGTGGTTAATGAATCCGACTAGGAACTATGAGGTTGCAGGTTCAATACCTGCCCTTGCTCAGTGGGTTAAGGATCTGGCGTTGCCGTGAGCTGTGGTGTAGGTTGCAGACGTGGCTTGGATCCCGAGTTGCTGTGGCTCTGGTGTAGGCCGGTGGCTACAGCTCCGATTGGACCCCTAGCCTGGGAATCTCCATATGCCGTGGGAGCAGCCCAAGACCAAGAAATAGCAAAAAGACCAAAAAAAAAAAAAAAAAAAGAATTGAGCAGTTTAATGTCTGCAGTATTTTTTTAAGCATACCAGTATCAGTATTAAATGCCTATGGTAATTTTCTCCTTGAATTTGTTTTTAGGCAAATAAAGCCCATATGAATTAGTGGAAGAGGCTAATTTATAGATGAAAAGTAAATGTAATCTGATTATACCTGGCACTTAAATGAATTCTGGGGGGGAGGATACTGTATTTAATAGAGAAGTTACTTGTAATTGAACCATTTCCATATGATTAAAAAGCCCTCAAAAAGGTATTTTCTTAAGCAGATGAGCATGTTTCACCAAATCTTTATTATAATTCTAGGATATTACCGCTTTACACATGGACAGTATAACACTGTTCCTTAACGTGGTCCAAATGAGGGTGGTTCTGAATAATGCGGTTTTACCATAAATCAGTGATAGGCATCTTGTGTAATTTCAGTGATCAGCGTGTTTTTGAGGTGAAACATGTCATTAATACCTATTTTTTTTTTGTCAGGAACAAATGTGTAGCTTCTGCTTCCCCTCATTTTAGAGATTTCAGGGGGTTTGTTCTGTCAGGCTTCTCTTCTGTCAGGAGAGAGTTTATAGGCATTAAACTCAAGACTAATTTAAGATTGGGGTTTATTTTATGCCACAGAATTCCTCTATCTCCTAGAAACTACTGGCTTGAATTTTCTGAAGGGAGTATGACTCGTCACATTTTGAAAGGAAAGTGTCTTTGGAAAAAGAATTCTGATTTTTGAGCCACTATTCCTAGTGAGGGGAAATTGCACAAAATACATCATCAGTCAATCAAAATTTAATCATCTTCATTTTCTCTGGTGTCATTGCCCTTTCCTTTTATTCCAAAAAATTGTAGAGCGAATGTTAATAATTTTGAGGAATTTGACCTTGAGGGTGGATCATATTTGGAATTTGTTAACTAAATGTAGAAGTCGTAAGTAGTGCCGTGTAAGAAGTTAGGAGAAAATAAGTACTAAGGAAAACACTAAATTCCGGAGTGAAAATGTCTGTCTGAAAACTAGCAAGCCAATATGTTATATTTTCTATGATATCTCACCTGTTGGATTGATTGACGGTATTTTGCCAGTAGGTTTCCCTGTTCTAACATGAAATGAGAAACCTCTCCCACCTTCATGATTTGATTTGATGTGACCTGGTCCCACTCATTCCGCAAGCTAACTCCCTCCCACCTAACCTAGACAGAGACTCTTGGCCTCTTCCTGTTATAGCAAACTTCCAATAACTCCCTCCCCCAAGTGATGACACAAGTACAAAGGTGACTAGTCTGCAAAATTTTCTATTGTGGAAGGTAAGAGGGGAGGGAGAGGGGTGCGATCCAGGCATGTTTGGAGACCACATAAGAAAAGTTGCCTTTTTTTTTTTTTTTTAAGGCCACACCCATGGCATATGGAGGTTCCCAGGCTAGGGGTCTAATTGGAGCTACAGCTGCCAGCCTACACCACAGACACAGCAAGATCAAATCCAAGCCGCATCTGCGACCTACACCACAGTTCACGGCAACGCCGGATCCTTGACCCACTGAGCCAGGCCAGGGATCGAACCTGTGACCTCATGGTTCCTAGTCGGGTATGTTTCTGCTGCACCACAATGGGAACTCCAAAAATTGCTTTTTTTTTGTTTTTTATTTTTTTTGTCTTTTCTAGGGCCACACCCGTGGCACATGGAGGTTCCTAGGCTAGGGGTCTAATTGGAGCTGTAGCCACCAGCCTACACCACAGCCACAGCAACACAGGATCCAAGCCACGTCTGCGACCCACACCAAGGCTCATGGCAACACCAGATCCTTAAACCACTGAGCGAGGCCAGGGATAGAACCAGCAACCTCATGGTTCCTAGTTGGATTCATTAACCACTGTGCCACGACGGGAACTCCAA
Source organism: Phacochoerus africanus (assembly GCF_016906955.1). NCBI lineage: Eukaryota > Metazoa > Chordata > Mammalia > Artiodactyla > Suidae > Phacochoerus > Phacochoerus africanus. The sequence continues at coordinate 55,681,645 of NC_062558.1, read as the reverse complement.
AAATTGCTGTTTAAATTCAAGCGACCATTGTGTTGGGAAGTAAAGAGCCCTACTTTTACAAAGATGCTTTGTTAATGATGGCACGAGCCATTGCAAGAATAAGTATGACTGAAGTCACATGTCCATTACATTTTGCTGTGGGGAAACAACCCTTAAGCTGTGCACCCGGATTTTGTAGGGTTCCTATTAGGTGTCAGATATCTGGGGTCCCAGGTCAGGAGGTCTGGAGTGGAGCCCAGGGATCTGCATTGTTAACGGGCACCCCGGGTGATTCTGATGCCAGAGAGCTGGGACTGCGTCTTGGGGACCCCAACCTGGGTAAGATCTCTACTGCTCCAGCTTAAAAAGACATCCTCTAGGATCTCAGTACAAGACTGAGCTTTTAGTTTAAATTTCTCAGACAATACTATTAGGGAAGACTGTCCTTTCCTCTAGTCAGAACAGTGTAGGCGGCAATGATTATCGCCTCTTATGTGAACAAATCTATCAGCCCAGCCTATAATAATAGGTCAGTGAATGTCAGTGCAGGTAAAAATAAATAGATGAATCAAGCTGTCATTCAGTCCTAACTTTTGAACCTTGTGTTAAATGACTCTCTATTTAAGGCTTTGTAACTCTAAAAACTCACATGCCACTAAACATTTCTTTTATAACATACTTATTTCTGTCAGCTTTTGAGGTTAGCATGTGCTATTGAATTCCATGATGAAAGGTTAAAATCTGATGGAACAAAATCAGTTTTTAATACATGTGTACAATCTTCATCACAAGTCAGGGAGCTGTGACATTAACACATATATAAGACAACCTAAGAATGGAATTCCTTCCTAACTGTTAATCTTTTTTTTTTTTTGGTGGTGGGAGGGGGTTGAGGGTTTTTTTTATTGTATTGAAGTATAGTTGATTTACAATATTGTGTTCATTTCTGATGTTCAGCAAAGTGACTCAGTTAAATATATCTATATCTATATATAGATATAGATATATATACTTTTTCCTATTCTTTTCCATTGTGGTTTATCACAGGATATTGAATGTAGTTCCCTGTGCCTAACAGTTAATTCTGAAAGGTGTTGAACATTTCTTTGACAATCACTGGCAATCCCCACTTTAATAATAGGACTGAAATAGGAGAGTGAGCCATCTAGACAAGTATAACCCTACTTTGCTCTCTGCGAGGCTTAGTCAGCTGTCAGATAGTGAACACCGAGGAATCTGATGCACTGTCATCAGAGGGGGTGCATTTGGATGGCCTCCTGTTCACCCTGTTGGGGAGGGAGGGCTCCTGCCCTGGGGTCATTGGGATGGCCACACGAAACAGCTGACCTTGGAGGGCTGAGAGTGACAGCAGCCAAGGAGTCACATAGACTCCGCCTGGGGGGAGGAGGACATGGCCGGCCACTCTGGGTCACACAGGGGTTGCACTCAGGAACAGGGTGAATAACCAGGGGCCGTGGGTGACGAGCATTGTCCTAGCAAGAGAGTGTGGTGCTCCTAGGTTCCTAAGGGACGTGATTGGCTTGTCTGAACAATTCACTGGTTTGGTGAGAACTGAAACCCCCTGCTCAGGGTCACTTTGATAAGGAACATGGTCTAGCTGGGGGTCTTACCCACAGGAGTGGACTGGGGCCACTCAAAGCCCTCCTGGTTTACCAGATGTCCAAGCAGCACACACTATTAAGTCTTAAGTTTAGACCTTACACTGCAGCGTATGTGCTTTCTTTATCAAACTGTGTATCTTTTTATTTTTTTTCCCCTAGCTGAGGAGTGTGATCCGGTTGCTTTGAACTGCCCGACCAATTCAGATATGCAGCACCAGGTAAGAAGCAGCTCAGTTATGTTTTTACCCTTAGGTACATGCTAACCCAGCTAGAATTTATTTAGGAATGATCTTTTAGAGCTGTAAAAATAAAGAAAAAAAAAAGGTAAGATTTTTAGATAGTTTGGAAATGATGCATTCCAGTAATGTAGCATATCTATACAACTTCTGTTACTTTTAGTAACTGTGGTAGCTTTAATCCATTCTTTAAAATAAATAATTATCCATTTGCCAAAAACAGACCATGAGTATACCTGAGTTAGCAAGGAGAGTTGCTTTTTTCCCATGTAGTTGGCATCCTGTGGATGGTAACTTTTTTTTTTAAGTCCCAACAAACCAGGTAGTTTAGTAAAGTCTTTGTGATTTTTATAAAACTTTTACTTTGTTCAGATATCAGATATCAAATATTAACATAGAATTTTCATCGTCCTTTTCCAAAGTATGTTTATTGTTTTCTGACTATAAAAGAGTGTTTGCTATTTTAAACTTCAGACAGGACAAAAATGTCCCAAGAGATTGAGAATTGCTTTTCATTCCATTATTCACCTTTTGAGGGACATCCTTCCAGAAGCTTCCCTGGCTCACTTCAGTTACTTCTTGTCCTGTCCAGCCCATCTCTTTTCACTCACTCCAAGCTCATCAGCAAAACTGCACTATACCTTAGATCTGCTAAGCTGTATTTGAATGTCTCAAAAAGGATGTCTTGCCTCAAGATGGGCTGGTTGGGGTCCTGCTCTCTCCATAATGCCAAGTTCATTTTTAGCAAGACAAAATTTGAAGCTTAGTTTGGGCTTTTAAAACATCTGTCAGTAATAAATCATTAATAGTGATATTCTTGGATAATCAAATCACTTTTGTAGTAAAGCAAAGTTACACAAGAAGTTGATAAAACAAGCAATTGTAATCATAAACATGGTTCTTTTGAAAATCATCAATGGTACGTACGCCTTTTAACTTTGACCTGGGGGTCTGCAGTTGCCCATTGTGAATATCATACTCTCATTTATTAATCCTGATACTCAGCATTTTCCTCGGAACTGCAGTCTAATAATTGACTTTGACACTGACTGAATTTGAACTATTTTAGTGAACCTAAAATATAAATTTTTCCTTTCCTGCCATCCTTAATTTGTTTCATACAGTTTTGCCCCTCGCATTTTTTTTTGTGACATGGTGCAGGCTCTTTTGAAGATACAAGAATGTTAAATTGTTTAGTTTTAGGGATTTTCCAAAATCATTAAAGATTAGGTATGGAATATATGTTAAGATACCGTTCTGTATTTTTCCTAATTTTAATGTTATAGTTCTGCCTTTATCAAGTAAAGACTGTCCTCCAAGATGAAAAAAGATTTATCAACTAAAAAAAGGGGGGAACCTATCTGAGATTTTTATTTGTTCTGTTTTCAAACAGGGTGTCTTATATTCCTATAAAAAGCACTGTATCTAGTTATTTCAGCTGTTTATTTCTTTGCATAATCTATAGGATTTGTTCTAACTGCTAGATATCCAGAAAGAGTCTTTGAAACCAACTTGGCAGTTAGAACAAAGAAAACTCACTAGGGAATAAACGTTTAAAAAAAACCAAAACCCACACTTCATTTTCTATAGCTCAGACATTAAAGGCAAGCTGAAGGTACATTCTTCAGTATTTAACATTTGCTGTTTCAGTGATTTTTATAATTTAAAAACTGAAATCCACTTCTACTTAAGATTTCACTTTAGCTGCCTTTTTTAGACAATGCCAAGGAAAAACAGTGCGGTATCCCGGTGTCAAAAATGAAAGTCTGGGAGTTCCCACTGTGGCACAGTGGGTTAAGAATCTGACTGCAGCAGCTTGGGTCACTGCTGAGGCATGAGTTTGATCCCCAGATCAGTGCAGTGGGTTAAAGATCTGGAATTGCTGCAGCTGAGGCTTGGATTCAATCCCTAGCCCGAGAATTCCATATGCTTTGGGTGCTGAAAGAAAAAAAAAAAAAAGTCTGACATCTCAAAATTTCGTAAAGAACCCTTTACTTTTAGTAATTTAGAGCCAATGCCCCATCTACTGGAACTGTCCTGCCTCTATAGTCTGTTACAAACATACAAACGTACTTATTGAGCAGATGCTCTGAGACCGGGTGTCCTTGGACATGAAATACAATACATGGGTGGGTAGATCTCGGGGGGTGGTGAGGGACCAGACCCCAGGCAGAGCTTCCAGACTTGTTGGAGAAGCAGTGTACACAGCGTTAAATTCTAGATATGGATATGGTTCATCCGCTGAAAATGTTTTGCATACCTCTTGGTTAGAGAAGACATTTCCCAGAACCTTTCAATCAAACAGTAACATTTTAACTACTCTAACTACATCCACAAATATATGGCAAATAATAGTAATGCAAAAATTTTTCCAGTTTTTAGTCAAGAATCCATGCCAAGAGGAGACTGAGATAATATGAAAAATAGTAAATATTAGGATGCTAAGTTGGAGTAAGAGGTTTTTTGGGGGAAAATGACATCTTCCTTTATTTACACTGTTTATTTGTTTTTTTTTTTTTTTAGTTTTAAAAACCACATTAAATTATTGGCATGATATGGTACTATTAGTATACTAATGTATGATATTAATAATAAGAGAAACAGTGTAGGATATATAGGAATGTACTGTTTTCTCAGGTTTTCTGTAAATCTAAAACTATTCTGAAATGTACATATATTTTTTAAAACCCCAAAATTTAGAATCTAGAAAAATGAAAAAACTTATCTACAATTCCACCACTCTAATAGGACTATTTTTGTCATTTTGATGTATTCCCTTAAACATTTTTATATAAATAATTACAAAAACTGTTTGCAGATAATTTTATATCTTGCTTTTGTTGTATAATATCATCTCACAGACATTTCATCCAGTTTGCTACATGGCCTCAGCATCTGTCTGAATGGCTATGTGATGTCACCTCTGAGGTTTACGGCTAAAATAGGTTCCAGGCTGTGTGTGAGGGCAGGTGAGAGCACCCCTGGTGGAAGGGATGCTGTGAGCAAAGTCTCTGAGGAGTCAGTGGCAAATACTTTGCCTGGAGCTGACGTATTGGGAGGTGGTGAGACTGGAAGATAAGTTGGATCCAGGGCTTTGAATACCAGAGAAAGGTGGCTGGAAGGTATTGGCACATTGAAGTGATGGCTCCGTGACCATATCTGGGACCATGTGGGACTGAGGAGAAGATGAGACCAGGTTTTAAGCCTGTGACCAGGAGACAGTTGCTACTGACAAAACCAATGGGGAGTTCAGGAGAAAGATAAGATTTGTGTCTTGTTGGGGTGGAGATTCGTTTCTCTGTGGGTGGCAGAAAAGGGCACTGAGGGTTTGTGGAGTTTGGGGTGTGTGAGAAGTACGGCAGCCAGTGTCACCCCGGGGATTGGTTCAGGATTCCCGCGTCGGGAAAGTATGGCCGAAGCCCCAGGGGAAGATAGGACTATCAAGGAGAAAGTCTTTGTCCAAACTCAGAGGAGAGACCAGGATGGAGGGGAGGCTTCGGTCTGGAGGCCAGAGGAAGAAGAGGAGCTCGAGGGCAGCTCCAGAAGAAAGCTGCCTGTGGTTGAGGCATCTGTACCTCTCCTTCGAGGGCTCACAGTTTACAGTTGGATGTTTGCTGATGGGTTCCTTGTCTCCCAGTGATTAGACCACGCCCCACGGGGCAGGGACTACTGTGTCTTTTTGGTCGGAAGTGTGTCCACAATATCAAGCACATAGTAAGTCTTAATAAATATAGGCAGAAAAAAGAGAGAGAAAGGCCAGGGGTGGGCATTGCTTCAGGTGCCAAGAAAAGGGCTGTTGACATCATCCTTTGGTCAAGGGAGAGGCCTTACAAAGACACCACTCGATTTGTCCTTTACCTTGCCTTTTGGGAAGGAAATTGATCATAGGGACAAATGCATAGTTGCAAAGGCTTAAGGAGTGAGTAGGTGATAAGAAAGTTTATGTAGTTCTGTGATATTCATGAAGGTAGCAAGGAAAAAATAATAAACTTTTGTTTGAAAGCATTGGAAAATACAGGGAAGCCTTTTTTTTTTTAATTTTAAGGATGGGAAACAACAGATTCTAAAGGATAAGGTGTCACTGGGAGTAGAGAGATTAAAAATTTAAAGGGAGAAGAGCAAGAAGTGGAAAAATTAATGGGATTTGCTTTCCCTGTGGAAGGTGGAGAGGATTCATTTTCTTAGCAACTATTCATTGATAACATACTCAGCAAGGTTTTGTGGAGAACACGGGGCTCGTTGACCTTCCTCAAGGAGTTTGTAATCTGGCAGATGATAGGCACACCTGTGTAGATAAATCAAGTTTATCAAAGGCACCGATAGAAGAATTAGGATTTTACAAGTAAGAACCTCAGCTCTTTTTCAGAGGCAGGACTAAAGGAAGGGATGTATGGGTGAAGGCAGAAATTTCATTTTGGATGTAAAGGCAAGAAGTGGGGTTAGTTGATATCAAACTGAAGTGGAGCCTTGAATGATGGCACTTGGATGGGGGAGGGAGGGAAGAAATCCAGTAAAGGTATTAGAGGACCAAAGAGTTTGTTCTGTTCATACAGCAGGGAGGGCATAATGAGGAGGTGGTGTGAGAGTGTTTGGTGCATTGGAAATAGATTGCAAGAGTATAGATGATGATCCATCCATCCATCCATCCATCAAATATTTGAGGCCAAGAAGAGACTAGGCCACTAGTCTCTTGGATGCTGGGACAACAATGATGAACGCTTAGAGCTTCTGGTGAAATCTGGCGTTGTGGGATCTCTAGCAAGGAGAGCTGCATTGGAATGTTTAAGCTAAGAAGCTCCCTCAGGTTCTCAGATTGTCTCAGTACATAAACATAGAGGGAGAGGGAGAGAAAAGGCATGGACAGAGCTCATTCAACAGGCAAACAAGCCTATGTGAAGAGAGAGAGGCCTCTTTCTCCCACCCCAACACACCTGCCCCCCCCCACCCCCGCCCGTGTCTTCTCTAAATGCCACCGAGGGAGGCACTGCTCTAGAGGGAGTCTTGAGGGCCAGGATGAAGCATGGGCCTGATATCCGAGGCCCTGGGAAGTTCCTGGAGGGGCCTTCCTGTGAAATGGGCTAAAAACAGAGTTTTAGGAAAGTTTTCCTCATAGTGGCTTGTCCAGGGGATGGGAAGACTGAGGCTGGGAGACCCCAGGCGGCTGTGTTATCACCCACAGAGGTCATCCCATGGGTCTGGGTGAAGGTGGTGGGAGGAAGAACGAAGAGAGGGGAGTGCAGGCCACGGGCACTCGTGTTCACAGCTAGGGCTGCTGTAAGAAGCTGCACACAGAGGGAGGAGGTCTGAGGTCAAGGTATGGGCAGGGTTGCTTCCTTCCAAGGGCAGGAGGGAAAGTCTATGCCAGGCCCCCCTCCTTGGCTTGTGGACGGCCGTCTTCCCCCTGTGTCTCTTCACATCCTCTTCCCTCTCTGCATGCCTCTCTCTGCCCAGATTTCCCCCTTTTGGTCAGGATGCCCGTCTTATTGGTTTAGGCTCTCATGACTTCATTTAACTTGTTTACCTCTGTAAAGAGCCTGTCTGCAAATAGTCTCACTCTGAGGTACGAGGTTTGGACTCCAATGTCTGTCTTTGAGGAACACCATTCAACCTCTAATAATGCTTGAAAATACGAAAAAGAGGAGTTCCCGTGTGGCTCAGTGGGAGTGACACTGACTAGTATCCATGAAGACACAGGTTCGATCCCTGGCCCTGCTCAGTGGGTTGGGAACCTGGCATTGCCATGAGCTGTGATATAGGTCACAGACGTGGCTCAGATCCCAAGTTGCTGTGGCTGTGGTGTAGTAGGATGGCAGCTGCAGCTCTGATTTGACCCCTAGGCTGGGACCCTCCATATGCCATGGGTGCGGCCCTAAAAAAGGATAAAAAAAAAAAAGGAAAAAAAAAGAAAGAAAACAGGAAAAAAAATAATCCCGCATTTTGAGGGAGAGATGTAAAGGATTTGTTGTCTGATGGAACTTGGGATGGAAGAGGAGCACAGGGTTGGGGATCCATTTCAGAGAGTCCCAGCTGCTGACCAGGTGAGTGGTGGGGCCACTGTCAAAAAAATAAGAAAATGGGAGTTCCCGTTGTGGCTCAGTGGGTTACAAACCCAACTAGTATCCCTGAGGATGCTGGGTTCATCCCTGGCCTCCCTCAGTGGGTTAAGAATCCAGAGTTGCCCTGAGCTGTAGTGTAGGTCACAGGTGTGGCTCAGAACCAGAGTGGCTGTGGCTTTGGTGTAGGCTGGTGGCTGCCCCTTGCCTGGGAACTTCCATATGCTGCACCTGCATCCCTAAAAAAAAAATAAATAAATAAATTAAATTAAAATAAATAAAATAAGAAAATAGCTCATTTGGACATTGGGGGAGAAAAGTGAGGTCATCATTTTTAAGCTCTTAAAATGTCATCAGGCACAGCAGAAATACTTTGGGGATGTGTAATGAATAAGTGAGACCAACTGTGAGCACATCTGTCCAGTATAGAACATCTCTACCAGAGTTCCTGTCGTGGCGCAGTGGTTAGCGAATCCGACTGGGAACCATGGGGTCGCGGGTTCGGTTCCTGCCCTTGCTCAGTGGGTTGACGATCCGGTGTTGCCGTGAGCTGTGGTGTAGGTTGCAGACTCGGCTCGGATCCCGCGTTGCTGTGGCTCTGGCGTAGGCCAGCCGGCTGCAGCTCCAATTGGGCCCCTAGCCTGGGAACCTCCATATGCCGCAGAAGCAGCCCAAAGAAATAGCAGAAAGACAAAAAGAAAAAAAAAATAAAACAAAAAACTCTACCAGTGATGATGTGCAGAGAAAAGTCACGCAGAGGAGGGAACGGGACTGCCCAGAGTGGGTGGGAGTGGCCATGTGGAAGAATATCAGAAACAAGCTATGCTATGTATCAGGGTCCTGGAGCACATGATGGATTTTTGGAAAATGTTAAGGAAAGTAGAAGTGGCAGACGTGGAGCCCCCAGGAGTGGAGAGCTTGCGGTGGCTCAGGTTCACAGCCTGGCCGCCTCCACCCCCGCAAAGGCTGGGCTGTGTCAGTGTGGTTTGCAGAGGGCTCACAAGCCCAAAGGGGCCGAGGGGGCAGGACATGCAGCCAGGCTGCTGGGCTGTCTCGGGGGTTTCCAGGACTCTCCCAAAGGGGTTTGTCCTGTTTCCACAGGGTGGGTGAACTGGGGGAAGAAAAGAGGTGGGAAAAGAAGTGGGGCCAGGTGGAAGGAGCTCTGAGTTTCCAGAACAGCCAGGGGAAGAGCAGAGCCTTCCCAAACCCCATGGGTGATTCCAGTGTACCCACTGCCTCCGCACGCATGACATCACCAAACGGGAGGGAGGAAGTGTCTGGCTATGGGTTAAGCCAGCACCTGTTGCACAGCAGGGTTGATGTATGAATAGTTTCAGTTTACATTCACATAAATCTGCAGTTGAAGTTGTGGTGAAATTAGCCTCCAGTGACCCTCTCATCCTTCATCTGCCACATCCTCCTGCCACCCTACCAGTCTTGGCCATTTTTTGGATAATCCATGAGCCTGGCATGTCATTGTGCATGTAGAAGGTGATTCAAACATTGACCCTGGAAAGGGGCTGGGGTCTTGCACCATCCAGTGGCTGCTCTGTGATCTAGCCCTATGGGCAGTAATGAGAATCCTTAAGGACAGATTTAGAACTTAGAAGAAAAAAACTAGAAAGAAAACTTAGAAAAAAAGCACCTATTAGTGCCCCAGAGAAAAGAGATTTAAATTTTCTCACTTCAAGTTATTAGTGCCCCCGGTGATCTGCATAGACCCATGGTTCTGGACCCTGACTCCACGTTAGAGTCACTTGGAGAACTTCCATAAAATACCAATACTTGGGTTCCATTCCTCACGGAGTCTAGCTGCTGTGGCCTGGGGTGGGCTCCAGGCACCGATATTTTGGGTTTGGGTATTGTGGGGTTTTTTTGTTTGGCCGTGGCGCTTAGTGGCTTGATGTGGGATCTCAGTCCCCAGACCAGGAATTGAACCCAGGCCATAGCGGTGAAAGCCTCCTAACCTCAAGGCCCCCAGGGAACTCCCTCACTGATGTTTCTTAAGTGTTCCAGGACTTTGTGTAGCTAGAGTGAGAAGGGCTGGGGTAGACCACGCGTCCATGGGGTAGAAGAAGCCAGACATGTCCTCAGCATCAGCTCTTCCTTTGGCATAGATGCGAGCTGCTCCCACCTGCTGCCAGGTGTGCCCAGTTAGCTGAGGGAGAATTGGGGCAGCCTGCGGGCGGCCAGATCCTTGTGTGGGCCTCCGCCTTCACCTTCACATGGCGTTTTCCCTGCATGGGTGTCTGTGTCCAAATTTCCCCAGTTTATAAGAACACCAGTCATACTGGTCATGAGGTCCCCCTCATGACCTCATTTTAACTTGATTATCTCTGTCCAGACCTTCTTTCCCAAGAAGGTCTTATTCTGAGGGACTGAAGTTTGGACTCCAACATAGGAATTTGAGGTGGGGGGCAATTCAGCCCACAACAGCAGGCAATGACTTGGTCTTGATATCTCAGCCTTTCTCTTGGAACCTAGTACACAGTAGGCATTTAATAAGTGGAACGATGGACTGATACCTGACTCCTAGCGTCCAGGGTGTTGTGTATGTGGCAGTTCATCAGTATCAGAAAACACAAACCCTGGAGTTCCCCTCGTGGCTCAGTGGTTAACGAATCCGACTAGGAACCATGAGGTTGCGGGTTTGATCTCTGGCCTTGCTCAGTGGGTTAAGGATCCGGCGTTGCCGTGAGCTGTGGTGTAGGTTACAGACGCGGCTTGGATCCTGCGTTGCTGTGGCTCTGGCGTAGGCCAGCAGCTACAGCTCCGGTTCGACCCCTAGCCTGGGAACCTCCATATGCCACGGGAGTGGCCCTAGAAAGGCAAAAAAAAAAAGAAAGAATGAAAACACAAACCCTGACTGTTTACCTCCTCTCTGCTCTCTGAGCAGGAAGCCAGAACTTGCCTAGCTAACTTACCTCTGTTTACCTCCTCTCTGCTCTCTGAGCAGGAAGCCAGAACTTGCCCAGCTAACTTACCTCTGTTTACCTCCTCTCTGCTCTCTGAGCAGGAAGCCAGAACTTGCCCAGCTAACTTACCTCAACTCTTGTGAATGACTTTGCTTTGCTTTTTGTTCTCCTTTCTTCACTTAATACAGTATCGTAAGCATTTTGTACAAGGAGTTAATTTGCTGTAATCGGAAGAAAAGTAGAGGTAACATTTGAAGGCCAAGCATTGTTCCAAGCATTTACCGGTATGAACTTTAATTTTCAGAATGACCCTACGTGGGCTGTACTGTTTTTATACCCATTTTACAGATGAAACCCTGAAGCACAGGGAGGTCAAATCATTTGTTTAAGATCACATGACTCTTGAAAAGTAGAGCCAAGATTTGAACTACCCAGGCAGTCTGACTCTAAGAATCCATATTTGTGGCTGCCACCGGCCTCCTTGTGGGCTTAGGACTTAGATAGGCCTAGGTGCCTGACTCTGTCACTTAGCTGTATCACTTTGAACAGTGACCTAACCTCTCTGTCAGTTTCTGCCTCTGTAAAACGGGTTTGATAACATGAGTTTCCTAGCATGCAGTAGGTACTCAGTCAGTATCTGGTTAGTATTATATTTAAATGAAATGCCCTTCATACAGCACTTAAATCTCTCATCCAGTTCAAAGCCTTTCTCTTTACCTCCAACTCGAGCCTGATCTGAAATATTGAGGCCTAAAGAGGGGCAGGTGGGCCTGGTTTCCCCTTCCCCTTCTCCAGCAGGTGGGAGTTCAACACTGCAGTTACCTGATACGGGCAATGACTCCCAGCTGAGTGTCCCCACCTGCTCCCAATAGTGCACCCCAGCGCCTTCTCACCCAGTGGTACATCAGGCACCTCTTACCCTGGGTGGGGTCCTTTAAAGGGGGCCATGGCTCTGGTCCCCTGGGCCACAGCACACTCGCCCCACTGTCCCACCATCACGGACAGCTCCAGCTGGCTTCTAGCTTCCTTGTACGCCCAGGGCAGCGTCTTTCAGTGGGCTGAGGGGCTGGGGCTATGAGGATCTACAGATCAACATATACCAGGCTGGGGAGTGAGAGGCTGTCCCCACCTCCTGGCAGACACCCCAAGAGGTGACCTTGAAGCCCCTTCACTCAGCTGAGGTGTGGGCAGAGAGCTGCCCCTTCTTCCTATGGGCAGAGGAAAGAAAAGAGCCCCAACTATCACTTCTTCCACTGATTCCTTCAAAGACACCTCTTCCTCTTCTGGAAGCTATGGGCGGGGCGCATACCTCTATTCTTGGGCTCTCTCATCTGGGCCTTGGGGGTTTCCTTGGCACCGTCTGTGGGCTGTGCCCATAGCATTGTCCTCTGCTTAGAGCCCCAATCACAGCTCCTAAGATAGTGGGAAAATGTCCCATCCCCATTCTGTTGTGTTATATCTACACCGTAGTGTTACTGGACTTCCCAATGATGGGAGGTTGTCTCAACCAGTTTACTGTTCTAATGCTGCTATGGTGGATGCCCCAGTATCGGTCTCCACCCTGCAAGGCTACTACATTTATATCTCTATTTATAGGCTAGACCTAATCAACCACACTGCCAGTTTGTTCTTCTACTATATAATAAGCTGCAAGGCTCAAAGTCAATTCCTAGTCATAAATACCACCATATTAAAAAAAAAAAAATGCTGTCTGGTATTCTCATTGTGGCTCAGTGGTTATGAACCCAACTAGGATCCATGAGGATGCAGGTTCAATACCTGGCCTCGCTCAGTGGGTTAAGGATCTAACGTTGCTGTGGCTGTGGTGTAGGTCGGTAGCTGCAGCTCCAGCTCAACCCCTAGCCTGGGAACTTCCATATGCTGCAGGTATGGCCCTGAAAAGAAAAAAAAAATTAATTAAAAAATAATAAAACATGCTCTCTTATCTGTTAAAAGCTTATCAACAGCTAATTGATTTCTTTGAAATTAAGCCTCTCAAAAATAAAGTTTTATATTCTGTCACCCAGAGTAAATGGGGGGCCAGGGATATATACCTAGGTTTAAGTCTCAGAAACTCCAAGCATGCCAGTCTGTAAAATGTAATACGATGGCCAAGACTTTGAAGCCGGAAAACCGTCTTAGCTAATAATGACAAATGCTAAAACAGCAGCCCAGGAATGGTGATTAATGCTGTATCTTATCTATTCACCAAAGAAACAAAAGCCTTTTATTTCCAAAGACACAGATTTTTGTATCTTAGGCGGGCCACTCCCCACTGTGTGGCACTGGCCTCTCATTTCCCATCTGGGCCCTCACTTCCTCCCTGTCCTCCCACACGCCCTCCATTCTGACAGGTAGGCTGCAGCCTTGCACATGATCTCCTGAGCTTGGTGCCCCCTGGTGCTGATCCAGAGGGGAGGCTTGGCATGGCTAATCCTGACCATTTAGAAAGTGGGTTTGGGCCCAGACACTTCAGCGGACAACTTGGCATCTTTAGAGCTGAAGGGAACCACAGAAGTGGTGTCGGTCAGCCTTCTGTTTCACAGAGGGGATCTGAGAACAGAGACTGAGTTGGGACTTAGCGTGCCTCCCCTACCATGCCCCCATAGCATTTCTGAGTCGGTAGCAGTTGATGTTACCAGTTGCTGCTGGGCCTCTTGCCTTGCTTAAATCTAGGGAGATTTTGAACCTTTCCACAGTCAATGCTGTCAGCCTGGCAGACTCGCACTGGGGTAAAAGCAAAACAAAATTGGGGAACAAAATTGGTAAGTGGAGGGGCTGCCCTTTCCGTGAAATTGAACTGAGAGGTGGTTGGCAAAATCCCTTCCAGCGGCCTCACTGCCTTGGCAGAGCTACCGGCCCAGCAGACCAGCTGCAAAGCCGAAGCAATTACATGCATGATAATAACAGGGAATGGACCCAACCTGCACTCACCATAGATGGTATCTCCTATGAGTCAGCCCTGCAGGCCCCTGCCTGCCCTTCTTCACACGCAGCAATCCTTTCAGGCTCCAACAAGATCTGTTTGATAGACTGATGAGTCCTTTAGTTTGTTTTCTAAGGGAAAGTCGGATCGTTCTGCTTTTAGGACATACTGCAGCATTCCTACACCCCTGATGTGAAAGTTTAGACATGGGGAACCAGAGAAAACTAGAGCTTTCCTCAGAACCTACACTTGGTATTTTTACCCCTGGTGAGAGGGATTCCCGTTAGTTTTGCAACCGCAATCTCCCGGTGCTGACAGACTGCACTTTCTTAAAACAGGCTGTGAGAGGGTTGGTTCCCAAGCCTGAGCTATCTGGACAGTCCGAGAAGGAAAAAAGAAGTTCAAAGGGTTGGTTTTGCTGGAATGGAAATCACCTGTTCAGCTCTGTGAATTTACGTCTCTCATCTCTCTTGCCTGTCCTCCTTACTCTCCCTGCTCCCTCTGTGTGTTGTTTATCTACCTCCCCATCGTCCGGTTGACTCTCTCTCCCCTGACATGGTGATGGAGGTGCTACGTTAGAATTGATGGACAGATGCACTAATCATCAGCAAGTGAAAAAATATGAGAGTAATACCAGATGAACTTGTTCAGATCAGAGTCTTTAAGAGCTGTGCATCTTTGCTTTCTGCCTATTGATACCCTAGACAGTTTTGCTGAAAAAAGATCATGAGCTGGTTCTGTCTCCCATTTGGTACTCAGCTTCCTCAGGTTGTATCACCTGACTTTTTCTAGATGACATTTACTTATCCTGGATGGCGATCTTCCAGTAACCCGCTTGCCTCCGTGCTGTGCTCTGCCATCCGTGGGTACCATGGCCTCTTGTAGCACATTGTCCCTGGCAACAACCCCTCCCATGTCTGACCTAACCTGGTCTCTTGTCTTGCCTTCCCTCCCTCCCTCTGCCCAGAAGTTTAGCTGCCAACAGCTCTACTCAGCAAGCATTTCAGTGATGCTCTTATGATTTGGGACGGAAACTGTTTTGCCCAGCCCTACATTTGGGTGAACCAGGATTACTTGGTTTCTCTGTTTTTGACTGCTGGAGAAAATAATGAAATGCAAGCTGCTGTTCCCACTGCAAATTCATGCCACCCAACCACAGTCATCATTTCAGGACCTTGAGTCCTTTTTTCTATAATGAACTTCCCAGAAATGAAGTTTTAAGAGAAAAATCATAGTACTCTAATTTGATAGAGTTCTAATAATGCATATGTCTTTGGGACCAAGTCGAAATAAAATATTTGTATAAGACCTGTCCAAGCCAAAGGGCAAAAATCTACTTCCTACCACTTAGTAGTTATTTCCCTGAGAACAGCATAAAAGTTTGCATGTCATTCATTAGATTGTACAGTCCTTTACTGCATCTGCTCCAGTTGACTCAATGGCATCTATTCTCATTATCGTTCGGTGCCCTATGGACTGTAATGCCTTTGAATTTCACAAGTGGGTTAGAATTTCAGTTAAACTTCTGGTTGGCATAGGTTTCAGGGTGCAGCTTCCCTCATACATGGTTGAGAGTGTAAATTGATACAACTTTCAGAAAATTATTTGGCAACATCTATTCCTCATAGATCCAGTGATCACACTTTAAGGGCTTGATACGACAGACATCATAGCAGAGTGGGTTTGAAACAGAGAAGAGTTGCAGATAACTTACATGCACTTAGGTAGGAAGTGGTTGAATGAATTTTGCTGCTTTTGACACCATGTAATAGTTTTAACCATTAAAAAGAGGAAAGGAGTTCTCGGTGTGGCTCAGTGGTTAACGAACCAGACTAGTATCCATGAGAATGAGGGTTCGATCCCTGGCCTTGCTCCGTGGGTTAAGGACCCAGCATTGCCTTGAGCTGTGGTGTAGGTCACAGACGTGGCTCAGATCTGGTGTTGCTGTGGCACAGGCAGGCAGCTACAGCACCAATTTTACCCTTAGGCTGGGAACCTCCTGCGGGCGCGCCCTAAAAAGACAAAAGGAAAAAAAAGAAAAGAGGACAGACCACTGACATAAAAAGTTACTCACAATAGGAGTTCCTGTCGTTGCTTAGCGGTTAATGAACCTGACTAGTATCCATGAGGATGTGGATTCAATCCCTCGCCTCCCTCAGGGGGTTAAGGATCTGGTGTGGCCATGAGCTTCGGTGTAGATGGCAGATGTGGGTTGGGTCTGGTGTTGCTGTGGCTGTGGTGTAGGCTGGTAGCTGCAGCTCCCATTCGACCCCTAGCCTGGGCCTGGGAACTTCCATATGCTTCAGTTTCCACCCTAAAAAGACACACACACACACACACACACACACACACACACACACACACGTGCGTGTGCGTGCACACAAAATATAGGCGTCCCCACTGTGGCTCGATGGGTTCATTGGTTAAGGACCCAATGTCTCAGTGAGGATGTGGGTTTCATCCCTGGCCTTGCTCAGTTTAAGGATCTGGCATTACCTCAAGCTGTGGTGTAGGTTGCAGATGCAGCTCAGATCCCATGTTAACATGACTGTGGCATAGGCTGGCTGGTAGCTGACCTCCAATTCGGGAACTTCCATATGCTGCAGGTGTGGCCATAAAAAGGAAAAGATACTCACAATATATGGTTTCAGGCTAAACACCATCTCTGCGTAGATTGTGACTATGGCTATAAATAAGGAATGTGCCCAAGATTGTAAACAGCGACCTCTGGAGAGGGAGATGGGATGAGAGATTGGGGAGAAAAAGATGTTCACATCTCTTGTCACTTTTTTGAAAAAAAGTATGATCTTGAATACTTGTTATCTTTGTGCGTGTGTTTGGTATTTTCTTCAAAGAAAAGCAATGGACTAAATCAAACATTTAGGTGGTATTTAGGCCCAGTAAATTTTTCATATGCGGGCCCTTGAAGCCAAGTGGTCTTTCTCCAGCTAGCACATAATTAGGCACCACAGGAAAACCAGAGACTGAAATGAGTTCATGAAGGCCCTCCCTCATCACGAAGCCTTCCGTCTTTCTGGGCTCCAGCCTGGGATCTGTGAATGAAAAAAACCCAGGCAGAGCCTCCCTGCCTTTCAGAAATATCCATAGCCTCGTGGTCTGCTCGCATTTGCAAGTGCAAACCATAATCTCCTGTAAAATACCTTGTGATATTTCTGAACAATAACCAACTATCACTCACACACAAAGGGAAAACCCCTCCCTCTTTCATCTTTGAAACTGTAGCTGGGGTATGAAATTACACCTTGAGGCCCCACCTCAAAGTTGCAGGAACAGCCTCTACCGTCTTTGACCTTCACTTCAACTCCAGAAGTAGCAGGTCTTCCTTGTAATTGGATGGAAAACTCGTTGAAGAGAAGAAAAAACTAAATGTACACAAACCCACAGGTTTGCTCTCATCCTAGCAGAGGACCGTGGCATTCATTTCAAATCTCTGTTCTTCCATCTTTAGTTCTTTCATCCTCGGTGAAACTTTTCCTGTTCCCAAGGTCTCACGTGGGTTCCTTCCCACGTCTGTGCTCCTCTGGCCCTCTGTCTGTGCCTTTCTCATGCATTGTTCCTTGTGGTGTGGATATTTGTGTGTCTTTATAACCTTGCAGTGTTGGGGATCTGTCTCTTAGTCTCCTTTGGTGAATGTATCCTGAATGACACACATTTCTTTTTTTAAAATGATTTTTATTTTTTCCATGATAGCTGGTTTACAGTGTTCTGTCAATTTTTTGCTGTACAGCAAAGTGACCCAATCACACATACATACATTCTTTCTCTCACGTTATCCTCCATCATGCTCCATCATAGGTGACTAGATATAGTTTCCTTTGCTATATAGCTGTATAGCAGGATCTCATTGCTTATCCACTCCAAAGGCAATAGTTTGCATCTATTAACCCCACATTCCCCGTCCATCCCCCTCCCTACCCTGTCTGTGGCAATCACAAGTCTGTTCTCCAAGTCCATAATTTTCTTTTCCATGGAAAGGTTAATTTGTGCCATATATTAGATTCCAGATACAAGTGATATCATATGGTATTTGTCTTTCTCTTTCTGACTTACCCCACTTAGTATGAGAGTCTCTGTTTCTATCCATGTTGCCGCAGATGGCATTATTTTGTTCTTTTTCTGGCTGAGTAGTATTCCATTGTGTATGTATACCACATCTTCTTAATCCATTCATCTGTCAATGGTCATTGAGGTTGTTTGCATGTCTTGGCTATTGTGAATAGTGCTGCAATGAACACACAGGTACATGTGTCTTTTTCAAGGAACATTTTGTCCGGATATATGCCCAAGAGTGGAATTGCTGGGTCATATGGTAGTTCTATATTTAGTTTTCTGAGGTACCTCCATACTGTTTTCCATAGTGGTTGTACCTATTTACATTCCCACCAACAGTGTAGGAGGGTTGCCTTTTCTCCACCCCTCTCCAGCATTTGTTATTTGTAAACTTATTAATGACAGCCATTCTGACAGGTGTGAGGTGGTACCTCATAGTGGTTTTGATTTGCATTTCTCTAATAATCAGTGATGTTGAGCATTTTTTCATGTGCTTGTTGGCCATCTTCTTTGGAGAAATGTCTGTTCAGGTCTTTTGCCCATTTTTCCAATGGGTTGTTGGCTTTTTTGCTGTTGAGTTGTATAAGTTGTTATATATTTTAGAGATTAAACCCTTGTAGGTTGCATCGTTTGAAACTATTTTCTCCCATTCGGTAGGTTGTCTTTTTTTTTAAGGTTTTCTTTGCTGTGCAAAAGCTTGTCAGTTTGATTAGGTCCCATTGGTTTATTTTTGCTTTTATTTCTGTTGCCTTGGGAGACTGACCTGAGAAAACATTTGTAAGGTTGACGTCAGAGAATATTTTTCCTATGTTCTGTTCTAGGAGTTTGATGGTATCTTGTCTTATGTTTAAGTCTTTAAGCCATTTTGAGTTTATTTTTGTGCATAGTGTGAGGGCGTGTTCCAGTTTCATTGATTTACATGCGGTTGTCCAGTTTTCCCAGCACCATTTGCTGAAAAGACTTTTTCCCATTTTATATTCTTGCCTCCTTTGTCGAAGATTAATTGACTCTAGGTGTCTGGGTTTATTTCTGGTTTTTCTATTCTGTTCCATTGGTCCATATGTGTCTTTTGGTACCAGTCAGTACCACACTGTCTTGATGACTGTGGCTTTGCAATATTGTCTGAAGTCTGGGAGGGTTATGCCTCCTGCTTGGTTTTTGTTCCTCAGAATTGCTTTAGCAATTCTGGATCTTTTGTGGTTCCATATAAATTTTTGGATTGTTTGTTCTAGTTTTGTGAAAAATGTCATGGGTAATTTGATAGGGATTGCATTGAATCTATAGATTGCTTTGGGTAGTGTGGCCATTTTTATGATATTAATTTTTCCAACCCAGGAGCATGGCATATCTTTCCATTTCTTTGAATCCTCTTTAATTTCCTTGATTAATGTTTTATAGTTTTCAGCATATAAGTCTTTCCCCTTCTTGGTCAGGTTTATTCCCAGGTATTTATTTTTGGGGGGTGCAATTTTAAAAGGTATTGTATTTTTATATTCCTTTTCTAATATTTCATTTTTAGTATACAGAAATACGACCGATTTCTGAATGTTGGTCTTGTATCCTGTTACTTTGCTGAATTCATTGAATGAAACACATTTCTGAAAGCCAGTTTCTGGAATAAAGGCATATCTCCTTTTATTGCCCTTTGCTTTATTATGCTTTGCAGACATTACGGGTTTTTTGTTGGTGGTGGTGGTTTTTGGGTTTTTTTTTTTTTTACAAATTGAAGGCTTAGGGAAAGCCTGCATCCAGTAAGTCTATGGACATTCACTTCGCCTCTCTGTGTCATATTTTGTAACTCTCGCAATATTTCAGATTTATTCATGGTTATCATATGTGTTACGATGACCTGCGAGCAGTGATCTTTGATGTTGCCACTGCAAAGAGTAGGACTTGCTGAAGGCTCAGGTGACAGTTAGCATTTTTTTAGCAATAAAGTGTTTTAAAATTAAGGTAGGTAGGCTGTTTTTTAGACAGAATGCATTTGCACACTTAATGGATTACAGGATAGTGTAAACATTAATATCCACTGGGAAACCAAAAAATTTGTGACTTGCCTTATTGAAATATTTGCTTCATTATGGTGGTCTGGAACCACACCTGCAACATCTCTGAGCTATGCTGTGTACTTTCAAATACATAAATGTGTCCAGTTTTCTATATGTTATCTTCAATAAAAATAAAAATAAATGTAAACAGTTACTACAAGAGTAGTAATTAATTTGCAGAAAAAGAACCAAGAATAAATTACTTTAGAATAACCCAACAGGAGACTCAGAGCCTAGTCCTAATGTTTAGAAGTGGATGGTCAATAAATCTCCAGATTTATTGTATTGTATTATATGTATTCAGAAGATTTACACAGATTCTTGGGAATTCGTACCACTGAAAGGTGTTTGAGTTTTGCTGGCCAAGGGATGGGAGAACATTTGGAACAGTCTAAATCCATGCTGTGGAAGCCCTGTGACCCTGGCACACTCAGGCATTTAAAATCATATTTTCAAAGTCCTTTTTACTAAAATATTTTCATTAAGCAGAGACACCAGGCTTTAGCATTGGTTGTTCTCCTAAAGAAGCTAGTTAAGTAATTCGACTGAACTGGTACCTCAGGTGCATAAGTTGATTGCAAGGGAGGCATTTCTTCTCGGGTTCTTTGGCCATCTTGTGAGTCATTGCCAGCAGGTGGGCAGTGAGAACTTTGGTCTTCGTGATGGTTTCCAGGCAGGCTTAGGCTAGAGTCAGCTTAACCAGCCTGTTGAGTGCTTTCCCACTCACTTGTCCTCCCCTTGGGTGGCAACATTATGATGATAGGACTTGTTATCAGTTAGCCAAGCAGAGACATTTAAAGATGGAGTGGACGGTCTTGAAGAGCATGTTTCCCAGAAGACTGGTACCTAGCCGCTAGGTGCTGGCTAGGACCCTCCCCATCAGCCTGTCAGAATCTTTGGCCCATCAGGCACATGTTCATCTCTGAGTGGAGAGCTTTACCCTGGGGGTCTTCTTGGTCCTGGGCTTGCTGCTGCTTGGAGCCTGGTATGAAGTCACCATGTGTAAGACCCCGGGGGTGACCCTTGTTCAGCACCTGGATCCTTCAGCTCCCTAAGCAGAAATGGGACCTGACTGCTGGGTTATAAACTAACCAGGATGCAAAATTAATGTCACCTGGCCAATTTCCTTCCTACTCATAGAATTCTTGGCAGCAGTTAAGACATCTGCCCAAATCTAAGGTAATTTCCCCGTATTCACAATGGAAAGGTTTTACAAAATGGGGGTTTTCTTTATCCTACTTGAATATATAAAACACTGGTGTTCAACTTTGCGGTTACCTGCAGATTTCCCAAGGATATTAAAAAAAATTAATTGGTAAAATACACAGACAATATTTACCATCTTGACCATTTTTAGGAATATGGTTCAGAGGCATTAAGTACACTCACACTGTTGTGCAACCATCACTACCATGTGTCTCCAGAACCTTTTCATCTTTGCAAACTGAAAGTCTACACCTGTTGAACATTAACTTCCCATTCTATCTCTCCTCACCCCCTGAAAATCATTATTTGATTTTCTGTCTCTTTGAATTTGACTCCTGTAGGTAATTCATATAAATGGATCAAACTGTATTTGTCCTTCTGTGTCTGGCTTATTTCACTCAACATAATGTCTTAAAGGTTCATCTTTGATGTAGCCTGTGTCAGAACTTCCTTCCTTTTTTAAGGCTGAATAGTATTCCACATTTTGTTAATCTATTCATTTGTCAATGGACATTAAGTTTGTTTCCTTTTTCTTTCTTTCTTCTTTCTTTTTTTTTTTTTTTTTTGCTTTTTAGGGCTGCACCCACAACATATGGAGGCTCCCAGGCTAGGGGTCAAATTGGAGCTGCAACTGCCAGCCTACACTACAGCCACAGCAAGATCACATCCAAGCCATGTCTGTGACACCACAGCTCATGACAACGCTGGATCCTTAACCTACTGAGCATGGCCAGGGATCGAACCCACAACCTCATGGTTCCTAGTCAGATTCGTTTCTGCTGCACCACGATGGGAACTCCTCCTTCTCTTTTCTTATCTAGACCTTTTCCTTTTGGCAGACAGACACAGTCATCTCCAAAAACGATTCTCTTCCACAAAACCAACACTTGAACTTCACCCAGAGTTTAAAGGGGTCCCCTGAATAGTGTTTCATCATTTGTGTGGGGTGGTTCTCAGCTCCTCGGCATCTGGAGAAGGAAATGAGCTGACCCAGTAAAGCATCATCTCTCTGGCATATAGTACACACGCAGCGGAAGTCAGCTATCACGAAGTGGGGAAGGAGTGCAGGTGGGAGGGAGGGGCGGGCTGGGGGAGCTGGCTGAGAAAAGGGGAGGCTCATATCTGCTCTGAGGCCCGGGGTTGGGGGGTGGGGGTGGGGGAATCGCTTGGAGGGGAAGGGACAAGCTGCAAAGGAGATGATGAAGGGAATCATTTTAAGCCCCTGTTACATTTCCCCTGCCATCCTGGGTTGCTCACAGGTAAGCCCACTGCCACTCTGACTCTCAACTCTGTCCTCTCTGTTCCTGGATCATTGTTAATAGAGCAAGTGATTGGCCCATTCATTTCCTCAGACCTGGACCCAGCACCCCAGGGATGCCCAGGGCTAGGCTTCTGTGCCCAAGTCATGGGTCCCCAGCCTCCTGGACTCCCGTTCCCAGAGCTATACTCATGTTCAGTTCCACCACCAGGCTCCCTCCTGAGGATTGCTGGTACTCATCCTGGGGGTCACCAAGTGTCATCTGCCTACCTTCCCTATTGGCGTGTCCCGCCCCTCTAATATCTGAGTGGAATCAACCTCCTCTTGGAAATCCCCACCCTCACTGCTTCCAGAACCATTGCAGGACTTGCTGAACCCTCTGTATCCTGTGTCTTATCTGTGAGCTGGACCCCTGCTCCCCTGCCCATCTCAGGCCTCTCCTCAGAGCTGATCTGGTCCTGGAGGCAAGTCCCATGTTGCATGGAGAGGCCACCCTGCAATGATGCTGAGTGCGGTTTAACTGAACTAAGATTTTTAGAACACAGTATCTGAGCTCAGTGCTAGTGATATAAAGACAAATAAGACATGGCCCCACCCTTCCTAGTAAGTGCTGTTAAAAACATCTGCACAGGACCATAGTCCAAGGATAAAGGACAGACCTTGAGGATGAAAAGACACCATCTCTTTGGAAATAGAAGTGAAGGAGAGAATAGGGGATAATACTTTGGTCCAGCCTACATCTTAGGGGCTGGGGGCATGAATGGAAAAGTTTTGGAACTGGACCCAAAAGGGCCTTAATAAGGACAGTTAGAAGGGAAACCAAGAATGACCAAAGAGCAGCAGGGACCCAGCCAAGATCAAACTTGTGACCTCGTGGATGTGTGAGGCTTGTCACTGCTTTTTCCCAGCAACACTCAGCATTTAGAGTCACATAGAATTCATGAAGAGCTAGAGACTGGCAAGGGGCCTGCAGCTGATGGACACATCTGGGGTGTTTTAAACAATACTAAGATGCTCTACAGTGACTAAGGGACAAGAGCCAGGAGAGACCAGAAGAATGGGCTAGGGGTGGAGGCTGCACAAATGGTGACCAAGATGAGGCCAGAGAGCAGGGTCAGAGGGAATGATGGGGGGGAGGGGGTGGGGGTGGTGGGGTGGTAAGGAGAGCCTCAGAGGAACAACAGTCCTTGCCTTGGGCTGGAGAACTCAGAGCCCTGCTGTTTGTCTTCTTTCCTCCCTCCCACTCACCCTCCCTTCTGCAGATATTCTGTGTTATCTGTCTGTCTCAAATGGGTGCTAATCTTTACCATGTCGCATGGGCAAGAGCCTCTGCCTCCTAGTCTAGAGTCTAGAGTGGAAGAGATACTTGAAACCTCCACACCCAGTGTAGCAAGCAGCCTGGCATGCCAGGCACAGGACCCGTGGGAACACCCAGTGTGTAACCCAGACTGGGACTTGGGAGAAGCAGGTGATACCTGAGCCTGGGCCTCAAAGCCGGGAAAAAGTGAAGCAGCTAGAAGGGCTAAGAGAGGGGGTCTCCACGTCCTTACTGCCCACCAGGCAGACGCTGCCAGAACTGCTTTCAGAATTCACTCTTTTCCTCACGAGCCCTTGTCTTCATGTGGCCCTCAGAGCCCTTCTCCATTGGCCTCTCTCATTAACCCCCTTGCCACTGGAATGGAGGTGCTGGTGCTGCTCTAGGTTGTGACCTCACTGCATGCCCCCACCCACCGCCTCCTCTTCTCCCTTGAGCACCTCAGCATCCTTCTCTGCATCTCCTGTTCCGCCTCTCCCGAGGACCCGCTGCGGCTTCCGCTTCTGTGAGACTTCCTCCATCACATCTCAAAACTCTCCTCCATCCAACATGTCCTCTGTCACATCTTCAAAACTTGTTCTTGGTTTTGCCTCCTCTCGCTTGTCTCTGTCTGGCTGTACCCCTGCTGTGGTTGTAGCTTTATCCCCTTCTCTCCAAAGGAGGAGTTTGGGGGGCTCATAGTCCTAGCTTTCAGTCAGTCATGCTTCCCTCCCATCAAAGCGCCTGGCCACCTGTGTCCCTCTATGCCTCCCTGCTGCTGGAAGCTCCAAGGGCGTCCTGCTTCTGGCCAGGGCCCCTTGGTGACTCCCGCTGCCCAAGACCAGCTATCAGGCCTTAGTCCATTTTCCCATCTCCTCTCCCTCTGTTCCTCTCTCACTGCATTTGCTTCAGGCAGAGTGCCCCACAGGGACCTCATGCATTTCCCCTTCCTTCTGTACTCACGTGTCCTCTGGCTAAATGCCCCTTCTTCCCAAGTCCCCACCCACAACAGGGCTCATCTCAGCATCTCCTCTGGGCTTTTTACTTGGAAAAAACCTCTCACCTCTTCCTCCCTATCAGAGTTCACCATCTTCTGCCTTGTGTTCAGTTACTCTTATGCATCTCTATTTCCCTCGTGTGACTGGGCACAGGCCTTGCCGTCAGGGGATCAGCTCCTTTTATCTTTAATGGGTTTCCCCCTGGAGCTTGTAAATATTAGCTACCCAGTAAAGAGGAGCTGAATAAAGATCTCCAATGAGGAAGACCCTGAAAACCACAAAAATAAGTCCTTTCATATTTCACTCTTAGGAAACTAACCTAAAAAGTAGCAGAACAGATCCAAAGCAAGAACAAAGATGGTAGATCTAAATTCTGTCCTTGGAGTTCCCCTCGTGGCGCAGTGGTTAACGAATCCATCTAGGAACCACGAGGTTGCGGGTTCTATCCCTGCCCTTGATCAGTGGGTTAACGGTCCGGCGTTGCTGTGAGCTGTGGTGTAGGTCACAGACGCGGCTCGGATCCCACGTTGCTGTGGCTGTAGCGTAGGCCGGTGGCTACAGCTCCGTTTGGATCCCTAGCCCGGGAAGCTCCATATGCTGTGGGAGCGGCTCAAGAAAAGGCAAAAAGACAAAAAAAAAAAAATTCTGTCCTTATCAACCTTCATGTCAACATCCCTCAGAGTCGATGTCCCACGTCCCTCACTTGCATCAGGGGGACGATTCTAGCTAGACCCAGATTTTGGTAAAATTTTCTCCAGATTATGAGAAATCAAATCAAATACGCTGTATAACATAGTCTCTACTTAAAAGCAAGTGCATGTTGGAGTTCCCGTCGAGGCTCAGTGGTTAACGAATCTGACTAGGAACCATGAGGTTGCGGGTTCGATCCCTGGCCTCGCTCAGTGGGTTAAGGATCCGGCATTGCCATGAGCTATGGTGTAGGTCACAGATGAGGTTTGGGTCTGGCATTGCTGTGGCTGTGGCTTAGGCCGGCAGCTACAGCTCTGATTTGACCCTTAGCCTGGGAACCTCCATATGCCGTGGGAGCGGCCCTAGAAGTGGCAAAAAAGACAAAAAAAAAAAAAAGGCAAGTGCATGTTTTAGCAGGACCTCTTCGTTAGTACTACGAAATCTGTCAAGCTGTAACAGTTGTGTCTCTTGACACCACGGGAAGGTCCTATTTCTGCTTCCTCCTCCGTGCAAGTTTCCAGTTCAGTGAGCAGAACCGTGACAGTGTTGTTAGGGCCGAGCCTGCCCGGTCCTGCCGGAGTGGCACAGATGCGAAAAGGCAGGTCTCCACACGACCCAGCGAATAGTGAATAGTGGCCCTAACATCTCTGAACTTCTGGGTTCACCTTGCAGAAGGAAAACGTCGCAGAGAGGAGTTTTTGTCCTTTCCAAGACTTCCCATAACTCTTAGAAACTGCATGGATGGTGAGCAGGTTGCTTTTTGTTCCAGTAAGGACAGTAGGGAGGGAGGAAAGGGACCCAGACAAAAGCAAATATTTAGATGAGTTGGGGAGGAAAATCTAGCTAGTAAGACATGGGGATGCTTCTTCTGTGTGAGATAAATTGGGCTTGTAATTAGGCAGATGTCTGTCCACTGCTGAGACATGGGAATTTATGAGCTGGGAGCAAGGAGAAAGGCTTCTTAGGAGGTTAAGAGGCAAAGACTGTTTAAGATGCTTGACATCTGGGAGTTCGCACATCTTGAGACGTGAGAATGGAGTGTGTCTTAGGGGGAAGCTAATCTACCAGCCACCTTAATGTACAAATGAGGAATCAGAGGTCAGTGCTGGTAAGGGATGTGCAGCTGGGCCCACATCTGGGGCTTTGGCCCACCTCTAGTGCTGCTTCTGCACTACTGTGGGCAGAGGGGACGCTTCAGCTGCTGAGAGAGATTTTAGTTGCATAAAGATAGAGTTAGCATAAGCAGACTTCTACTGGGGGGTCTCCTCTGCTGACTTCATTGAAAACACCCTCCCCCACACACAAGAAGATCAGGTAAATCCCTTCAGATGGTATATCCTGTGGCTTGGCCTTGGTTGTAAAAACAGAACCTCAGTCAGGCGGGCAGAAACATGATTCCCTCACAAGAGAATTGGTCGTTGCTTCCTAACAGTTTCTCTTTACTGCTTTGTACTATGTACTTAAAAGGATGACAGATACAGGAAAGAATTATGACCTGGACTGACAAACAAGAAGCCCAACATAGAATAGATAGGGAACAAAATCAGAGAACTGGTCCATAATATAATATAAAATAAAATGGTAGCATATTGTGTGCATTTATACAGTTTTTTTTTTTTTTTTAAAGTATAAGGACAGGAGTTCCCTTGTGGCGCAGTGGTTAAGGATCTCGTGTTGTTACTCTGGCGGCTTGGGTCGCTGCTATGGCTCAGGTTTGATCCCTATCCCAGAAATTTCCACATGCTGGGGGCATGGCCAGAATACATACATATGTTACACACATGGACAGTAATTCATTTAGCAAACATTTGCTGAGGACTATGTGCTGGACATCATTCTAACCACTCAGGACTCAGGACGGGGAGCAAATAGACAAGGACTCCTGCCCTCCAGGAGCTTATATTCTAGGAGGAGACACGGTTACTAAACTGCTGTGCTTAAGATCCATCACCCCACCCCACCCCGGTTTTGGTGGAAATTTAACTACATTGGAAAATTGATAACATCTGCAATACACATGGGTATGATTTTACTTAAGATGGCTTTTTGTTCTTTTTTCTTTCTTTCTTTTTTTTAGGGAGAAGAAAATGGCTTTCCAGACAGTACTAGAGATCCCCTTTCAGGTAAATGGTTGACCCTAAAGATATCTGGGTTTCTGGGATAGCTTATGTGGCTAAAATTCAAGATCATTTGAGACAATGTTGATCATTAACTTTTTAAAAAAACTTATTATTGTTATTATTAAAGTATAGTTGACTTACAATGTTTCTTCAAGTTCTGTTGTACAGCAAAGCGACCCGGTCACCCACATTTTCCTGTGCTGTACAGTAGGGTCCCATTGCCCATCCATTAACTTTGAAAAATCTGTATTACGGGCTAGAGAAACTTTCTAACCACATGCCTTCGGGAACTGCAAAAAATCTTACAGGATTTCACAAAAGCCTTCGAAGAGTATGTTCTCTGTCCTGACCCTCCTTTGCCTGTGCTGGGCAGGGCAGGGTCCTCATTTGGGTGGGTTTAGTATCCATCGAGGGTCAGAACCGACCCTCTCCCTTCCTCCCTCCCTCTGAGTTCTGGCTAGTGGGGAACTTTGCCAGGGAAAGGGAACAGTGGGACTTAGGCACACCAGCCAAGGGTGGGAAGGGCCGGCTCAGGTACCTGCTGCCTCCCTTCCCTCTCTGCCTCCTCCAGCACTTTAGGGGGCCCAGAGGGCCCTCCCGACTTTAGACCGAATGCTGATCCCCACTGCTTTCTGCTTTTAGTGTTTAACCAAAAAAATGTCTTTCTTGCCTTGTTTTCCTCCACCTTTTTTTTTTCTTTATCGTAAGATGGAAACTTTGGCAATGTTTAGGTTTCTCATTAATTAATCATGGGCAAAATATGGATTAAGCATGAAAATAAGCTACCAAAATAATAATCAGAGGAAAAAAAGAAACCTCGGCAACATTTAAAAATATTTTTTTAATGTGTATTGAATAACCCAAACCACCAGGGGTTTGTTTCTTTATTTTATTTATTTATTTATTTGTCTTTTGGCCTTTTCTAGGGCCACTCCTGTGGCATATGGAGGTTCCCAGGCTAGAGGGTGAATCGGAGCTGTAGCTGCTGGCCTACGCCAGATCCACAGCAACTCGGGATCTGAGCTGCGTCTGCAACCTACACCACAGCCCACGGCAATGCTGGATCCTTAACCCCCTGAGCAAGGCCAGGGATCGAACCTGCAACCTCATGGTTCCTAGTCAGATTCTTTAACCACTGTGCCACGACGGGAACTCCAGATTTGTTTCTTTTTTTAAGGAAGGATGGGAGAACCCATAAAACCCTTCGGACAATGTCATCAATCCTAGACTGTGCCCAGGTAACCATGCTGAAAATCAGAATGGTCAGTGCATCATTGACTTTTTTTCCCTCTTAGAAATATGATGTTAGCAGCAATTTTATCTCAGGGTGCTAAGATTACAGGTGACTTTTTTTTTTTTCCCACTCAACAGATTTTTATTTATTAAAGACCAAAATTGTGTGCCAGGCTTTCTAAGGAAATCAAGTGGCAAAAGAATGCCTCTGGAAAACAGAAGTTGGGATTATGGTCCCGGTTCAGCCACTGCCCTGCTGTGATTAGAGAAATCATTAAGGGAGAAATTGGGCCATCAGTTTTCATGGGACACCCAATGTCCAGGTCTCATCCAGACACCCAGTGGGACGTACCTTCCTTGGACTACAATCCACGCCTCTAAGAGGCTGGGGCCACCAGCTCATAATGATCTCTCTTGCTCAGATGCTGCAGTGGACACAGGCTCAAATTAGAAGTACATACCTGAATAAGGTAGGGCAGGAGAGTGCATCATTGCATATAAGCAGAGGCAGTTTTAATTTTGTTTTCATTCTCCTATATTTAAAAAAAGTTCTAACATGAGTGGTTATCAGAAAAATCTACCCTCAAAACTTTAATCTCTACTTACAAATGTAGATATAACAAATCATCTGATGTGGGCCAGTACATACAATGCATGCTAAAATAACCAAGGAAATTCCTAAAAGGCTGACTGTGATGAGAACATGAACTTTTTTTTTCCATAGGCTCATCTGCGTTTTTAGATTTTCTGTGACACACACTTATTTCTTTTCTAATTAAAAAAGTAAAATATACATTTAAACTTTTTAAAGACTAGTACCCTGCACTTGGATATGAAATGTCAGCTAAAATGAGAATGAATCAAGTAAGTTGTTTAGAAATATCTACAAATCCTTCAAAGACTCTTATGAGGTAAGGTCATTATTAATTAATAGATTCACTTTAATCAAATTTAGGGTTGTCTCCAAAAAATTTTACCTACATTTAAAGGAAATGGAAGACCTTCAAAGACAAACTTTGCAGTGAGAGCAGGTAGTGTTACTGAGAGCAGAAATTGTGCTGTGGGAATTAACATCTTCACTGCTCAACATGATGCTTTGCCCAGAGGAGTGTTCGATGTTTGGTTGGGTTTGGGTTTGTTTGTTTGTTTGTTTGTTTTCATAAACAAGCAAGTGAGAAACACTGACCTAATGGCTTTGCACTTGGAAGAATGGTCACAAGCAGATCCTCCTATTTCCCCTTTGAATGAGAAGAGCAACCTAAGAAATAGTTACTGTTTTACTTACAAACGCTGATTTAGCATTCGCCGTATACCAGGCCTTTTCCTAAGCACTTTGCAGACATACTTAGGAAAAAAAGTGTTCATGACCACTCTGTAGTTTCAATTGTTTTCTTCACTGTGTGGATGCCACAGAAGCAGCACTGTGGCTGGGGCTGGTGCTGGGTCACGTGGCTGGCGCCCAGTCACAGAGGTCGTTAAGTAGGATTCAAGCCCCAGCCCTGGCCTGAATCCCCCCCACCCCACCCCACCCCCGCTGGCCACCACCCCAGGTTGCCTCTCTATTGGTCAGATGCCTGTCCTGTGAGGCACACTTGGAATGCTTGAGTGTCACACACAGGGCAAAGGTCAGGCTTCCAGCTCTCTCAGAGTCTTCAGCCAGGACCAAGCCAAAATCCAGCCCCACCCTGCAGAGTCAGTCTCTGAGCTGCTTTTCCCAGAAGCTTGCTACTTTCCTCGGATCAGGCCCTTGGTGAGCCTTAACTCAGAACCTGGCTTGTATTTAATTCTTGCCATTTGAAAACCTTGGTTATCTGTGATCCAGTTTATAGCTGGTTAAAATATGCCTTGTGCGGAGGAGGGAGGGCTGTAGGACAGAAGGAGGGATTAGACCAGAGTGAGAAATGACAGCTGACAGTTTGTAATCAAAGAAAGAATAAGAATACCGTTCAGGATCAGCAACCTCTGGAAAAGCAAAGCCTGTGGAACTGTTGAATAAAGAAACCCCCTCCCCTGGGGGGTGGGGGAGGCAGAGCTGGAGAAAGAAGATATTCCTAATAGGACCCTGAATTAAAACAACAGCAATAACAACAAAAACAACAAAACCCCAAAACAAATGATGTTTGGTTTACCCTGTTAAAAGAGATATTCAAGTTTTACAATGCTTTCATGCAATTTTTCAGAATGAAAACGTTCGGGTATTAAAGGAATAAGGCTCAGTTATTAAAAAAGAAAGCAAACTCCCAAATTGGAGAATTAAAAGCCTCTTAGTGGTGGTATTTATCACATGGACCGTGGTCCCTCCTCCCCACCTGTTCTCCGCAGTCGCCGGTTTTTCAGTAATGACTTTCTAATGACCTTGTAGAATTCTGCACTTGCCTAATCTAAACCTAATACAGCTTAGAAGTGTATGTAAAAGAGGATTTTCGGTTTTTTTTTCAAATTAGGTCTACGAAGCGACACTTAATAGGTCGTGTCACATAATTTCAGATTTCAGATTCATATAAAATTCTATGCTGAGTTTCATCCTGGGTCCTTTCTTACGTGTGTTTCTTCTCTTTCGTTCTTTCTTTTTTTTTTTAATGCGCTGTTTATACTCCAATTTCAGTGACAGAATTGAGGCCCGGCATGATTTGCTGGCCAAGATTTATCCAGTGTGTTAGACTCCCTAGTGCTGCTGCCAACTTGATATCTTCTTAAAAGGATGTTCTAGAGAGAGAAAATGGAATCATATTGTTTTTCCCTTGGTTAAGAGATCAAACGCCCACCCAAAGCCCTTGGGTCGGTTTCTCAGTAGATAAAAATAATTCTTCATCATTTTCCAGCTCAGAGCGAGTAACTCCCTCTGATGAGTAATGTGTGTATTCACCCCAATGATTTATCAAAGCCATAAACTGGCATTTTGAATATGTTTATTTCCAACCACATTGGAAACCACACACAGGAAATAAGGCATGAATTTGTGCCCTTAATAAACATAATTGCAGAAGTAGTTGACTCTCCTTTGACACTTACTGGTATTTAACAAATCTGGTTATTTATGGACACCTGGGAGAGAGAGATTTTATTTCAGAACCACAGTATTTTGCTGTTGGTGAAGTTGCCAATATGAAATGTGTACTGTTTCATTGTTTGCACTAACTCAAGACCTAGTTATCGTGGGGTCATTATTCTAAATGATGGAGAGCCAGCAGTGGTACTGAGCACATTGCAAGGAAACACCCGTGTGATAATAGCGCTCGAAAAGCCAGGGTGTGCAAGACAAAACAGCACCTCCCCTGCGGGGAGGCATATTAAGTCAATCTGTGATCCACTGCCAACATCCCCACGGGAGCTGTTTTCCAGGCTCAGCCAGTCAGGACCCTTGTGAGTCCTGCATCTGGTTCCAATGCACAATTAACTGTTAATTGACCAGCATTTTACAACCTGCCAGCTGCAAACTCAAGCATTAGACTCCGAGTCATTGAGCATGAACCTTTTCTTTGTTTTAAACAACAGAGACGTACCTCATAGATGAACCCGCTTGAGTTCTGAACTCTTCTTGAAGGCGTGATGCGTAATGTGTGCAAGAGAGATAGAGAGAGAGAGGGAGAGAGAGAGGATGGAGAGTAGGGGGAGAGAGGCCAAAAAAGCCCCCTGGGAAAATCCATTCTTCTGTTTATGAGCATGGGGAAGATGTCTCTCCACAGACTCTGCAGTCACCGAACAGACATGGTCTCTTTGGAAGGGATGTGGCTGTCATTCCAAAAGGCACTGCAGGCCCTTCTGACTAAGAACTTACCCAGTAGATGTCTTTAAGACAATGATTTTCAACCCTGTCTGCCCAGGGATTAGAATTTTTAGGAGAGCTTTAAAAAATTCCCATGTCCACCCCACCCCCACCCACCCCCACCCCCCACCCCCCACCCCACCAAACCAATGAAATAAGGATCTCGGTGGGTGGGGCCAAACATTAGGAGTTTTGTAAATCTCTGTGGGAGGGCAGGG
The DNA here is from genome assembly GCF_016906955.1 of Phacochoerus africanus. Taxonomy (NCBI): domain Eukaryota; kingdom Metazoa; phylum Chordata; class Mammalia; order Artiodactyla; family Suidae; genus Phacochoerus; species Phacochoerus africanus. The sequence goes on along the minus strand of NC_062558.1, from coordinate 55,649,012 downwards.
GAAGGGGGGTGGGGTGGAAGAGTTCCATTTGGGGGCCAAGGTTGAGAACTACTGCTCTTGGTTATGGTTCCTTATCTGCAGCTACTCAATCTCTGTTGCGTGCTTACCAGGCTTTCCTGGAGGATCTTGTTTAATTCTCCAACAACTTCATGAAATAGGCATCACTGTCCCTGTACAGAGCAGGAGGCTGTGGCCTCAGCAAGCTCAGTGACCTGTCCCTCCCAGTTGCACACCTGCGTGATGGCAGCTTGCATCAACACTTGGCATGCTTCTGAAGCCCACGTGGGTAACCTTTGTGGGACAGTGTACCCCTTCTCCATAGCAACCAGGAATCTTTCTTCTGCATCATGTATACTCAGTTTCCGTTCATCTGGAAATTTCTAGGTAGCTCTTTCTAGACTGCCCAGAGTTTTTTCATTTTGACTGTTTCTCTGTGTCACCTTCTTCCTTCACTTGATTTACTCAAAAATATTGAGTGCGTGCTCTGTGCCTGGAATGAAGTGGGGACATCCGAGTCCCTGTCCTTTTGGAGCTTATGCTAGTTGAGAGTGATGGATAGTAAACACCAATGTGTGATGACATATGGTGGTGGGTGCCTTGAGGAAAATAAGTGAGTACAGTGAATTTTTCCTGCAGGGAAAGGATGCTGCTTTAAGGTGCACCAAGGTCTAAATAATGCAAAGGAGCCCGCCGTGTAGAGCTCTGAGGAGGGAGGCCTCCAGGGGGAAGAGCCAGTGGGTGCAAAGGTCCTGAGGCATCACTGAGCCTAGTGTTTTGGGGACAAGTGTGGGCAGTGAAGCACCATAGAGAAGAGGATGAGCTGGGAGGTGTCAGCAGAGACCAGACAGCATGGGGATTCTTTTCTTCCCAGACTGCTTTAAAAAAGCAGATATAAAACCTAACGTCTTTAAATAACATTTATACAAGACTTGACAAATGTGCTTTCACATCATTTATCTCATTTAATTCATGAGATACAGAAGTTATTATTATCTCCATTTGATAGATGGGGAATCTGCAATCCACAGATGTTAAATGCCACGAGCAGGCAAGCTCCAGAAGTCGGAGCACTGGCATTTGAAGAGTCCCATCTGATACAGATCCAGAACCGGGTGATCGGGATGTCAAGGACTCAGTGCAGGGGTGGTTATCCGTGAGGCATTTGATAAACAGCAGTTACTGGGATGGTGGAAACCCCTGAGAAGTTGGGCCCTTCCTCCTGTGATAAATTCTTCCTTAGTTTAAGCCAGTCCTCAAACAAAACTGACCAAGGGCAAGTTCTTCCACTGTTTTGGCTTCTAAACTAAGAAGTCATCCTAAGTTAATGCTGTGATCCATTCTTGCTCTACATTGATGGAAGGACACATGAAGGGTCAAAATGTGGCAAGCAAGGAGCCGACTTGTTAGAGCATCTAGGCAAATTTTTATACACAATTAACTCCTCATTTCTAAATAACACTCTCCTTTCCTCCTCCCAATCAAGAATCAATCCATCTTTTTGTATTTAAAGACCAATTCTGGGAGGTCCCATCATGGTGCAGTGGAAACGAATCCGACTAGGAACCATGAGGTTGAGGGTTCGATCCCTGGCCTTGCTCAGGGGGTTAAGGATCTGGCGTTGCCATGAGCTGTGGTGTAGTTTAAAGATGTGGCTCACATCCTTCATTGCTGTGGCTGTGGTGTAGGCTGGCAGCTACAGCTCTGATTAGACCCCTAGCCTGGGAACCTCCATATGCCAAGGGTGCAGCCCTAAAAAGACAAATAAAGTAAAATAAAATAAAAAATAAAAAGACCTTCTGTCCTGTTTTTATTCTCTCTTTAGGTCCTAAAATTCATCAAACAGTAATAACAGCTTATTCATTCATTTAGTGAACAATTTCTGAGTTTCTGTACAGCAACCCTGTGCTTGCCACTGAAAAGCATCAAATAATGATCCCCTTTCCCCCTATTTCTTAATTATCTCCATTTTATTTTATTTTTAAATTATTTTTATTTTTTCCATTACAGTTGATTTAGTGTTCTGTCAATTTCTGTTGTACAGCGAAATGACCCAGACATACATACATACATATATATATATATATATATATATATATATATATATATATATTCTTTTTCTCACATTCTCCTCTATCATATTCTATCGCAAGTGACTGGATATAGTTACCCGTGCTATTCAGCAGGATCTCATTGCTTATCCATTTCATATGCAATAGTTTGCATCTATTAACCCCAAACTCCCAGTCCATCCCATTCCCTCCTCCTCCCCCTCGGCAACCACAAGTCTGTTCTCCAAGTCCACGTGTTTCTTTTCTGTGGAAAGGTTCCTTTGTGCCATATATTAGATTCCAGATATAAGTGATATCATATGGTATTTGTCTTTCTCTTTCTGACTTCCCCTATTTCTGGTGAAAACTTCTTTGGTCCTAAGTCTGTCTCCCCACAATTGTTTCTTCCCCAAGGCATCACCCAGTCTGACCTTTCATGTACTCTTATGTGATAGTGTTCACAGCAGGGCAGGACAAAGTGTATTTCATAGGAAAAGAAATATGTTTATCTGCTTAAGTCCTCAGGGAGCTAATTACAGTTTATGATTCTAAAAGGCAACTTTAAATTCATGACTGTTGGCAGTCTGTGTAGATTCCAGTTTGGTAAATGGCTTAGCCTGCATGCCATTGAAAATACTAAAGGAAAAAAAATCCATGGATTTTTGGCACACTATGTATATTAAAACAAACTGGTAAATGGTCAGTGTAGCTGTTGAAAGAAATAGAAGCTTAAAGGAGTTTCATGGAAACTTTACTGGTGTTTTCATTCCTTTTTTTTTTTTTGTCGTCTATTTGCCTTTTCTAGGGCCGCTTACCACGGCATATGGAGGTTCCCAGGCTAGGGGTCGAATCGGAGCTGTAGCCGCTGGCCTACGCCAGAGCCACAGCAACCCAGAATCTGAGCCGCGTCTGCGACCTACACCACAGCTCACAGCAACGCCGGATCCTTAACCCATTGAGGGAGGTCAGGGATCGAACCCACAACCTCATGGTTCCTAGTCGGATTCGTTAACCACTGTGCCACAACAGTAACTCCTCATTCCCCTTCTTGACTAAAGTAGAAAACACTGCCAAACCCTGAACCTTTTGGAGGTAATACAGGGCAGACCTTCGGACACCAATACATGTAATTCTGGACTTAGTGGTTAAATCCTACTTTATTTTTCTGTGATATTTAAGAAATATTTATAAGTATCCAATAAACACAGTAACTATAGAAAATTAGGAAATATCCATTGTTTGGGATTTTTTTTTAACTGTGCCTGTGGCATATGACGTAGACTAGGGATCACACCTGTGCCACTGCAGTGACCCAAGCAGTGACAACACCAGATCCTTAACCTGCTGAGCCACCAGGGAGCTCCAGGAAATATCCATTGTTAACATTTTTGTTATGCACATGCCCAGATTCTTTTCTATGCCTGTGAATTTGTTTATGCTTTATGTGGATATGAATGACTGAATTACTTCTTTTACAAAAACTGAATTATGCATATCCTTTAGTAAACCACTTTCTTTTCCACTTGACAGAATATTATTATTTTGCCCCACCTTTAAATAAGGGCAAAGAAAGTTGCACAACTTCTCTTATTTCCCTCTTGTACCGCAAAACTGCTTTCAACATTAGAAAGTTCTCCTTTTAAAGAATTAAACTTCTGTCCCATCATGTAGCAAAAGTCTTACTTCTTTATTCACCATTACTAATGGAGCTGAAGAATAACTCCCACTGTATTACATAGAAATATAATTCCACATTTTAAAACTCTAAGATGTGGAACCCACCGCAGAAGGATATGGGTCTGTTCTCAGGGCGTTTGAGGTATAATGAGCAAAAACAACAATAAAACCAGACAGAGTATCTCACTGCAAGGCAGAGTCAGGAGTGCAAGCAAAATGATGGGATTCTGGGTAAGAGAGCCTTCTAGGCAGGAGCTGAAAGACTTCTTGGGAGGCCTATATCTGGGATGAGATTTATAGAATGGACGAAGTTTGGTAGCTGCAGGGAAGTTCAGTTAGAGGAAGGTCCGTGAAAGGGAAAGAATCAGAAAACTGATTGGAGAGAAAACACCAAAAAAGGCCTGGAGGAAATCTATCCATTTCCACCAATGCAATTGACAAAGATTCTTGAAGCGCATACTTGGTGCTGACAAAGGTGAGAGGAGATAAGCACCATTACTACACTCCAGCTGGAGTGTAAACTGGTCCAGCTTTGATTTCTGGAAAGCAGTTTGGGGTCTATGCACTGATGGCCTTAAAATGCTCATACTTTGTTTTCAAGGACTGCAAAATAGGCAGAAATATAGGCAAATAATTATGATAATCGTAATGTCTACCAAAACCAGATAAGCATAAATTGGAGAAAAAAAAAGATTTGAAAAGGCTCTCCAGAGGAGGTAGGTGTTCCAATTGGGCTTGAGTGTCTCGGTTTGCCCAGCAGAGAAGGTGAGGGAAGGAGAGCTCCAGGCCGAATGATGTACCTTGAGCAGCGACACAGGCTGAGCCCTTGGGGGCCATAATGAATGCTTTATGGTCCCTTGAGAAGTTTGCATAGAAACAGCTGTCAGAGTGAAAGTCTACCCGGTATCTTAAAAGGCTTGGTCAGAGTTTACTCTGTACATGTATCCTGGTGTTGGTCAAAGTGTTTGAGCTTTGAAATGATGTGATTCGATCTGCAAGGTAGAAGAGGGTTTCAGAGTAGGATTTCCAAAAGTTGGTGTTGTCACTTGAATATCTTGTGCAAAATGCTGATTTTATGGTCTGGGATGAGGTATGGGCATCTGTATTTTTGAAAAGCAGTCCCCGGGATTCTGATGATAATGTTCCCAAGATAACAAAGCACACGTAAGAAATGATGGTTTGGCATGCAGTTCCAAACTCTATTAACAACAGGGCCATATTTTGTGACAGATCTGATCGGATGTATAGAATTACATCTTGGTAATCAAATGTATAGAATTAAACAATGTAAAAACTTAAAAAATGCCCATACCCTGTGGCCTAATTCCATTACTGGTGAGATGATTAAAGATGTGGCCCAAAATTTTAATAGAAGGGTCTGCATCGAATTGTTACTTAGTCATGAGCATGTGGGAAAACCCTACTGTGCAAGTTTATACAAAATTTCTAATTGTATATAATTTTAAAATATTCTACCCTGGGCTTATATTATATGGTTTTCTAAGTTCAATTAAACTTTGAAAAAGAAAATACAGGTGGTCTATTCAGAGAATTGAGTCACCCCGCTTTTCTGGAGCCCAGATTATATTCAGGGTAGTCATGGGAAATAGAAGAGTGGCATGAAGAGGAGTTCCCTCGGTGGTACAGTAGTTAATGAATCCGACTAGGAACCATGAGGTTGTGGGTTCGATCCCTGGCCTCGCTCAGTGGGTTAAGGATCCGGCATTGCCATGAGCTGTGGTGTAGGTCGCAGACGCTGCTTGGATCCTGAGTTGCTGTGGCTGTGGCCAGTGGCTACAGCTCCGATTGGACCCCTAGCCTGGGAACCTCCATATGCCGCGGGAGCGGTCCTAGAAAAAGACAAAAAAGAAAAAAGAAGAGTGGCATGAAGAGCTTCAAAGGAGGCTGTGACCCTGATAACTGGTTGGATGGAGAGAAAAAAGCCTGTAAGGATGCTGGGAAACTGCGGGTGCAAAGAGGGGAACTGAGGTGCTTTGGGTGCATAGGGGGAGAAATGCAAGGTCTGCTTCAGGTCCTTTGAGTTGAAGTTGTCATCTGGACACCAGGAGGAGCCTTTCAGCAGTCTGTTCTGGTGCTCAGCTGAGCAGGCAGGGCTGACCATTCATTCATTCATTCACACAGCACATGTGGGCACAGCATTTACCACATGCCAAGGGCTGTGCTGGGTCCTGCCGTTGCTGAAAGAAAGGGTCATCCATTCTAACAGGAGGGCTCTGTAGAAGTTGTTGGGAGTGGAAAAGATGACCAAAGGGATGGGGGGGGCACATGGACAGGAAAAGCTTCAGGCTGAGAACAGGACGAGAGCACGCCCCCCTATAACTCCTAAGGACTCGGCCATGAGGCCTTGTCAGGCAGACAAGGGAAGGGCCATGGCCCAGACACGGTAGGATGTGCCTGAGGAGGTGTGGGGCGTGGCTGTCAGAAGGAACCTGCAGGAAAACACAGCCTTCAGTGCAATAGACAGTGTCTGAAGTGGCAAAAGGGTCCTGGGCCCAGTTCCAGAGGCAGCTGAATCCACAGGGAGCTGGTGTGATGAGGACATCAGCAGCAGCAGGAGGACTGGGTGATGCTCAAAGTCAGGTGGGGATTTGCTTCTCTGGATTTTTCTACTGCATCGGAACTGGACTCTGCAGTTGGGGTGCAGGGACGTTTGTTCAGTCTCTAGGGTTTGGCAAGAACTAGGCTGGGTCAGATGCCACTCAAAGCCAAAGAAGATGAACATTAAGAACCTGACGAGGCAGGAGTTCCCTGATGCCCTAGCGATTAGGGATCCAGTGTTGTCACTACAGCAACTCTGGTTACTGCTCTGGCTTGGGTTCAGTTCCTGGTATGGGGATTTCTGCATGCCTCAGGTACATAAAAAAAAAAAAAAAGCATTGGAGGCAACAGATTTTGATTTCTCCTTCTAGAAGTTTAACTGTGAATAAAAAAAGTAAGAGAAAGTGACTTCAGTGAATTATGAAATCAAAAAAGGGCACTTTGAGATTTTTTTTTTTTTTTTTTGGCCGCACCTGGGAAGTTCCTGGGCCAGGGATCAAACCCGCACCACAGCAATAACCTGAGCCACAGAAGTGACAATGCCAGATCCTTAACCACTAGGCCACCAGGGAACTCCAGAGAGTCTCATTTTTTTATGGTGGAGGAGCGCTGTATGTATTTGTAGACAAAGGAAAGAGACTCCGTAGAGATGGGTGGCTGGAGATGAGGGAACAGAAAGGAGCTATTTGATGAACCAAATCGGGGGGAAGGTAGGCAGGGCTGGGCTCAAAGACCTAAGACAAGTTTGGCAAGGAGGAAGGACACTCCATGATAAGTCTTCTCTGTGCTAAATCATGTATTTGTTCATAGAACACATTGTTTTAGTTTTCATAGAAATAACTAAAGAAACAGCACTAGAGAAAGGAAAATAGAACCCGAATCCCACCACCTTAACCACGGTGGTTATGGTTATTTTTGTACATCTACTTCCGTAGGAGTATTCAGTTTTCCCGCAGTTTTAATCAGAGGATATGCATTCTTTACGTCTTGTGCTTTTCACTTAACAGCACAAACATTTTTCTAGGTTGCTCTGCCGTCTTCATAATTACTTAAATAATATTCCATCAAGTAGTATAATAATTTATTTCACTAGTCCCCTTTGATTTTTAAGGTTTTTTTTTTTAATGGAGAACATGAATACGACTGTGATAAAAATGTTCATATATACACATATGTTAGATGACCTCCTTAGCGTGGATTCTCAGAAGGTATATTAACAGGTCAAAGAGTATGAGCACAATTTCCATGGCTCTTATTATCTTTTCATTTGAACGTGGTGCCTCAAAATTGCTGGTTCTCACTCTCCCAATCACCAAAGTGACTCCCTTTTTTTCAAAATTCTTTACATTCTAAGTGGGGACGTCTGCTGCTCAGTGCAGAAAAGGTCATCATAGGAGTTCCCGTCACGGCGCAGTGGGAACAAACCTGACTCGGGTTCAATTACAGGCTGCACTCAGTGGGTTGGGGATCCAGCGTTGCCATGAGCTGTGGTGTAGGTCACAGACGTGGCTCGGATCCTGCATTGCTGTGGCTGTGCTGTAGGCCGGCAGCTGCAGCTCCGATTCGACCCCTAGGCTGGGAACCTCCATATGCTGCAGGTGCAGCCCTAAAAAGAAAAAGGCATCCTAGCCTCCCAGAAGTTTCCAAGCCAGTGATCACCAACACAGTCTTTGGCTGTTAAAGTTCCTGGTCAGGGGAGCCAGGAGGTCCAATGCTATTGCAGAATCTAGGTCGCTGGGGTTACCATGCTATACAGACTCAGCTGTAGTATAACTTGTTTGCCTCTTCCCTGCTAATCTCTTACCTCTGACCTACTCACTGCTTACCTACCAACTTCATCCTCCTGCTAACATGTCTCCAAGTACTACATCGAGGCCCAAGATGGCTGATGGGGAAGGGAGCCCTCCTTCCACACTGGAGCTGCTCTTCTAGGCAAGGCTGAGCCCAAGCCACCTGCTGGCCCAGCCCAGCTCACACACCTCAGGGCGCTGGCTCCACTTCAAAGGCAGCCCCACTAGGTGAGGAAAACACAGATAAAGGCAAAGTGATGATAAGATGGCCCTAAATTTAAAAAGTAAGTGTTCTGGCATTATCAGTTATCACTCATTTTCAAATACACATATGGAGTGGAGTGGATATTCCAGTTTTTAGGGTGTGTATTTTTTTTTTTTAAGAGACCCTTCAAAGACTTGTGCAAATCCTTTACACCCTAACAGGCTGCGCTTGGCATTAAAAAACTGTCAGGGCTGACTTGTGACTTGGAAGGGGTAAAGGTTGAGGTGCGGGTAAGGATGCATGGCTTTCTCATGGGACGGTGGTGTCTGACACCCTCCCCGCTGCCTGGCCATCTGCCCCCGGAGCCCTCGTTCTGGCAGCAGTTTCACAGTCTCACATCCCCACAGCATAGGACATAGAGTCTCAGAAAGGAAGGAAAACTGGCTTTGTAAAATCTGGCCACGGCTTTCAGCAAAGCAACTGCCCTTGGCTATCAAGAACAGGACATTGTGGCTCAGCAGTAGCAAACCCAACTAGTATCCGTGAGAGCGCCCGTTTGATCCCTGGCCCCGCCCAATCGGTTAAGGATCTGACGTTGCCGTGAGCTGCAGTGTAGGTCGCAGATGTAGCTCGGATCTGGCGCTGCTGTGGCTGTGATATAGGTCGGCGGCTACAGCTCCAATTTGACCCCTAGCCTGGGAACCTGCATATGCCGCAGTGTGGGCAAAACAGGGCAAGAACAGCATGTTATTGGTGCATATGTAGAAATGAATATTGCGTGCAGTCCTCTGTGAGATACCCACCGACACTGACGCTGCTTACCCTTCAGCGGGAAAGTAAAGGATGGAAGAGATGAACACACACACACATACACACACACACACACACACACACACACACACGTCTTGGGCCTGTTGCTGACACAGTGGGCTGTGTCCTTTGTTCCTGCAGATCTAAGCAAGGACGAGCCCTGCACCGAGAAGTGTACCTGTTCCTCCTGCTCGCTCCGGGCCCCCACCATCAGCGACTTGCTCAACGACCAGGACTTACTAGACGTGATCAGGATAAAGCTGGATCCCTGTCACCCGACGGTCAAAAACTGGAGGAATTTTGCAAGCAAGTGGGGCATGCCCTACGATGAACTGTGCTTCCTGGAGCAGCGGCCGCAGAGCCCCACCCTGGAGTTCCTGCTCCGGAACAGCCAGAGGACGGTGGGCCAGCTCATGGAGCTCTGCAGGCTCTACCACAGGGCCGACGTGGAGAAGGTCCTGCGCAGGTGGGTGGACGAGGAGTGGCCCAAGAGGGGCCGTGGAGACCACCCCCGGAACGTCTAGACCCCAGCTCCTTCTTGGTGGCCTCCCTGGACTTTGAAACAAGCCCAGGTTAAGGAGTGACTCGAATCTGTTCTTTTTTAAGTTTAGGGTGAGCATGTGGAACAGTGGGCCTTGGTTTTCCCCACACCTGGTGCTTTTGTGGAGGGATGGGGTGTGTTCTGGGTGGCGGATTTTCCTTTAGTGTTGCACATCTGTTTTAATTTAATATTTGAATCTGAAACTGGGGACAGTGTGTGGTAGGCTCCTTATAGGGACCAGGGCTAAAGCTGCCGTCACTTGGATTCATGCCGGGGTGAAAATAAAAGTTTCCTCTCAATTAAATCCTGAAGATTGCCGTCGGAGCTAAGATTGTGGATGGCCTCAACCAGTCACCATCCACAAGATCCTTTATGATCCATGACCCTCCCACTGGCTTAGAAGAAAGCAACAGAAAGAAGTTACCCTTTCGTCTGTTACTTTTTTGGCTGTAAAGGACTAGGTGGATTCACAAGCTGTTGGCATTGTGTGGCAATACCCTCCAGAACACGTGTGCCGTCCTCCTTATGCAAACCCTTGTGTAAGCTGTGCACCGGCAGAGATGTCTGCTCGAGTGTTTTGGAAAGAAATATGAAAACCGATGGATGTTGGGAGGAGAGTCAGGGATTTCGCAGGGTCGTGGGGACCACGGTGGGGGGAGGTGATGGAGGACACAGAAGGCTCTTTTGGTACCCACTGCTTTTAAAAAATTAATGTGCACTTTTACATCTTTTTATATCAGGCCAAGTGTTTCATCCCAAGAGGAGGCTCGGTTCAGAAAGAAATAGAAATCACCTGGCCGGTGGGTGAACTGTAACTCCCTCTGGTACCCACTACCCCAGCTTAAAACAGAGCCCTGTAACACCACACGACCCTTTACCCAAGACTCAGAAATCTTTTAATGGTGATGCTAGGAGGAAAGCTATGCATTAAAAATCAAAATTTGGATTTTAAACTAAATGAGAAATTGGGTCCAAAGAACAACCAGTGTTCTTGTTTGATGGTTGACTGTGGAGAGCGTGGGAGATGGGAGAGTTTGCTGTAGGGGAGATGGGTTGTTTTGGGGGTCAAAAAGAGAGAAGCCTTGGTTTACTTCAGAATTTTGTAAAGGTGCCGTTTGGTTTTGGCTTTGGGTGTAAAAAATTAAGGCACTCTGTCCAACTTGGGAGTATTCTGTATAAATTCTTGACTAAAAGAAGCAAAAATGATGCATAACATTGCTTGGAGTACAAGAGTGATTAGGATTAACTTAAAAGAAAGTTATTTTCTAAACTGCCGGCATCGCTTCCCACTAACTGCTACAGCAGTTTTTGGGAGGTTGCTGGTATAGCGCCAGCCTCACCTCACCGTCAAATGTAAACTCTAACCTCACAAAATTACCGTAGAGACTTACTCACTTCTGATTCAACGTTAGTCAGATCTAGCTCATCTTCTCTTGTCAGATTTAGCAGATAAATTTCAGGTTTATTGAAAGATGCCCTCGGAGTAACAGCCAGTGATGAAATGTAGAGATTTAAAAAAAAAAAAAAAAAAAGATTCTTGGGCAGCGTGATGTCCAAAGAGGTGATTGTTCCGTATTGACTGTCAGCCAAGTTCCAGGTTCCATACAGACCTTGTAAGGGGCCGGGTGTGGGGTGGGGAGCTATCTTCTAGGAGTTTGATTTTATGCACTGTGTTCTCATCAAGCTGTGTGTGACGTGGTCCCTTGTATCAGCCCAAGATTTATTGTGGGAAGGTATAGATGAGCCAGTGACACTCACTATTGACATTTAGGGAGATGGAACTGAAAGGGTGTGATTTTTTAGTGTTTTGTGGTACCAGACTCCCAGCGCTGGGGGCAGGGGTCATGGCTCCTTGTATCCTGACACCCCCAGCAGTTGGTGATGGGCGGGGGCAGTCACAGACACCACCTGGGGATAGATGGAGTGGGTCCCAGCCTGACAGCCAGTGACCTGCTCACTGCTGCCAGGTCAGGTGCCATCAAGGAGTCCTCTCTCTCCCCTGGCTGCTGAGGACTCCCTGGGCTCCTTGCCTTTGCAGCTCATTTCCACTGGGGCAGACTTGTACCCTCAGCTCAACACCAGCCTGTGGGGCCCGTGACCACTTGAGAGGCAGCAGGGGAGGGGAGAGGGTGGAGGATGGGAAGGAGAACCGCTTCCTCCACTGGCATCTGACCTTGACCTGTTCAGGTGGTACCTTCAGTCCCACCCCCAGCATCATACCCTGGAGGGGGGGATGGGCAGGTTTCCCGCCGTGTCCACAGACTTCCTCCACCTCCACCTGACAGAGGGCAGCCTGGAAGGAGGGGGTGGAAAACAGCCAGCCCCCCACCCTGCCCTGCCCCCCCCCCCCCCCGCTTGACCAGTCCCTGGTCTCTCAGGGCCCCCGGATGGATGCCCTGGGCCACTCTCCGTGGTCAGAACACAGCTGAGGGAGATGGGCTTGTAACTCCCTCCAGCAGAGCCATAGCTGCAAATAGAAACTAAATCAGTTGCTGAAATCCCAGGGTGACAATCCAGAAAATGGGATGGAATCTTCCCATGGAAAGACTGGTGCACATGGTTCTGTAGAACTCTCAGTTCTGTACTTCACAGATTCCTGAATTCACAGCTTTTTGTGGGCTGACTTGGGAACACCAGCCCCTACCGGCACTGCTTTTGAGGGACATGTTTCCAAAATTCCAGACTGAAGGTTTTCAGGCTCATAATTGACTTTGGACAGGTTGTATCCTCATAGGTCTCTTGAACATAGCTATTGTTCATAAATGTCAGCCAAACTTACCTTTGGGTTGGGCCAAAATGTTAAAACAGGGTTCAGCTAGATCAGATCTGGGCAGAGCTAAGAACACTCTCGTATCTTTGTATCCAGGAGTGATAGGAAAACCATGAGACCACAGAGCACCACCCATTCATCTTTGTATTTGGCAGCATTGGTGCCAAAGTCCTGATGGCTGATAGTTTCCATCACTAGCTATGAAAGCCTGAGTTCCTATTATAATTTTATGGGGAAAATGCCAGGGTAGAAGCGATTTTGTTTGTTTGTTTGCTTTTTAGGACGTGCCCACGGCATATGGAGGTTCCTAGGCTAGGGGTCCAATCTGAGCTACAGCTGCTGGCCACAGCCACAGTCACAGCAAGATCAGATCTGAGCCGCGTCTGTGACCTACACCACAGCTCATGACAATGCCAGATCCTTAACCCACTGAGCAAGGCCAGGGATCGAACCCGCAACCTCATGGTTCCTAGTCGAATTCGTTTCTGCTGTGCCACGACAGGAACTCCAGATTCTTTTTTTTTTTTTTTAAGAACAAGAGAGTTGGTATAAATGTGTTATTTTCATTTCATTCTACCATTATTTGCACATTTAGACATCTGTATTTTGGGGCATTTACCTTATGAAAAGTTTTAATTATTAAGAGTACGATGTTAGCAGAGAGAAATTTAACCAAAATTTTTTTTTTAATTAAAGTTCATTTGGATTCTAGACTTTGACCAAATGGGGGACGACTTTTATCTGTGCTATACAGAAATAGCAAAAGGAAATCTCAACTGAAATAGAGCCATAATTCAATTGTGTAATAACCTCAAATAACTTTCTTTAAAGCTAATTTTTAGCGAATAAATGCTGTAGTAGCATAAATATACTGATACTTTACAAAAGCAAAAGTGGTAAAGGAGAGAGATTATTTTATGACTAATCAAATAATTGTTAAAATTTAAGATTATTAATACTTGAGAGCTTTGCTCACTATTACTGTCTGTAGGGATTGATGTTCAGTTGCCCACATTATAAGCTAAATTGCTTATGACCAGGTCCTTTTGCTATTAGAATTCTGGATGAAATCTCTTTAGCTAATTTCCAAGGTATAGTCTTTTAAACAAAACTCCCATCTGCAATGTTATGTGATGAAACCCTATGTAAGAAGCATTTTATTTGGTGGCAGTGACTGCTGCACACAAGGGAATGGAGAGCAGAGCTGTACTGGACCCCACACAGCCCCAGGACATGTACACACAGAGGAAGGAGACACATGGAAAGGAGATGCAAATAAAGCACACATTATCTAAAAATGATAAGATTTTAAATGGTTAGGGCTTAAATTGTTTGCCAGGATTGCCCATCGATATTCAAGATAGCTTGTATGAACGAGTCTTCCGTTTTGTGACACGAAGTCATAATTATTCAATAACATAGAAAATGTATAGTGGAGTTCCCTGGTGGCGCAGCAAGTTAAAGATCTGGCATTGTCACTGCTGTGGTTTGAGTCATTGCTGTGGCTTGGGTTGGATCCCTAGCCTGGGAATTTCTGCGTGCCACAGGTGTGGCGGAGGAGGGAGGGAGGGAAGGAAGGAAGCGAGGAAGAAAGGATCAGGGAAAGAAGGAAGCAGGGAAGGAGGGAAGGAAGGAGAAGGGGAAAAAAGGGAAGAAAGGAGAAATAAGGGAGGAAGGAAAGAGAAAGGAAAGGAAGGAAGGAAAGAGGAAGAAAGAGAAAGAAAGAAAGAAAGAAGGAAGGAAAGAAAGAAAGAAAGAAAGAGAAAGAGAGAAAGAAAAGAGACAGAAAGAAAGAGAAAGAAAAGAAAGAAAAAGCATAGTAATAGACAAAGGATGATGAACCTGTTTTTTTCCGTAGTAATTTTTATGTGGTACTGCCCTCTACTGGAGGTTAAGATCTACACACATCCCTTCCGACTTGTTCCAGCCTAGAACCAACCTTCTATTAATTACTGGTTGTACATTAGAACCCTTAGAAGTAGCAGCTCTAAAAGAGGAAGAGTGCGGTTATTCCACATATTGATGAATACAAGTGGAATGAGGTGGCATCATTGACATGAGGGTTCCAGTCCCCCGAAGGTACCGAAGGCACCCATCGTTCTGTCACCCATCACTCAGATGAAATGTGGAGCAATCAACTGTAATAACAGTTCCTTCCTCTGGGGCTTCTTCCTAAGCACGCAGTAGGACTTTTCCTTCATGGAGATTTTACGCTGGCCATCTCTGGATAGTTGGTCTCTTTTGCTTCCAAGTTAATGATGCTCCGTCTTTAACATCATGAGAACAGTGGCTTCTGTGTAAAAAGGCAAAGGGGTCCAGCTCCCGTGGTTATAACAGATCTCAACCGGGAACCCAGCCTTTCCTCTTGCTCTATGATGTATTGTAGGAAATACGGTCCTCGGGACTGAGGTCTGGCAGAGTTCCTTTCCCCTTTTCAGATGAATGAATATGTTTCATTTAGTTTTGGGCCGGGACTTTCCTCCTTAGAACATTTACCCATCTCTGCCCTCCCTGTTCTAGAACTTTCCTCTCCTTTTTGTCCATGTGACCATTCACACGGCAAACGAAAGTTCCAGGGCCAGGAATCGAATCTAAGCAGCAGCTGTGACTTAACACCACAGCTTCAGCAAAGCTGGACCCTTAACCCACTGCCTCGGGCTGGGGATTGAACCTGTGCCTCCACAGTGACCTGAGCCGCTGCAGTCTGATTCCTAACCCACCGTGCCACAGCAGGAACTCCCAACCTTTCATGTTTAATGACGCTTCGAGCCTAATCACTTGAAACTGTTTTCTGCCTTGTCACTGAAACTGCGTGCACCTGAGCAAGTGACCGAGAAACAGTCTCCCTGTTTGTTCTATGATGTCGTACCTGAGGATTCAGACTCCACCTTCTGAAGCCTGTGAGCACTTGGTTATACATGGATGAGGACAAGTCTTGCTTCCTTTGGGTTTAAAGGGTGGTGGCCGTGATGCTGAGCCAAACGCCAGGCCTGCTGGTGCCTCAAGGCAGGGGGCACCACAACTGGGGCTGCTCACCTGCCCCAAAACCCCCACCCTGCGGAGGGTGGGTGCCTGTTCTCTTTCTCCCTGGGGGCATGTTTAGCTGAGGTTGGCTCCTGGAAACTGACTCCACAGTAGAGTGGAAGAGATCAAAGGAGTCAACTGTGCAACTGGAAATGAAATGATTGAGCTGACCAGCCCTTTTGGAACTACGGAGGGGAGCTTCTTATGACTTCCTGAGCTGAGCCATGCCCTTCCGTATGATGTGACCGCCAGTGACCGTCTTCCTTTGAAGCATGCCCTGCAAGCTCTAGGGAGAACAGTTCTTCAGCTGATGAAAGCAGTGCTTTTAAACTACTGAATTTTTGTGATACTCTGAGTTTATGTATTTTGGGGCTGTACTTTTTAAGCTGCCTTCCTTTTGATCTCCTGTATGATCTTATATTTCTCTTTATAAACAGATTATTTTAACTATAATAATGGGTGCTACGAAATTAAATTGATGTCAAGCACTATCTCTAATCCGTGCTTTTATGCCGATTCCAACACAATCATGGATTTGTGTGTTCTCTTAGCCATCAATCAGAAACCTAGTGACTTTCTAAAATGCGTCCTGGGGGTGCACAGATAATCAACACCTTCCTTTCCCCATGGAGCCTTAAGTGAGGGAGGGTCCTTGGACGAAGAGAGATGTTCATGGAGTGCATGCCACCCACGTCCAGGAGCAGGCAGAGCAAGGTGGGCGCCCCCAGGTAGGAGGAAGGCCAGGTAAATGAGCATTCTGGCGAAGTGCTTCGGATGCTGTGATACTTGGATGTGAAGAGCGATTTCATGGTTACTCTCTGCCTCTCCTAACTTTCTCTTTCCAGCCCAGGCTGGTCTCCTGCACTGCCAGACCCCCCAGCCTCCAGCTTGATGTCTCCACACACATGTGTCACAGGCACCTCAAACCCAACCCGTCCCAAAGGGAACCCAGGTCTCTTCCTTCCAAACTTGTTTGTCACCAGCACTCCATCCAGTCTTACCATCCACCTTGCAGTGACGTCATCCTCAAGACCCCTATCCCCATCCCTCTCTCTCCCACCTCCCAAATCTCTCTTAAATCTCTTCTCTCCTCTCCATGCTCATGGCCATCCTGAGGCAGGTAGGCCCTCCTGCCCACCTGCCACTGCCTCCCAGGTGGTCTCCTTCCAGCTGAGGAAGCTGCCATCCCCTTCGCATTCACCCTTCGATGGGTGCCCCTGGAAGATAAAGTCCCGAATTGCCAGCGTGGCCTCCGAGGTCCTGTGTGACTTGGCTCCTCTCCCGATGACACTTCTGGGCCTCAGCCACATTGGACTTCGAGGTCCAGGGCCATCCTTCCTTCCTGCCCAGGGCTGCACCACAGGCTGCCTCCTCTGACCCCATCCACACCCTAGGCAAGCTCAGACCTGGACACGCCAGCCTTCCCTAGCCCCCAGGTCTCACCTTTAACGCCCCCTTCTCAGGGAAAGGGCACCTGACTCCCAGTCTTGGTTGCCTTTCTATTATTTACCCCCCAGCACGCAGCACCAGTGTGGTACCTTGATGACCAGCATCGGCCCGGCAGGCCTGCAAACCCAGGGGCCTTGTTCACTGTTCACTCTCTGCCCTCATCTCTAACGGGCCTGGAAGTGATTCGAAATATGCTGCAAGAATGAAATGGAGCCATGAGCTGTGCTGTAGTTTGCAGACGTGGCTCGGATCCCGCGTTGCTGTGGCTCTGGCGTAGGCCGGTGGCTACAGCTCCGATTCAACCCCTAGCCTGGGACCCTCCATATGCTGTGGGAGTGGCCCTAAAAAGACAAAAGAAAAAAAAAGGATGAAATGAAACTAGTAAATTAACAAAGACTGTAAATAAAGCAAACCTTTTTTTTTTTTTA
Organism: Phacochoerus africanus; assembly: GCF_016906955.1. NCBI lineage: Eukaryota > Metazoa > Chordata > Mammalia > Artiodactyla > Suidae > Phacochoerus > Phacochoerus africanus. The sequence continues at coordinate 55,631,711 of NC_062558.1, read as the reverse complement.
CACCATATCATGGGCCTCAAGGAGCAAAAGTTTTCTAAACAGAAAATACGAAATGAGGGGTTTTACTTACAAAACTGTGAATGCCTCTGGGATTCTGGGAGCTTTTATTTTCATGAGGTTCCTCCCCTTGCATTCATTTTCTGGGCTTAAACGATCAAAGCAAAAATGTTCTAGATTTAGATGATAGTGACTCTTACAGGACATTATAACAGCCAGTGAATTGTACAATTGAAAATGCTTAACATGGTGAGTTTTATGGTATGTGAGTTGTACCCCAATTGGGAAAAAAGTTTTTTTGTTTTTTTTTTTTAAGTCAGTGTGGTCTCCACAGGGGAAGTGAGGCAGAAGCAGCAGCTCCCAGCTTAGAGGCAGGCGTCTGCAGCTAAAGGGAGTGGGGTGAAGACAGAGGGCAAAGTGGGCAAGAGGCTGGTCTTGCAGCCAGAGAAGAAGGTTCTGTGACTCCAGCCTGTCCCCCATCTCCTTGGTGACAGCCATGAGGACACAAGCACTCTGGCGCCCTGCTCTCCCCTGGAGACCTGCAGCTCCTGTTCCTCAGCAAGACCATGAGTGGGACCCTCCGTCCACTCGCGTCACCCTGCCGGCCCTCAGCCCCTCCCGCCCCCGGGACAGCACAGGACAAAACCGCCAAAGAGGCCGAAACAATCAGGGCCGTAGCTGTGGGATTTGTCCAAGTTACAGAAAAGCATCACATGTTTGATGTGGGCTCAGTAATTAACAACGTGAGAGAACCAACTGGACCAGGAAAACAGAAGGGAGCATAAACTGAAAGCAAAATATAAATTATGATGATTTTTTTTCCTTCCATGCAAATCTCTTCCAGATCAAAAGCCCTGGAGTTAAACTTCACGGTTGTCTACAGCTCCCATCCACCTCCTCTCTTCTCTCCTTCACAGCCTCACCTCTTGGAAGAGTCACCGCCTCTTCCTGGAACTCTTATTTCCTCTTGGATTCTGGGACTCGCTGAAGTCTGACTCCAGTGAAAGGGTCTGGCTTAGGTGAAGGGTAACCTTCTACTTGCCGCAGCCGCCTGCTTATCCACACCAACCCGTGTCCTTCTGTAGAGAAGAGCTCACCTTGCTGTGGGCATGGCCGCCAGTGTCCAGTGGTGAGCTTCACATCCGTTGACAAAATGACATGACAGACCCAGCAGAGGATGGTTGCATGGGATCTGAGGAATTGCTGAGAATGAACACAAGCTATGGCAATTTCCAGGTGGATCTGGGGCTACAGGGGACTTTGCAGGGGCCTCCAGGAGTGAGCACATCCTGACAAAGGAACCAGGCAAAAGAACCTTTTGAGGAACCAACATAGACTCATTGGAAGGAAGCGGGCATCTTAAGCACATCTTAGTGGATGTTTCTTGACTCTCCTCCCAATGGATGCTCCACACTTTGAGATCCCGCCAGCAAAGAACCCACCTCCAGCAAACAGAAACTCACAGGAGAGAGAACCATGCTCCATCACTCAATCACAAATCTCCCTGAAGCTTTGGTACCCTGACTGTCAGGGGGGCTAGTGGCAGAAACGACCCACAAAGGGCAGAGTGGGGAGATGCGGTGCCCTTGACCCCTAGATACTGCAGATCCAGGGCTTTGTAGATGGAAGAGGGTCCACCATGCTCAGGGAAGACATGCCCTCTCCAGGAAAGCCTGAGAATCCCAAGGGAGAGAAACACAGGGGCGATGCCCCCTAAGGGCTCCTGGGGAAGCATTTTCGGTTGGAGAGGACTCCAAGGGCACATAGGGCACGTGACTGCAGGTGAGGGCCCAGGAAGACCCATCTTTCTGTTACATTTAACATGAAAACGCAGCCCTCCCTTGGCTGCTGAGACTCCATTCTCTCCTGGTTTTCTACCTCTTTCTCCGTATTCTTTTCTACTTCTCTGTTTTGTTTTTTTCCTTCTCATCCCCTTTGAACTTCCTCTCCCCCCACCACCCTGTCTCATTGCATATTGGTGGCCCTCATCATTGCATTTTCCTTCCCTGCTCTTTTCATGTCATGCTCCATCTTTCTGGCTTCAATTCCCACCTCTATGCTGGTAACCCATCATTTTATTTTTTAGCCCTGTTTGCCCCTTATGCCTCTTATATCTCAATGCCGTGGTCCATGGAGGTCTCAGGGCCTTCAAATAGAATCCCTCCAAAATGGCAGGCATCCTCTCCTACCTGGTGTCTGCTCTTCCCTCTACATTACCTGTCTCAGTGAAGAGTGCTCACTTAGCCCAGTAAGAAATGGGGAATTCAAGTTTGGCATTGCTCTCCTTCATGACTACATGCTGTCAGACACCAGTCTTATTGACCCTGCCTCAGTCTCTACTACCCAACCCAGCCATAGCTTCAACTCCTCTTGCCTGGCCTCTTGCCAGTATCATACCTGGTCTCCTGCCCCCAGTTTCCCTTAAGGCCTCACCACCTGCTTCTCAGATCATGCCTCACACATCTGCTGGAGGGAGCCCAAGTCACAGTCACGTCACAGTACTGCTCTACTCAAATTCCTCAATTGGCTTCCCCTACCCTCCCCCACCTTCCCACCCCCAACCAACCAAAGTAACTGTCCCAATAAGTAAAGGCGACTGCTTTCACTCTTTCTAGGGATGTGCTAAACCTTTGTCCTGAATATGTATATCATGATTTTATTCCAGCCACAGTGATGAAGCCTCATTGTCAAGGACAGCCTAATCATATTTAAAAACTCAATTTAAAACTCAATCTAGGGAGTTCCCGTCGTGGCCCAGTGGTTAACGAATCCGACTAGGAACCATGAGGTTTCGGGTCCGGTCCCTGCCCTTGCTCAGTGGGTTAACGATCCAGCGTTGCTGTGAGCTGTGCTGTAGGTTGCAGACGCAGCTCGGATCCCGCGTTGCTGTGGCTCTGGCGTAGGCCGGTGGCTACAGCTCCGATTCAACCCCTAGCCTGGGAACCTCCATATGCCGTGGGAGGTTGCCCAAGAAATAGCAACAACAACAACAACAGCAAAAGACAAAAAAAAAATGAAAAAAAAAAACCTCAATCTAAAATCAGTTTTAGACACTCAATCCAGGTCAGACACACTCTTGGTAGCTAGAAGCCATGTTCTGGTCCTTGGTGGATCTGTTTTCACTTCCATTCATGAAAACAAAAGCTTCTTGTACGAACCGTTCATGAAAACACATAGTGGGAGTTCCCTGGTGGCTCTGTGGATTAAGGATCTAGCACTGTCACTGCAGTGGCTCTGGTGACTGCAGTGGTGTGGGTCTGGGAGCTTCCACATGCCATGGATATGGCCAAAAAAAAAAAAAAAAGGAAAAGAAAGAAAAAAAATGTGGACATTGTCTTACCTGTTTTGGGCAAAGACAACTTGGCTCTTAACAAGCAGAATAACTATACAGATTATGTTTTGCTCCAAGTTAACACTTAACTGTGTAATTAGAAAGTTTTCAAATGGGGGGCATGGTATTCACTAGAAAGTGTCTGAAAATTTCTTCAAAACAAGGCGAGGAGTTCCCTTCATGGCACAGTAGAAACGAATCCAACTGGGAACCATGATGATGTGGGTTCAATACCTGGCCTTGCTCAATGGGTTGGGGATCTGGCATTGCCATGAGCTGTGGTGTAGGTCACAGATGCGACTCAGATCTGGCGTTGCTGTGGCTGTGGTGTAGGCCGGCAGCTATAGCTCCGATTAGACCCCTAGCCTGGGAACCTCCATATTCCACGGGTGCAGCCCTAAAAAGCAAAAAAAAAAAATAACGTGATCATGCAAGCCCTGTCCCAGGCCTTGAGAAACTAGTCAAATGTGCTTTCTGAGCAGGACGCCCAGGGTCCAGGGCACACACTATCCCAGGTCCAACTCTTCCCTCTGGGTGCTGGATCAAGCAGCACTCTTTTCCCATCACAGCTAACAAAGAGGCAGTTTCCAAAATGCATGTATATTAAGGTTCTTTGGAGAAACAGAAGCAATGGGATATATTCATACACATGTAGGAAGAGATTTATTAGGAGTAAATTGGCTCATATGATTAAATGATTACATCCCAAGGTCTGCAAGCTGGGAACCCAGAACAGCCAGTGGTGCTGAGTTGAGCTCTGAAAGTCAGCAGGCTCAAGACCCAGTGTTTCCATTCAAGCAGGACAAGACCAACATCCCAGCTTAAGGCTGCCAGTCCACAAGAGTTCTGTTTTTCTCAGGCCTTTAACTGACTGGATGACACCCACCCATGTTAGGGAGTGCCCACTGCTTACAGAGTCTACCAATTCAAATTTTTTTTTTTTTTAATTCTTACTGCCACACCTGCAGTGTATGGAAGCTCCCAGGCTAAGGGTTAAATTGGCACTGCAGGATCTGAGCTGCATCTGCAACCTGTGCTACAGCTCACAACAATTCTGTATTCTTACCTCCACTGAGCAAGGACAGGGATTGAACCCATATCCTCATGGATACTGTGTCAGATTCTTAACCTGCTGAGCCACAGTGGAAACTCCTCAATTCAAATGTTAATCTCATCCAAAAACAATCTTGCAGACACAACCAGAACCGTGTTGGACCAAATGTCTGAGCACCTGGTGGCCCACTCAAGAGGACACATAAAATTAACCACCCAAGCATGTCAGCATGTTTGCCTAAAGCCAGAGTACTTTTAGGAAAAATCAACCCTTTAATACATTTAAAAAAAAATTATCGAGGCCTTAGTGCAGAGCATCATGTGGAGAATCACCCAAGCTCTACCCCCAAATGTCTACAATAAAGACACTTGAATCAGAAAAAGAGGACTTTGCATGTGGAGTAAAAGCCCTCTTCTTAGCTCTGCCCAAGTCAGGAAACACTTCTGAAGCTGTGCAGTGCTTTTGGGTGTGCACTGCTAATCTAATTGTTAGATAAGTAATTAATTGTTTTGTTTTTTATTTATTTTATTTTATTTTTTATTACTCAAATGAATTTATCACATCTGTAGTTGTATAATGATCATAACAATCCAATTTCACAGGCTTTCCATCCCACAACCCAAGCATATCCCCCCACCCCCCAAACTGTCTCCTTCGGAGACCATAAGTTTTTCAAAGTCTGTGAGTCAGCATCTGTTCTGCAAAGAAGTTCAGTCTGTCCTTTTTTCAGATTCCACACGTCAGTGGAAGCATTTGATGTTGGTGTCTCATTGTATGGCTGACTTCACTTAGCATGATAATATCTAGGTCCATCCATGTTGCTAAAAATGCTGTTATTTCATTCCTTTTAATGGCTGAGTAATATTCCATTGTGTATATGTACCACATCTTCTTGATCCACTCCTCTGTCGATGGACATTTAAGTTGTTTCCATGTTGGCCCCGCCAAGGCATGCAGAAGTTCCCTGGCCAGGGATCTAACCCAAGCCACGGCAGAGACACGAGCCGCTGCAGTGACAAGGCTAGATCCTTAACCTACTGCACCACCAGGGGACTCTCGATACTAAACTAATTTTAAGGCAAACTCATGGGAAATTTCTTTTTCATTCTCCATATCATACAATGGAATGACTGGCACAAGGAGGAAGAAACACTTCTTCTGAACATCAAGAGAGGTTAAATGCCGAGAGTATTAAAAGTGTCAAACTTCCTTTTTCTCAGGGTTATCTAGTGTCTGCACCTAAATCTCCATGACTGGCTGGGAGAGCATCTCCCTGAATTGTGCAGTATGAGTCAGAAAACATGTGCCCATTTCTGGCTGCCCCATGGGTGTTCCCTTAGGCTATTTTGTGAGGAAAGACTTGGATAAAACATGATAAATGTTAAGTCAAGGTGGAACCTATTCTTCTTTTCTCTTGTTATCAGGGGAGATATTCTGTGGTGTGTCTGAGACCTAAGTACTTGGGCTCTTAAATAATTCATGTCTATTGTTCTACCTGATTCCTTGGGAGCAAAAATCATACACAAACCAAAAGGGATATGGGATTTCCAGAATTTTAAAAGTAATGATGGTGAGGGAGTTCCCACTGTGGCTCAATGATAATGATCGGAACTAGTATCCTTGAGGACTCGGGTTTGATCCCTGGCCTTGCTCAGTGGGTTAAGGATCCAGTGTTGTAGTTTGAAGATTTGGCTCAGATCCCGAATTTCTGTAGCTGTGGGGTAGGATGGCAGCTGCAGCTCCGATTCAACCCCTGGCCTGGGAATTTCCATATGCAGTGGGTGTAGCTGGAGGGAAAAAAAAAAAAAAGAGACTAAATAAATAAATAAAGTAATGATGGCAAATGAACTTATATATCATTTCCTCCATGTTTGTGTATGTTCCATAGTCCTCACAGCCCTGAAAGCTAAGTGCTCTTCTTCTTCTCCTTTTTTTTTTCCTTTTCATGGCTGCACCTGGGACATATGGAAGTTCTCAGGCTAGGGGTCAAATTGGAGTCACAGCTGCCAGCCTACACCCACAGCCACAGTAACACACGATCCTCAATCCACTGAGCAAAGCCAAGGATTGAATCCAAAATCCCCATGGTTGCTAGTTGGGTTTGTAACCCACTGAGTCACAAGGGGAACTCCCAAAGCACTCTTCTTATCTCCATTTTATAGAGAAGAAAATGGAGGCACAGAATGATTAGGTTGCCTGCCTAAGGTCATGCAGGATTCTCACCCATGAGTGTGGTCCCAGAGACTCTGTGCTGAACCCTCTGCTGTGCTTTCAAAACAACTAAAAGATAGGAAGTGCATAAACACACGTTTGGAAATGACTACCATGAGACAGTCATATGATTCTCAGAATGTCTGCAGTTGCACCCCTCTTGTTATTTCCTGAAAGCCTTGTCTATTTCCCTAGAGTGAGTTCAGGAAAATCTAGGAAGGAGGGAAGAGAGGGAAGGGAGGGAGAGAGGGTCAGAGAGAGGGAGGAAGAGACAGGTGTTGGGCTGTGGGTGACCGGAAACGACAGCCTGGGGCAGCGCTGGAGCATTCCACGGTGCCCAAGGGCATTGTGAGCAATCTAGGAGGCCGAAGGTTTAGGAAAGCAAAGAAAAACAGGGTGAGTCCGCCTTTGGGGCTTTAAGGAAGAAAAAGGAGGTTAAACAGTGGACCCTGGCTATCAGAAAGAAGGCACTGAATTTTCAGATAAACATCTGTTAGCACACCTTCATCCTTATTTCTGACATCTCTTTAGCCATACTAATTATAGCAGAATCGTCAGGTTAAAGGAATGGTTTTCTTTGGGGCTTCCCCAGCTTCTTAAGGGCCAGCTTCTTACTCAGGCCCCTGCACTGCCCCAACACACAGCAAAAGCCTGGAGCAAGAACAGCAAAAAGGCCAAGCACAAAATTTTGGAGTGAAGAGGGCCTTCAGGAGTTAGTATTGCCCATTGATATGGTCTGAAATGTTTCTTGCCTGGCCACTGACATTGAAAGTTTTTAAACAGCTACTTGATCTCATGCAGTTGTTTTGAAGAGAGGAGTTGCTTCTAAAACAAACAAAAAAAAGTTATATAAACTGCATTTTCAATGCATTTACAAAATATTGGTTGAAACATAGAAATTTCAAAGGACAAAACACATTTTTTGTACACACACTTCTACCAACCAGGGGAGTAATAATTTTGTAGAGGACTGATTACCTGATTTTTCTAAAATCAGATTAGTCTTTTTTTTTTTTGTCTTTTTGCCTTTTCTAGGGCTGCTCCCACGGCATATGGAGTTCCCAGGCTAGGGATCTAATCAGAGCTACAGCTGCTGGCCTACACCACAGCCACAGCAATGCCAGATCCAAGCCGCATCTGTGACCTACATCACAGCTCATGGCAACGCCGGATCGTCAACCCACCGAGCAAGACCAGGGGTCAAACCCGCAACCTCATGGTTCCTAGTCGGATTTGTTAACCACTGCGCCACGACAGGAACTCCATAAAATCAGATTAGTCTTACATTACTTGCATTTAAAAGTTCACATTAAATATTTATAAGACCTAGGTTATTAGAAAAAATAATGATTTTTTTTTAAAACTGCAAAATTGGATTCGTAGAATTCTACACATAAAAAATGATGTGGGGAGTTTCCTGGTGGCTCAGTGGGTTGGGGATCCAGCATTGTCACTGCTATGGCTTGGGTCACTGTTGTAGCACAGTTTCGATCCCTAGCCTGGGGCAAAACCAAAAAAGATGTTGCAGAAAAAGCACAGTATTTTTATTGCATATGAAGACAGTTCATTCTTTGTGGTGGCCTTGGGTATGTGGGAGCTTTATAGTGTGCTTTTATTTATACGTTGTTTCTATAATGAGACATACAGATTTTGTATTTAAAATGCACAATATGGAGTTCGCTAGTGGCACAACAGGTTAAGGATCTGGCATTGTCACTGCTGTGGCGAGGGTTTGATCCCCGGCCTGGAAACTTCCACGTGCCATGGGTGTGGCCAAAAAAATGCACAGTAAAAATAATTTCATTAAAAATAAAGCAAGAACTACAAAAACTCACTTATAATGAAAAGTAGCCCTTGGACTTTTGACGAATGAAACAAGAGACTTAGCCAGGATCAAAAACATCTAAAGGCAGAACAAGCGTTGTGCCTCCATGTACAATTTCAATTCATTGTCTTTGTGTCAGTGGCAACCAACCAATGCCCTAGGCAAGTGTCTCCTCGTTGAGCAGAGATGCTACAGGCTCCTGCTGCTCAAAGGGAAGAGCAGGCAAGAACCACACAAAATCAAGATGCACATTGACAGCAGAAATCGACACAACACTGTAAATCAACCATAATAACATTTTTTAAAGAAAAGGTGCACATTGGGGTTCCCATTATGGCTCAGCAGGTTAAGAATCTGACTAGTATCCATGAGAATGCGAGTTCAATCCCTGGCCTCGCTCACTGGGTTAAGGATCCGGTGTTGCCGCAAGGCACAGCATAGGTTGCAGATGTGGCTCGAGTCCCGCATTGCTGTGGCTGTAGTGTAGGCCGGCAGCTGCAGCACCAGTTCAACCCCTAGCCTGGGAACTTCAATGTGCCCTAAAAAGAAAAAAAAAAAAAAGGATGCATATTAATTAAAAAAAACAAAGATCCTCAGGCCAGGCACTGAATATTCCTTTAATGAAATAAAAACATTACATTTCAAAGCTGGCAGAGATGGATGGAAGTGAGAGAGGAATCAGTGCCTTTTCCAGGTCATGAGCACATCTGCACTGAGCGCGTCGAATGGAGCTGGTTGTTTTGCTAGGCTTGATGTATTTCCTGGCAGGGTGCTCAGCTGGCAGAGCCAACAATTCTAAGCTAAAGAGCCAGAAATAACCTTAAATATTTGGACATGGTATCCCCACCCCCAGCAGACTGGCTAGACTAGGCATCTGTTGTGGTAGATAATTAATTATTCCTCCCTAGTCGATAAGGCCCATGTGCCATAGTCCTCTATTTTAGGACTGGGTAAATAATTATTTTCTATGCACATACATTTACTATATAATCTTGTCATCTTGTTTAACAAAAAGAATGGATAAATGTGTAGAAATTGGAAACATACTGCACTGGCTTGGGAAAAAATAGATTATTTTATGAGCTGTGCAGCTTGTATTCTAGCAGAGATGGTCTACTAGGAATCCTGAAAAATCCAAAATCACAATTTTTAACCTAAACATTAACAAATATAAATCATCTCTAAAGGGCTAAGCTCTCAAACAATGTGTCTTAACCTTAAAGAAATGCATCCCCAAAGGCAGTTAGAATGCTGGTAGATTTGAAGTATTATCTGGGAATAATCTTCTGTCTCTTAAAGCATCATATTACTTCATCACAGCATGGCATTGTAGCTTTACCGAGGTTATTACAAGATATTGAATATAGTTCTCTGTGCTATACAGTAGGTCCTTGTTGTTTATGTGTTTTATATGTAGTAGTGTTTTATATATAGTATGTGTTAATCCCAACCTCCTAATTTATCCTTCCCCAGCCCCTTCTCCCCTTGGTAACCACAAGGCTGTTTTCTATGTCTGTGGGTCTGCTTATGTTTTGTAAATAAGTTCATTTGTATCATTTTTTAATATTTCACATATAAGTGATATGATATTTGTTTTACCCTGGCTTACGTCACTTGGTAAGATAATATCCAGGTCCATTCATGTTGCTGCACATGGGATTGTTTCATGCTTTTTATGGCTGAGTAGTATTCCATTGTATATATATATGTACCACATTTTAAACCATTCTTCTGTCAATGGACATTTAGGTTGCTTCCATGTCTTGTAAATAAGGCTGCTATGAACATTAGAGTTCATGTGTCTTTTCTAGTTATAGTTTTGGGATTGCTGGACTATATGGTAATTCTGTTTTTACCTTTTTAAAGAAGTTCCACACTGTTCTCCATAGTGGGGCTGCACCAATTTACATTCCCACCAACAGTGTAGGAGGGTTTCCTTTTCTGCACACCCTCTCCAGCATTTGCTCTTTGTAGACTTACTAATGATGGCCATTCTGCCCAGTGTGAGGTGGAACTTCATTGTAGGTTTGGTTTGCTTTTCTCTGCTAATTAGCGATATTGAGCATCATGTGCCTGTGAGCCATCTGTATGTCTTCTTTGGAGAAATGTCTATTTAAGTCATCTGCCCATAATCTTCTGTCTTTTAAAGTGACATATTAGGAGTTCCCGTCGTGGCGCAGTGGTTAACGAATCCGACTAGGAACCATGAGGTTGCGGGTTCGGTCCCTGCCCTTGCTCAGTGGGTTAACGATCCGGCGTTGCCGTGAGCTGTGGTGTAGGTTGCAGATGCGGCTCGGATCCCGTGTTGCTGTGGCTCTGGCATAGGCCGGTGGCCACAGCTCCGATTCGACCCCTAGCCTGGGAACCTCCATATGCCACGGGAGCGGCCCAAAGAAATAGCAAAAAGACCAAAAAATAAATAAATAAAATAAATAAAAAATAAATAAATAAAGTGACATATTACTTCACCAAAGGGTAGCATTCTAGAAAGAAGAATGTGAGTTTATGGGGTGGGGTCTGGGGAGGTTGCTAAGGAGCTCAAGTTCTTTTGGCCTATGTGGTATGCAGTTAATGGAGGAAAACTCCCAAACAGTTAAACCTAGTGCTCACTGCACTAAAATAACACAGAAGAACACTGCTGCCTGGGCCCAGAGCCAGAGACCCGCTACAGTGTCTTCTTTAAATGTGCCAGCTGCATGCCTTGATGTACCCATTTTCTCAGTCTCACCTGCAGGGGTCAATCCTGGCAGTCAGGCAGTCTGCCTGCCCCACTGTTAGAGGTTGTATGATAAAGATCACTGCATTTTCTTTTTCCTACCACTTGTCATGAGGATGGTGAAAATTTACAGAGAGAAGGCATCTGGGCATTTGGGATTGTATTAGATTTTAAAGTTCATTGCTTTCACCTTTTCCAAAGCATTCAGTTTCTAAATGAATCCAGCTTTCAATGCCTAAACTTTGGTGGTCAGACAGTTCTGTTCCCCAAATCTTCAAGGTTTATCCGTAAAGAATTCCCAAGGGGAATTGCACTGACTCTCTTAACAGCTTCTCTTTCATATGCAAGAGACCATATCTTGAATAGTCTGACCTTTAAGAGTAGCCTGTGGTAAAACTAATGCACTAACCACTCAGTGTGCTCAGGATCAGTTTGTTCCACAAACTCCTGTGGGGTCCTACACAAATAGCCTCTGTTCCTTGAAACAGGGCAACTTCTCAGCCACCTGTATCCAGGGCCTCTTCTCCCTGGAGGTGCCATGTCAGGGTCTAGTCTCCCTACCTTGGGGAACAGCTCTCAGGACCAAACCTATGGCAGGTAGAATTTTGACGATATTCACAACTTCGGTGGCTTGGATTCTGAGTGATGGTTATAGCTCTTGGTTTATAGTCTTAGTATAGAGTTTTGTAGTCCCCAGTGCCTACAAGATGGGTGTGTTAGCAATGTTGATTAGATATTAAATGATAGATTTAAAAAAAAGAAGTGAGGAGAGCTGGTGTTCTCAAGTTCTAGCTCATGAAATTACTTGGGTAATTTTTTTCATGACCAGTTTTTCTAAAAGCCTCACTCTCAAGGGGCCCACAAAAAATTTCCCAAAGCAGGATCACAATCTAACTCGGGAAATGAACAGTTTTCTATGTCTATATCAATAGTTTTCCAATGAATTTGTTCAACAGATTCAAGAGTGATGATCTGCAAATCCCATGAGAGGCACAGGGTTCCTGAGTGTTTGTGGTTGTCAAACCAGGGTGATTTCTTGCCTAATCGTGCAGATTTAAGTTTCCTTTCTGCTAGCAGAAAGCACTTGCACAACTTAAAAGTTAATTTTTTTCTGAGCTTTTCACTATCATGTACGCATTCTCTGTGTTTCATCAAATTTGTCAGAGCTCCAATGAATTGGAGCTAAAGTGAAACTTCTTGTGTAGATTTTTTTTTTTTACAAAGTGTTATTGAAGTATGTCGTGGTTCATGCACATGAGTCAGAAAAAGAATTTTCCAGATTCATAGCAAGATGAAAAGAAAGAAGAGTTTATTGAGATGAGACACTGCTAGCACGTAGGACAGCTTTCTAATGGTCAGGGAGAGCTGACCCAGAGTGTGAGGTCATGTCTGTTTCCATAGCCCAGGAAGAGAGTAGAGGTCTTATGATACACCTGCTGACCTGCTGATTTGTTGGGGAAAGAGGGGTCTTAGGATACACTTGCTGGTTGGTGGGGGGCATATAAGGCCCCCATAGGGATAGGGTGAGGAGTGGGCCACATACCTTTTGTAGTAGGGGCAGGAAGGAGTAGGTCAGGTTGTTCAAGGTGGGGAGGGAGCATTATAATAAGACAGGTGGAGTGAGGATAAGGGTCTAATAATTCTTGTCTTAGCCAGAGGCTTTGAGTTCAATCTCTTTGAAGGGGTCTTGAAATCTCACAACATATAGTTGGTTCAATATGTTTAGAGTTTGTATTTACAACTCAGGAAAAAATTAGACACACATAGAAAATAAGATCTGCAGAAATTAGGCTGATCCTAAGAGAAGCAAACTTGTGATAAACTAAAATCAATTGAAAATATTTTTCTGCTTTTGACGCATTGCTATTAGTTACAGCATCATGAAAATAATGTGTGAGTCCAAAAAGAGCTGGTGAAAATCTGGCAGTCTAGTAAAAACTGGCCATCATAGTAAGGATGTGGTATGCATAAAATTATGCGAAAATAGAAATTTAGCACTGGAAGAGATGCTGGAGTTCACCAAGAGTCAGATTTTACAGATATAGAAACTATAACAGCTTTACTTTCAATTCAATGAAATACAGTAAGTTTGATCTAAGTGTACTTATTCATGAAGATACTAACTAGCAAATATTTTTCTTAAGGAAGTCTTCTGTTCACTATTTTTTTCCTCTTTTTCCTTTGTCAAGACAATAGCATGTCTTTATTGGGCTCCCTGGAGAAATGGTGGATCTTAGCCCTAAGTAAACATTCAACCTGAGCATTGTGATGGCCCACGTGGGCAACAGGGCAAATTAAATACAATTGTTTCACTCATTTTCCTTTGACAAAGACAAATAAATGGCAAGGATTGGTTCTTCCTTTAAGTGTCTGTCTCTGAAACAAACGATTTAAAAAGGGCTGTTTTTCTGGAGTGACAGATTTGGTCTAGCTTCTTTTACCTCTTTCCAGTGACTTCTGTTTCAAGTTTGAATGTTAAATAGACACAAATAGGAGAAATCACATTAGTTCAGGCAAGAAACATTTACTGAGTGTTTATTATGATCATGACATTGGCTAAGTTCTGAGAATTTAATGACAGTTTCCCCGATTACAAGGGGCCAAATCCAGGAATGCAGACAGACAAGAAAACAGGCAACTGTTGTATTAAGAAGCCGAAGGTTATCTTTGATAGCTAGAATTTAGAATCTCTAGTTGTTTCAGTCAGTATCTTTATTGGGAAACAAATGGTAAGTTCCATCAGGGCAATTTAATAAAGGAGCCAATAGCGAGAGTTAAAGGAAACCAAGGAAAGGCTAATAAAGGTAGGCACTTTAGGTCAAAGAGAGCAAGGTGAGGGAGAGGTCAGGGGGAACATGGATTGGTGGTACATTTCTTTTTAGTGCCGAATATCTGTTGCAACACAGTTTCTTTAAGCTGAAAGACATCTTGGTTGCTTCCAAGTTTTGGTCAATTATAAATAGTTATGTTATATTGCTATAAACATCTTTGTGTAGCTTTTTGTGCAGAATTAAGTTTTCAGCTCCTTTGGGTAAATATCAAGGAATGCAATGGCTGGATCATATGGTAAGAGTATACTTAGTTTTGTAAGAAACTGCCCAACCGTCTTCCAAAGAGGCTGCACCATTTTGTATCCCCACCAGCAAAGTGTGAGGGTTCCTGTTGCTCCATATCCTCACCAGCATTTGGTGTTGTCAGTGTTCCAGATTTTGGCCATTCTAATAGACGTGTAGTGTTATTTTATTGCTGTTGTTTTTGTTATTGCTTTTTAGGGCTATACCTGTGGCATATGAAAGTTCCCAGGCTAGGGGTTGAATTGGAGTACAGCTGCCAGCCACAGCCACAGCCACAGCCACAGCCACTCGAAATCTGTGACCTACATCACAGCTCACAGCAACGTTGGATCCTTAACCCTCTGAGTGGGGCCAGGGATCGAACCTGCATCCTCATGGATACTAGTCAGGTTCATTACCGCTGGGCCAAAACGGGAACTGCTATGGTTGTTTTAATTTGCATTTTCCTGATGACATATGATAGCCCATCTTCTCATATGCTTGTTTGCCATCTGTATGTCTTCTTCCATGAAGTATCTGCTCCAGTCTTTTGCCATTTTAAAATCAGGTTGTTCACGTTCTTGTTACTGAGTTTTAATAGTTCTTTTTATATCTTGGTGTCTGTTGAGGTCTTTGACCCATTTTTAAATTGGATGGTGTTTGTTGTTGCTGTTGCGTTAAGAGTTCTTGACATAGTTTTGGATAGCAGTCCTGTATCAGAGGTGTCCTTCGCCAACATCTCCCAGTTTGGAGCTTGTCTTCTCATTCTCTTGACATTTTCTATTACTAGCAGGAGTCTTTAATTTTATTGAAGCCCAGGTTATCAATTACTTATTATATGAATTGTGTCTTTGATACTGAACCTTAAAATCCATCCCCATACCCAAGGTCATCTAGGTTTTCTCCTATTTTATATTTTAGAAGTTTTATAGTTTTGCATTTAACATTTAGGTCTAAGATCCATTTTGAGCTAATTTTTGTGAGGAATGTAAGGTCTATATCTAGATTCCTTTTTTTTTTTTTTGGTTTTTAAGGCCTTGGCATATGGAAATTCCCAGGCTAGGGGTTGAATCAGAGCTGGAGCTGCTGGCCTACACCATAGCCACAGCAACATGGGATCTGAGCCATGCTTGTGACTTATACCACAGCTCACAGCAATGCCAGATTCCTAACCCATTAAGCAAGGTAAGGGATCGAACCTGTATCCTCATGGATACTAATCAAGTCATAATCCATTGAGCCACAAGGGAAACTCCTAGATTCTTTTTTTTTTTTTTTTTTTTGGCATGTAGATGTCTAGTTGTTCCAGCACCATTTGCTGAAAAGACTGTCTTTGCTCCATTTGATTCCCTTTGCTCCTTTCTCAAAGACCAGTTGACTGTATTTATGTGGCTCCGCTTCTGGCTCTCTATTCTGTTCTATTGACCTATTTGTCTATTCTTTTACCAATACCATAGTATTATTGATTAATGTAGCTCTATAGTAAGTTTTCAAGTTGGGTAATGTTAGTCCTTCAATTTCGTTCTCTCGTTCAGTATTGTGTTGGCTATTCTGAGTCTTTTTCATCTCCATAAAAACTTTACAATCAGTTTGTTGATATCCATAAAATAGCTTGCTGGAATTTTTATTAGAATTTTGTTGATTCTATAGATCAAGTAGGGAAGGACTGACATCTTGATAATATTGAGTCTTCCTATCCATGAACATGGACTATCTCTCCATTTATTTAGTTCTTTGATTTCATTCATTAGAGTTTTGTAGTTTTCCTCATATATATTTTGTTAGTTTTTTTTTTCTTTTTGTCTTTTTGTCTTTTTAGGGCCACACTTGCAGCATATGGAGGTTCCCAGGCTAGGGGTTGAATCGGAGCTATAGCTATCGGTCTATGCCATAGCCACAGCAATGCAAGATCCAAGATGCATCTGCGACCTACACCACAGCTCATGGCAACGCCAGATCCTTAACCCACTGAGTGAGCCCAGGGATTGAACCCATGTCCTCATGGATGCTAGTCGGGTTTGTTAACTGCTGAGCCACCATAGGAACTCCTATTTTGTTAGTTTTATACTTAAGTATTTCACTTCTGGAGGGTGCTAATATAAATGACACTGCATCTTAAATTTCACATTACACTTGTTCATTGTTGGTATATAGGAAAGCAATAACTTTTATACATTAACCTTGTATTCTGCAACCTTTTGGTTTCCTTTTCTTGCCTTACTGAATTATCAAGGACTTCCAGTACAGTGTTAAAGGGAAGGTTACCTAATTTTTCAAAATTCCATTAGAGGTTATGTGAATAGAACTGTTCAAAGGCCACCTACCTAAACTAATACATGGTCAAGCCAGGATGAAGTTCCCTATCTCAATTCCAAAGCTTGAGATTTTAAACACAAAGCTCTATAGCATCACCAGGTACTTCATGGTTCACTTTTTCCTGCTTCTCCCATCTCCAAATAAACAAAAGTACCAACATGCCTCACCTCACATAATACTAAGGTTTAACCAATTGGCAGTTTAACCTGGAAACCATTTTTATTAAAACAATCCATTTTCTTTATTAAGATAAACCGCTTTATTAAAATAGCAACTCTACTTATGGATCAAATGTGAAAGACTATTAAATTTAACCTCAATTTCCTAAAGTTCCTTGCAATTTAAAATTATTATAGTTAAATTATAGAGAAAAATTAATATAACTACTAAAGTGGAAAGAGATTTTGTGTGATTGTTGACCATTCACACTGCCCTTAAGGCTAGCTAACTCGAGCAAGGCCATGGTTAGATCATATGGCACCTTCATGTAAATTAAAAAAAGGTGATCTATAACCCACTTCTATTCCTTTGCACCCGAAGATGGAGCACTTTGTGGGTTTGGTGAGTAAAGTACAAATTGGGTTTCAGTTACCATGTCTTCCTTCAGCTAAATGCCTTTATGCATAGTATAAATATATGCAGTGACTCTGTGACTTTGCATTTTGCTCCAGCCAGTCAAGAAAAGAATGTAGAAGAGCAGCTGCTATTCTGGGTACCTTGGATGCTTCTTGATTTGCTCCAAACCTATTTGCATTCATTATTCCCACATTTCTGTTTCTAGATTGAAGCTTCCATTTCTCTTCCTGGGCCCTATTTGAAATCCCCTGTATTTCCTTCCTGGGTTCTTGACCTTTTCCATGTGGTTCCTGATCCTGCTTACTCCTTTGGTTTGGGTTCCTCTTTCATCTGAGTTTCTCTCCTTTCCCACTAGGGCCTCTCAGGCCTCACCTCCAACACCTCTTTCCCATTAGAGTAGCCTGGACCTTCTTCTGTAGTAGAATAGGGGCAGAGGATTTGAATAAATTCTCAAAAAGTGCTTGCACTCATCTAGCAAAATTACATAGCATTTAATCTTTGACATAAAAGCGCTACTCCTAGGAATCTATCCCAAAGCAAATGGGATAGATATGCAAATGTACAAGAGGACATGTACACAAAGTTATGTACCGAGTCATTATTTATGATAGGTGAGAAATAATCTAAAGGACCACAAGTTAAGTAAACTATAGTATCTTGACCCAGTGGAGTACTATGCAGCTATAAAAATAATGAGGACTATCTCTGTATAGTGTTGTGAAGTCAAGCTATGTGTGAAGTAGAGAGAACAAAGTACAAAATGGCGCATGGTGTGCTACATTTTGCTAAGGTGAGAATATGAACAGATAGAGATAATCACCTACATATGTTACCTGTGGAAAGAGGGAGGGAATAGGATGGAGAGGACAGGGGTGGAAGTTAGAATTCCCTTGAATGTATCTTTTTTATAAATTTGACTCTTAAACCATGTAAATATTTCACAAAATTTTAAACCAAAATGAAGTAAATGAAAAGTAAGCCCCAGGAATTGAGAGGAAGAGAAACCAATGAATCTAATTATGTATTGAGATGGTGCTTACTCACAGAGATACATTATTTCAAATTATTATTTTTTTTAAATTGTGTAGTTCCTTTGGTTTACCATTCCTCAGTGGATGTTTGGTTTGCTTCCACCTCTTGGCTATTGCAAATAATGCTGCTGTGAACATGTGTATGCAAATATCTCCTTGAGATCCTGCTTTTAATTCTTCCGGATATATAACCAGAGGTAGGATTGCCGGATCACATGGTAATTCTATTTTTAAGTTTTTGAGGCACTTCATACTGGATTCCATTCCAGCTGCAAAACTCTGTATTCCCAACAGTTGAAAAGAATTCTGATTTTCCACATCTTTGCCAACATTTACTGTTATTGATTATAGCCATCCTAGTAAGTTTGAGGTGGTATCTCATTGTGGTTTTGACTTGCATTTCTCTAATTAGCAGTGATGTTGAGCATATTTTTGCATGCTTATTGGTCATTTATATATCATCCTTGGAGAAATGTCTGTTAAAGTCCTATGCACATTTTTGAATTGGGCTATTTATTTTTTGTTGTTATTGAGTTGTAGGGATTCTTTATATATGCTGGATACTAACCCCTTATCAGACATATGATTTATAAAATTTTCTCCCAATCCATATGTTGCCTTTTCACTCTGTTGGTCCTTTATGCACAGAATTTTTAGGTTTGGATGTAGTCCTATTTATCTATTTTTTAATATATTATCTGTGTTTTTGGTGTTATATTTAAGAAATCATTGCCAGTGTCATGAAGTTTTCTGCCTATGTTTTCTTCTAGGAATTTTATTGGTTTGGGTGTTATATTCAGTTCTTCAATCTATTTTGGGTTCATTTTTGTATATGCTGTAAGGTAAGGGTCCAAATTTACTCTTTTGCATGTGGATATCCAATTTTCCCAGTATCTTTTATCGAAAAGACTGTTTTTGCCCCTATTGTGTGGTCTTGGCTCCCTTGTTGAAGATTGTTTGAACACATGCTTGAGTGTTCCTTTCAAGGTTCTCTATTTTATGTTGATGCATGTGATTGTCTTTACTACAGTATTTTGCTTATTAACTTTGAAATATATATAATTTTGCATATATATATACATATACATATATATATATATACATATATATATATATATATAAAATTTTTTTGGCCTTGCCTACAATATGTGGAAATTCCCTGGCCGGGGACTGAACCCATACCACAGCAGCGACCCAAGCTACTGCAGTGACAACACTGGATCCTTAACCTACTGAACCCATGGAGGGAACTCCATGTTTTGAAATCAGGAAGCGTGAGACCTCCTTTTGTTCTTCAAGATTGTTTTGGTTATTCAGGCTCCTTTGATATGCCTATGAATGTTTTGATTTATTTCCTTTTTCTGCAAAAGTACTACTAGGATTTTGATAGTGATTGCAGCGAATCTATAGATCACTTTGGGTAATATTGTCAAATTACTTTAAAATACAAAAATTTGATTATATATATCTTATGAGATATGGTCTAAGGACAGAAAAAGAGTGCAAATAAACCTTGGTTTGGTTTTGTAATCATCTTGTTATGATAATATTTATCTCTTTATCCTGGAACTAGCATATATAATAGGATAAAGCAAATAAGTGTTTATGTTAGCTTTGTTAGAAACTAAGATTTTCTTTCTTTTTTTTTGTCTTTTTGTCTTTTTAGGGCTGTACCCCTGGCACATGGAGGTTCCCAGGCTAGGGGTCCAATTGGAGCTGTAGCTGCTGGCCTACACCACAGCTACAGCAATGCAGGATCCGAGCCACATTTGTGGCCCACACCACAGCTCACAGCAATGCCAGATCCTTAACCCACTGAGCGAGACCAGGGAACGAACCAGCATTCTCATGGATGCTTGTTGGTTTGTTAACTGCTGAGCTACTATGGGAACTCCTAAGATTTTCATAAGAAGTATAGCTATAAAATCAAAAAGCTAAATGAAAACATTACAATCTTGGAGTTCCCTCATGGATCAGTGGATTAAGGATCTGGCATTATCAAAACTGTGGCTCTGGTTACCGCTGTGGCATGGGTTCAATCCCTGGCCCAGGAACTTCTGCATGATGTAGAGGAGGCCAAAAAAACAAATGCTGTAATCTTAAATTGAGGGAAATCAGTATAAACTGAACATTAAAAAAGTAAAAACATTTTTCCTAGACTTATCCACTGAGGAAGTCTAGAAATCAACCCAGTTGCCATGAGACCCCTCGTCATAATTGTAGTAGTCTCCATATACCATTTCCCACTAAAAGTTTCTTGGAGAAATTGCTAAGCTCAAGTTTGGCAGGAAATTAAAATGATAGTTTGGGACACTTTGTCATACCAGAACACAAGGAAACTAAGATTAGTATGCTATGTTTGACATACACCAACTCAAAGGGGTCTCTTTTGGCTAAAGATGGGATAATTTAAGTATCAGAAAAACCCACATTAAATATATTAATGTTCATGAATTCATAATGACATTTAAAAAACCAACTCATTGATTACCTTTTGAGGAGGCCAGGAAACCAACTTATTAAGAAAACTCCTAAGTGAAGAAATCAAGCACCTACGCTGTCTTTCTGGCATAAAATTCACCTTGGGGTCACCAAATAGGAAAGAGTATTTCCTTATAGAAGGATTCCAACTTGTGAATGTAGGAGGAATGATGGGATTGATATTTCACCACTTTTCAATTTCTAATAAAATAATGGATCTAGGCCATGACCATGAGTAGCTAGCTGCTAAAACCATCTGATCAAAAACTCATGGGAGCTTGGTAATGGATGGCTCGGTCTAAGAACACCTGAAACCACTGACCAATCTTGATATCACCCAAAGAAAAACAACCAGTATTGCTCAGCTGCAGTATCACAGGCAATGAGTTTTATCTGAGGTGGGATTATTGGTACTAAAAAAACACCAAAAACAAAAAAAAACCAGTTTCTCCTGCTGACTTTCAATGGGAAATACATACCACCTGTGAAGTCTTCTGGCCAAAAAAAGTGAACCTGGGTGTTGCTAACCTTAGAGTCTGACAACCAATTTTGAAGTCTTACAGGTTAAATGAAGTCCGAGGTTTTCTTCAAAATGGGCCATGGGTAGGAAGAGTGTGGATGAGTAGATGAAACAAGAAAGGCCATGGTGACATGTTCATGCTAGAGCTGAACTGTGAGTGGATGGGAAGACAGCACACTCTGTGTGTGTGTGTGTGTGTGTGTGTGTGTGTGTGTGTGTGTGTGTGTGTGTGTGTGTCTTTTTTTAGGGCCACACACATGGCATATGGAAGTTCCCAGGCTAGGGGTTTAATCAGAACTTCAGCTGCCAGCCTACACCACAAGTGCAGCAACTTGGAATCCAAGCCGAGTCTGCGATCTACACCACAGCTCATGGCAACCCCAGATCCTTAACCCACTGAGCGAGGCCAGGGATTGAATCTGAGTCCTCATGGATACTAGTCGGGTTCATTACTGCTGAGCCATCATGGGAACTCCACACTGTCTCTTTACTTAGGTGTGAGCTTTGAAATTTCCAAAATAAAAAGTTTTGTTTTTAAGTATTTGGACTCAATAACATTTTTCTCTTTGGAAAACCCACCTGGATTTCTTACTTGCTGCAACCTGCCACAGAAATTCTTCCCTTGAGGTTTCACGTGTCACTTTATTTTATAAGGAGCTGTGTAAATACAAGCTGGTAGAAGACGGGTTCTATGCAAGAAGGGCTGGTTAAAAATTGAGAGAGGGAGGCCTTTTAATTGTTTTATGAATTTCAGCAAACTTTGCAGGAACAAAGATCACAATGAACAGTAACAGTTACTAACATCACTCTTTTGCACTTAAAAAAAATCTATATGGGAGTTCCCACTATGGTGCAGAGGGTTAAGAAACTGACTGCAGTGACTTGGGTGGCTGTGGAGGTATGGGTTCCATCCCCAGCCCAGTGCAGTGGGTTAAAGGATCCAACGATGTAGGTGTAGGTTGCAGCTGCGGCTTGGATTTAATCCCTGGCCCAGGAACTTTCATATGTCACCAGTGTGGTCATAAAAAAAAAAAAGTAAGTGTAATTACTGAATGTCTAACTCCCACTAGATTTAAGCTCCAGGAAAGCTATATTTGTTACCCATCATATTACTAGTGCCTAACGTGTTGCCCAATTTATACACACATATGTAAATATGTGTGTATAAATTATATGTATATAAACTTTTGAAGTATTCTATTTTGTTTTGACTTTTAAGTAGTTTCAGATGTATTCTCATGTCAAATAACAAGACATCATTTTCCAGTTAACATACCAGCGTCTGCCCATCCATTCAGAAAAAATATTTTTAAAATGGAACAGCATCTCCTTCTTTGAGCCACTGGGATAAATTAAATTTACACTCCTCTGAAGATCTCTCCCATCTCCAAGATTCTTTTATTTTATGACAAAGCCATAGTTCTAGAAGCCTGTTTCCACACCTGAAAAGACCAGATTTGGGACATGACCTTGTAGAACATAGGAGGTAAGCCTGATCAATCTGAACACCGGGTCTGGAGGGTGGAAAAGAGCCTGCATCCTCATGGCTACGACTGGATTGGGGGAGGGAGAGACAAGTTCAAAGCAAGAGGATTCAAGCAGGAAATGAGTCCATTTAGAGTCGGGGTGGGGAGGGGGGGGGGATAGTCAGAGAGGGCGATGACACCAACCATGAACATCTGTCTCCCTGGGAAATAGACATATGTGTACAAAGCATGAGTGCTCAGGTTTGTAAAGAGTGCACTTCTAAAGATTGCGTAATTTCGAACCTGCTAATTCAAGACTAATGTTCTCATGAGACGAAAAGGAAACCAGGGTGTGTGTTCTCAGAGTTCATAAATCTGTAACTATTGTAGCGAACTTTAACATTGCTTATGTTTATCATTATTATTGTTAAAGACTCTAGAGGTCTGGCTCCTAATTTCATAGTAAAAGAAAAAAAATCAAAGTCACAATTTAAAGCTCTTTGCAGTGTTTTATCACATCTAACTCATATTCTTGATTTGGGGGCATATTTTCCCAGCACTGGCACCATCATTTACTGAATGTTTGAAGGGTCCCCATTAAAAAAAAAAAAGTTATTATAATAAAAGAACACAGCAACATAATAAGAAGCAAAATCACTACCAGAAGTGTTTGCTAGCTAGAAACAACATAGTATTCATCATTGACAAAACATGGCAGGTATTTGTTTAGTCAATTAATGTTGCGCAGTAGCAAGAGCATATATGATTTCAATTCATAAGTCTAAAAGCATGTGATTTTTAAACTAGTTTTTAAAACATTGGGGTAATATGTATTCGTATTTTAATATTTTTATATCACACTGTTTCTAAATTTGTACTTGATGAATGTGGCTTCTCGGGCAAGCAAAAAGGATAATTAAGAAAGATGAAAAAGAAATTGCTCCACCCAGAAACAATCCCTTCATCTTTGGAAGTCCAAGGCAATTGCCTACAATTTATAACATCTGGTCTTGTGAATATTTTAGTGAGTTATAACTTTTTGTGTGTGTGTGTCTTTTCTAGGGCCGCATCCGCGGCATATGGAGGTTCCCAGGCTAGGGGTCGAATCCGAGCTGTAGCCACCAGCCTACGCCAGAGCCACAGCAACACGGGATCCAAGCCGCGTCTGCGACCTACACCACAGCTCACGGCAACGCCGGATCCTTAACCCACTGAGCGAGGCCAGGAATGGAACCTGCAATCTCATGGTTCCTAGTTGGATTCGTTAACCTCTGAGCCATGACGGGAACTCCTATTTTAGTGAGTTATAAGCAGCATTTTTTTAAAATGGAAAATGAGAATGCTTCACACAGAACAAGAGTGTCATTTTGTGAAATTTTTGTTTCCATGATTTTAAGTATGTCTGCAACAAGTCACAAGGTAAATGTATTTTTTTATGGTGGCCTGCTTGATTAAAGTCTAGTAGTATCTTCTCTTTTAAAAAACAAAAATAAAAACCAGAAAAGGGAGTTCCCGTAGTATCTTCTCTTTTTAAAAACAAACAAAAATAAAAACCAGAAAAGGGAGTTCCCGTCGTGGCGCAGTGGTTAACGAATCCGACTAGGAACCATGAGGTTGCGGGTTCCGTCCCTGCCCTTGCTCAGTGGGTTAAGGATCCGGCGTTGCCGTGAGCTGTGGTGTAGGTTGCAGACGCGGCTCAGATCCCGCGTTGCTGTGGCTCTGGCGTAGGCCGGTGGCTACATCTCTGATTCAACCCCTAGCCTGGGAACCTCCATATGCCGCGGGAGCGGCCCAAGAAATAGCAACAACAACAACAACAACAAAAGACAAAAAAAAAAAAAAACCAGAAAAGCAAAATCTTCTCTTTAGGCTACCGCTTCCTTAGCTTCCGCAATATTTCTTTGTTCCTTTTCACAGCAAAACTTCTTGAAAGATTTATAGTCATTGTTTCCACCCCCTTCTGCACCTCCCACATTTCTCAACCCACTTCAGAGTCTGTGACCAATGACCTCCCTGTTGCTAAATCCACCGGTCACTTCTGTCTTCCCTGACCTCTCAATTGCATCTGGTGCAATTGGGTCTCCCTTCTTAAAATACTCCCTTTCTTTGGCTGCTATAATACATTTTCAGGAGGTCTCCATGGCTCCCCTTTCTTAGCCTCTTGTATCGTTTTTTTTCTCTTATCTCCATAGGGTGCTGTTCAAGGTCACTTTCTCCATCTTTCTGCTTCCCCAGGTAACCTCATCAAACTCCACAACTTCATTTCACTTCCCCCTCATTTACTCAGCTTAGCTGTGCTGGCGGCCTCTCTGGTCCTGAGCACACTAAATGTATTCTCAAGACCTTGGAGGCTTTACATTAACTATTCCTCCAGCCAAGAATACTACCCCCCAACCCCCAAGATCTTCCTGTGGCTGCCTCCTTTCTTTCATTCACCAGCAACTTAAACCTCACCTTTTTGGGGGAGGTTTTCCAAGGCATGCCACTAAAATAGCCACTAAGTGTTCCCAGTTACATCACCCTCTCTTAGTTGTCTCTGAAATGTGTCACTATCGGTATCCCCCACTGGAATGTCAGGGTCACTGAAGTGAGAACAGTCAAAACTTCCTGTCCTCATGGAGCTTGTAGTCTAGTGGGTGAAGTAAAATAAAATTATATAGCATATTAGATATGGTGAGTGCTAGAGAAACATAAAGCAAGAGTGATAGGAGTTGGGTGTGTGTTTCGGGAGGGAGTTTGCCATTTTAAACACCCGTGGTCAGGAAGGGTCTCACTGAGAAGTGACATTAGGTAGACTTTAAGGGGGTAAAGGAGACATTAAGTGCAGATGTTCTGAGGGGAGGGGGGAGTGTGACGAGCTTGCTGTAAGCATGTTACTGAACTCGGGTCCAGCTGCTCACAGCTCCAAAGCCAATTCTTGAGGGGCAAAGTTGGTGGAAAGGAAACTGCTTTATTTCAGAGGCTGGCAAACAGGGGTGGGTTGGGAGGGCGGACTCATGTTCAAAGGCTGACTGCCCCCATTGCCCGCTGGGAGCAAGACCTTCTAAAGGGGAGTTCCAGGCGTATATAGGCGGAGGGAGGGGGCTACGTGCAGAACAGCACAGTCAGATATGACAGTCATCTAGAAATTCGTCCTGAGTTGACCTCGTTGTGACAGCATCATCTTGATTGTTTTAAGTACAGATCTTCTTTAGTTCCAGGGTAGGTTTGTTCCTATTTCCTTGAGGCCAGCTCTCAGAATTGTGGCAGCTTGTGTCATGGCTACTACTGTCTGGTCATCATGTAGTCTGGTCTTCTGCCAGGTGGGGGTTTCAGTTTCTACACGACAGCTCAGAGGACATGGCTCAGAATATGATCTATATACCCCTTGAGGAGGAACGAAAGGGCCTTGACTTTGCTTAATGGCTAAACTACTATTATTTCATTTTGCTTGACTGCTTTCCTTTGCTTCTGCATTTTCTCATTTCTCTGATTCAATTTATTCTTTGACTAAAGTTTTTCTACAGACAAGAGGCAGGTGGAGAACATGGGGGTGGTTCTGTTCAGGGAAGGCCCCGCAGGGTCCTGCTCTGTTTTAAGAACTGCACAAAGCTCGTGCGATTGGCACAGAATAAGGGAGGAGGAGATGACATTGGAGGGTGTAGGGTAAGGGAGGGGGCAGATCATGAAGTGTCAGGACTTGGATCTTCACTCAAAGAGTGAGCAGAAGCTAGTGGAAGGTTTTAGGGGAGAAGTAACATTATATAATCTTTGGATTATATTTTGTCATGATCTCTCTGGCTGTTGTGTTGAGAATAGATTACAGGCAGCAAGGGCCAAAGCAGAGGGATCAATTAAAAGGCTATTGCAATAATCCAAGAAGAGTCATGGGACTTCCATACCTTTGTGTGTCTCTGCATCTTGCAGGGGCCTCTAAGGCAGACACCATAAAGCCCTTTGTGTACTTGTATTCCTTATCACTGTGCCTTGTCATGGTGGGGGCTGAGGGCATATTTGATTTTGAATGACTTTAAAACAAACTGAGCTCACAGAACAAAACAGGGACCAATGACGGGGTTTTTTCTAAGAACAAATGATCCAGATTTGTGGACTTTTCATCCAGAATTCCTGCACCAACACTGGATTTCTGGCCCTTTTACACAGTCCCATTTATACCAAAACTTTATTTACCAAACAAATGGCATGTGGGTACATATTTATTTCAACTTACTTTGTAAAGGAGAGGTAATAAATCCAGGCAAAGCTGTGAAGACATTCAGTTGCTCCTCACTTTACCAATAACCTATCATTTCAAACCTAGTATTCATAGAGTGTCTACTTCATGCAAAGCAATAAACTAGGCATTGGGGACTATATGACAAGTCCCTCTTTTCTGTATATGTATTTGATTTTTTTTAAGGGCTGCACCCAAGGCATATGGAAGTTCCCAGGCTACGGGTTGAATCAGAACTACAGCTGCTGGCCTGTGCCACAGCCACGGCAATGTGGGATCGAACCTCGTCCTCATGGATGCTTATCTGGTTTGTAGCCCCCTGAGCCACAACAGGAACTCCCCCTCTTTTCAATTTAAAATGGAGTTGGATAGACAAAAACAACAATGCACAGAAAGGTAAGTATACATCCCAGCTAGCACATGTCAAGGGTTAAAGACAGCTACAGAAATTGGATCCTGAAGAGTGAAGTGAACTTGGAAAATGAAAAGGAGAGACATGTAACAGTGGACCAGAATGAGTTGGATAGTATATGATGTGTAATGAATCCTTTTTTTTTTTTTTTTTGTCTTTTTAAGGCTGCACCTGAGGCATATGGAGGTTCCCAGGCTGGGGGTCTAATCGGAGCTGTTGCTGCCAGCCTATGCCAGAGCCACAGCCACGCCAGATCCCAGCCACGTCTGGGTTCTACACCACAGCTCACAGCA
The DNA here is from genome assembly GCF_016906955.1 of Phacochoerus africanus. NCBI lineage: Eukaryota > Metazoa > Chordata > Mammalia > Artiodactyla > Suidae > Phacochoerus > Phacochoerus africanus. Next base: position 55,604,216 of record NC_062558.1, on the reverse strand, counting down.
ATGCTGGATCCTTAACGCACTGAGAGAGGCCAAGGATCCAACCTGCATCTCATGGTTCCTAGTCGGATTCGTTTCCGCTGCGCCTGGACAGGAACTCCTGAATGCCTCAATTTAAAAAACAATAAAACCCAGAGTTATGGAGGAGAAACCCAGAGCAGGGACACCAAAACATGTCTTTCAAAGGAAACCTGGATAAAAATCAAGGAGAGA